>NW_020455316.1:6619867-6719911 GCF_003342845.1 Nothoprocta perdicaria
CCTTCCTTCCTTCCTTCCTTCCTTCCTTCCTTCTTTCCTTCCTTCCTTCCCTCCCTCCTTCCTTCCTTCCTTCCTTCCCTCCTTCCTTCCTTCCTTCCTTCCTTCCTAGTGAACATAACCAGAAGTCTACTGAAGTGCAGGACATAGTTGTATGATGCTACCTGAAAATTCACCTCTCTAAAACTCTAGGCACTTTAATGTAAACAGAGCCTTAAATGCTACCAGTCATCACAATCACCACAAGGCCAATGCCTGGAAAAAGTGAAACAGGGGACAGGGGGAAATCACCACATACTTGCTCAAAATAATCTCATTGAGACATAAAAGACACTTGCAGCTTTATAGAAGAGGCATCTGAGAATTTGAGTGGAACTTGATGCTACAGGTAGGTTTTCAGAGAACAGAGTGGCAGAGAGAGATGGGTGCTTGTCATCCAGCCTCCAAGAGCGTTTACTCCAGAGCTGAGCTGCTAATCACTGGAGATGTTTTGCCCTCATATAGTTCCTCCACACTACTGAAATAAGCTCCTTAAAACTAGTACCTAGCTCTTTCCACACATTTATTCACCACTTAAAACCTCTTCACAATTTAAAACCTGAAATTTGTATTTCAATTAGTGATTCTGATGATTAATGAACAGTGCTAATGCATGCTAAAAGTGCCATAGCCTGGATTTAGGACCTTCACCAGGTCAGCAAACACTGAAATAAGGCACAGGACTGCCATCCAAAATGTCTAAACTATCCTTTGAAGATGTGTCACCTGCATTAAACTTAAAGTGAGGACTTTCTTGCTCTGTCTTGGCAAGAAACTACTAGTACTACCAGAAGTTTGGAATTAGCTTCTGAACTAAGAAAAAACAGCTGTGCTTTCAAACAGCATCTCTCTGATGGTGTTTGCAGTCAATGTAGTGATGCCGACCTATCACTGCTCATTTTCACAAGGAAAAAGGGAAATATTATTAGAAATAAACAGCTGAAACCTGCATCAGATGAGGACAGCACTGCAGGATTAGATAGATGCTTAAGAAGCAGCAGTGTTTGTTTTTGTGTAAATATTCCTCATTCTAGTATAGAGCATGAAAAGGGTTTTTTTGCGGAGGCTTCTGAATTTTTCCACATAGCTTCTGAAATTATGTACATTTTAAACACATTTATCCTTTCCATTTTGAATGCTGCCACAAAAAGCAGAAGTAAAATATTAATTTCAGTTCCTTGTACAGCAGTTTTTCTTTCAGCCCACTGGAAGTAAAATCAACACAAGATCTGGAGGGAAGGCATGCAGTCCCCATGTGTACTTTGTCAGTGAGAAGGGAAAAATATTCATTTCCTAAAGCCTTCTAATGCTCCCTACGCCTTCTGAAAAGCTTTACTACACATACTCAACTCGTACAGATTATGCTGTGAAAGGGTCTTTCCTCAGGCTTTCTGCATATTAAATGACATACCTTGCAGAAGTTAGGTTGTTTTATTTGGTCAAATCTCATTAACACCCCCTGAAAAACCAAGTCCTCTTGCTCTTTTCTTCCCAAGATTACTCAAGAGAGGAAAAAAAAATCCTTCTGTCATCCAAATTCATTTTGGACCCACTGCAGCTCATATCAATTTAAATAGTAAAGTACCCTATGGCTTGTGTAAAGTCTGTAAAATGTGTTATTATTTTCCTATAATTCACAACAGCAGTACAAAGATTTCTCAGTCTTAACAGTGCTTTAGAGAGTAGGGAGAGTGCTAAGTTTTATTATTATTGACTTAATTTCTACTCCCTTTCCTCACGCAAATATGTACCTCAGAGCCCATGGGAAACATTAACAACAATAGGCTTATTTCTTGCACCTAATACTGGCTTTAATTAAATAGTGCTTTTCTCCTTACTTAGCTAGGTGGCCTGGGACGCAGGAACTATTTGAAAAGGTGTGGGAGTGGACTTAAAGGCTGGTGCAGTGGAATGAATCATTTCCCTGCTAAAGGAAGGATTAATTTGCAGCCAACTCATTTTTAACTAGCCTCCTTGACTTGCCCGGGCAGTGTGACAGCCAGGATTCCAGGCAAGTAAATGCAGTGTAATTGCACAACTCTTCAAAAAAGCTTTCTATAGACCCCTTTGCAGCACACACACACTCTCTGAAAACATACTAGGCTCATGCAGAAGGCAATGAAGCTTCAGATGTTTTTGAAATGCTCCGTGTTTCTGTGAAACAGGAATGCTGAGATCCCTCACTTCTTGCCTATATTAAGCTACTGCTGTTTTAGAAAGACTAGTTTGAAATTGGTCACCCCACAAAGTGTAAATAGATGTAATTTGAATGGACTTGCACTAATAGCTGCTTCCCCTCCTAAATTTCAGGCCACATAACTGTAGAAAGTTCCACTAAAGAGAACAAAATTCATAAGTTTTCTTTTTTTTTTCCCCCCCAATGTTTTGAAGACTGAAGCAATAATCAAATTCCTAATGTATGTTTTTAGGAGTTTGTAAAGAATAAAAGGTAATGGCTAGGCACATTGGGTTGCATTTTATTTAGCAAAAGTTATTGGGAAGGTGCAATATATAAAACTGAAAAATCTCACTTCCTGAAGCGTTATGGAACCAAGATGATAGTAATCTTTTTCCATAAAAAAAAAAAAAAAAAAAAAAAAAAAAAAAACCTTAAAATTCCTTTCAGAAAAACAACATTGCCTCTGGGTGCCTGAAATTCTGATGATTTATGACAGCATTCTAACCCCAAAATAATGTTTATAAAATGCACTAAGGGAAATTCCTACACATTCCAGCAATATCCTTTGTTTTGCTTCTATAATATTCTATAATATATTCGCTGTCTTTGTACTAATCCTGTAAACAAGAATGGAAATAAAAAATACATTCAGTACATTCAGATTTCAGACAGCAAGATTTGGTGAGCTGGGTGCCAGAAAACTTGTTTAGGCTTAGAAAACAACTGAAAGCTAAGTTACAGCATTGGTCAGCAGCGGCTGTGATTCATAGTGGTGTACTCACATGTTATCTTTTGAAAAAACACATCTAATAATAATTTATACTCTAACTCCTGGCATCATAATATTCCATGTATGGCTTCTGCTAATTTTAATGGTTGGCTTCCAACAATTTACCTCAACCTACTGTTGCTTTTACCACTCTTTCTTCACAATTCAGGCACTTTCTTCATGGAAATAAATTACTTTTACAAGTACACTTGAATGACTTTTTTCTTCTTACAAGTTATTTTATGGTACAAATGCCATTGTGACCTTAGCTGTGACACAGGATATTCCTGGTATTTGAGAGCACAAATCATCAGGCATCTGCCGCAGAGTTGGGCAGTTTGGACTACTCTGTGCATTGTGGGGTAGTGGTTAATTCCTAGAGCAATAGGGTTGCAGAACTACAGTGTTAGAAAGCATCTTCAGAACTCATGCAGATCAGTCCAAAAGCTGCTTTACCATCTTGTTCTATAGAATCTGCAATGACAGGCTTTATAAATGCCTAAATATTTCCCATTGCTTTGCTTTATTTGGAGGCAGTTTTTCCTTTCTTATTTTTTCCCTAAATCTCCACTTGAGCCTTTTTCTTTTACTGCAACTTCAATACCTTTTTATCTTTTCCACCATGGAAAGGAAAACATCCTTCATTCTTTGCAGTAGCCCTTAGCACAACTTAAAATTTAGCTTCCTTCTTAAAATTCCCTTTTTTAGGGTAAGCGATCCAAATTTGTTCAGGACTTAACAACAACCTGTCTTTTCTAGACTTCAGAAAATTCTCATTGCTCTCAACATATTTCAGCTGGGGGAAATCCTTGAGATTTGAGAGGAGACTTACCCCTCCTAAAGCATAGTCGCCTTCAAAAGACAACATTAATAGAGAAGATCTTATCAATGTAATGAAGTAATCCCAATGAGATGTTTATAACCTGCAAGCTAAATTCTTCTCTAAGAACTAGCTTCCAGTTTGGTCTCTTACTACAGCTAGGTCTTGCCTCTGCAAGTTGCATTTGCATTTTTACAGACTATTTTTTTTCTTTAAGAAACTGTTAATTTCCTCTGTTCATCTTTTTTTCTTGAACCAGTGTCCAACATGGTTTTACTTACCTATTTGAATATGACTGAATCTGCTTTCCTGAAATCTAAACTTTTGTTCTTATTAAATTTAGTATTTATATTTTGTTGCTATTGCTCCTGAAGATTGTGATCTCACTGCTTTCACCACTGCTTTCTTTCACCCAAGTTGTCTTTTACCTAAACCTGCTCAATGAACTTTTTAGGCAAGATAGAACGGTGCAAAATACAAGTTGATATAACTTTATAATACTTCATCCCTCAGTATCCTTTCCCCCATCCAGTAACAGCATGTGCCATCAGGAAGTATGATGTTACTCTATATTCTACCACTTTAAACCCAGAGTTTTTTATGTTTTTACAAACTGTAATCTAAGCACTAAAAATTTTGCAAATGGAATAACATTTTGGGATTATGAGTTTCTGCTGTCAACTGACAAATCATTTACTCCAACAAAAACTTTCCTGGAAGAAGGGGAAACATTGCCAACAATTTGTTTTGTTGCAGTCATTCTGCGTGGTGCCAATACTCCAGAGAGCTGTGCTGCCATCCAGGGGGACCTGGACAGGCTGGTGAGTTGGGCAGAGAGGAACCTCATGAGGTTCAACAAGGACAAGTGCAGGGTCCTGCACCTGGGGAGGAATAACCCCAGGCACCAGGACAGATTAGAGGACAACCTGCTGGAGAGTAGCTCCGCAGACCTGGGACCTGGGAGTCCTGGTTGACACCAAGTTAACCATGAGTCAGCAGTGCCCTCGTGGCCAAGAAGGCCAATGGGATCCTGGCTGCATCAGGAGCATTTAATTGAGGCAGTTTAAGTCAATACAGACTAGCAAGCATACTGGAAAGCCAGGGACATCTGCTGCAGCATTGGTCAGTAATAGAAGACAGTTCTGAACATAGTTCCCTGAAACTTTCCTTTAATAATGAGCGAAATGGATGCATTTCCTTAATAGGAAACATATAGATCTTCAATATCCAACAACTTCATACTTCAAAGTTCATACTTTGAAACTACAGGCATTGTCTGTAACTATATGATATATCTCAGTCTCAACAGAGTTCTTTTCAAAAGGTAAGACAAGCGTTTCTACCTAAAGAATGTTCTGTTCACAAAACATGGACAATGAAGTATTTTTAATTCCCTTGAAAAATACTGAGCAAATTGAAAACAAAAACAAAAACAAACAAAAAAGATTTGTTTTCTCTTTTGTAGAAGCAAAGTTGGTGACACAGAATATTTGTTCAAAAAGTGCTACAGGGGATATTGGTCATATTTTAAGGAGATGTAATTTGTTTGTTCACCTACTGCCTTGTACAAGTTATAAAAATACATATTGACATACCAGTTCCCACAGGGAATTATGGACATTTTCTGGGTATTCATTGCTTCACTGACTATGAGTTCTTGAGTCTTCCAGTCAATCATAGATTTCCTTCAGAGCAAAAAATTTCTTTTTCTTCAGAAGGATATACCATAATTGAAGAGACTTAGCAGCAGCTATCTTACTTTTTACAAATTATATAACTAAGGGTCACCTTTCAGAGATTTTAATAGCAATAAATTTGATTTTTTAAATTGATAAATATGTAAACTAGTAAAACATATATGTCATAAACGTCATGATTACATCAAATAAGCTATGCAGAGAGAATATTAGCACTTTGACTATGCTTAAAACTTCAGTATATTGTAGCAAATGATACAGGCCAATATCTGTACAAAGAGATTTTGACTAATCTCAATCATAATTAAATCAATCATAATTGAATGATTATTCAACATATATCACTTAAATGTCACTCTTGTAGTTTAATATTAAAAAAAAATGCATTCCTGAAATACTAGTATATATGACATGTACTGGCATGACTTCATAAGTACACACAGAAAATTGCTAAGTGGATGAAAAATTGAAATGTATGCTTGAAGAAATGATAAAGATTTGCTTGTCTTTTGTGTTGGCCTACAATGAGACCCAACATATGTCATCATATATTGGCAATTCAGACAACCCAGCATTAATGTTTTGGATTTTTCAACAATAAAAGTTCCCTTTATTTATGGCCACCGAAAGCACAGCAACTACTGTACACTTTTTTTCCATGTATTTTTGTAACAGAAAAATGAAGATCTGGATATCCATTAATTTTCTATTTTGCTCCAATTACTCAAGCATTGTTTCCAATATCTCATTGCAAAATATGTAAGTGGAAAAAAATATATCTATAAAGTAAAATTTAATTTTCTAAGTCACTGAACTTTTCTGGTTTAGCTTTTAAAACTAAAGACATTTGAAGCCATTGTGATATGTGAAACTGTACAAATTGTAGTGAGAAAACCATTCACTTTGATGTCGAAAAGAGGTGGATTTATGCTCATTTAAAAGTGTTTAAAGCAGAGAAGAAGCAAGCCCTGTAATTTTCCACAGCATGTTGCATTAGTCCTGTTAATGGTTCATAAAATATATTTTTGCTGTCCCAACTTTTAGAATGATACTTGGATTTCTGTGTTATTTTCAGCTTCTGGCCAATAAGTGAGGCCAAAAGCACAACAGAATAAACCACTGAATTAACAGACAAAGTGAAAAGAAAGGCATAAATATAGACTCTGGTCTTCTGTCAGCTGAAGAAAAGTTTGAAATAGACATGCCTACTGTAGAGTATTGTATGTTGAAAATCCCATGCAGAAAGAATAGCCTTTGGTTTATTATGGAGAATACACTCTGCGGACATTTGTATTTTAACATTTTTTTTTATGTTGCTTGCTGCTGTAATATCTCATAAAGGAGGAAGGAAATACAGAAAAGAGAAATTTCAATACCACTGTGGGCTATCAGATCTAACAGATCTTTCTTCTATTTTACCTATGGCAAGGTTGCAGATAAACTGTATATCATGCAAATTTTTTTAGAGATGCACTAACATATATAATGTGTACCTCATATATATTATAACAGTTCTTTTACATTTCACTCCCCAGCTGGACGTGAGTACAGAATTTTGGTAGTAGTGCAAAAGGAAAAATCCTCACTATAACTGGGAAGATTAATCAATCTAATAATCTCCTGTCTCAGAGTATATGACAGCTAGGGAGAAGGTATTAAACACTCAGTCCTCAAGATGTAGTCAGTCCTGGAATATGTCAAACTACTTGATTTCTGGTCAATAAAAGTACTTTGTAACCACCTTCACATTTGTTATACAACTGAAAACTCTTGCCTTGGGGTACTAAAGAAGGAAGGATAAAAACTTATCACCACAACGCAACAAGGCTAGGGTGATAGATTTACTCACTCTACTTGAGTATTGTCTGCCAATCAACAGCTAGCACAACACTGTGACTACAATTGGGTTGAATACATTTTGTTTGTTAGAAACATTTGTCTGTCTTCCCTCCCTACTTCATTGGCTTACTAGCATTTCGAGCTCATGTTTTCAGGTTTCTAATTCAAGGGCAGTCAAAAGATCTACGTAAGACATAAAGACGAACTACAGGACAAAAGATAGCATAGAGTTATTTGTAAAATCCTTTCAGCTAAATACTTTAACTAATAGAGAAAATTTGACCAGTACTTTGGGTATCTCCAAAAGTTTAATTCATGTCAATGCATTATGCAATGCCTTATAGTGTAAGGGGAAGAAAGCAAAGCTACCCAAAAAGACACACACCAATAGAACACACATAAAGACACAGTTCCAATACCAAAAGCTTAAATTTACGTGATACCATAGATTTAACAGCAACAAGGAAGGCAGACAGAGGATAAATAAGATGGCTATTGATTCAAGCTCAAGATGGGGTCACAGGAGATCTGAGTCCAATAACTAGCTTCCAATCTTGATACTGAGCAAATCATTTGAACTCTCCAGCCTTTCATTTTACCTAGGGTTATTTAACGTTTTCCCTGGGCTATTTAAATCTCATCTGTTTAGATTTTTAGTGGTTCAGATAACCACACAGTGCCCACTGAAATATTGCTTTGATCTTAGTTATAACCTCAATGCTCTGTAAAATAAAGAAACATAAACCCTATAATTACGATGACTGCACATTAGCAGCAGTTATTTTATCATTCGATGATTCCAAACTACCTGAGAGATAAATCATCTCGATCAACTTCTTTGGACATCATGAAAAAACAGGAATTGAAGAATATAAAAGTAAAGAGAGAAACTTTCTGTTTCAGTGTAGATGAGTAACTGGATATGGAGAAGACAGAAAGAGCCTTCTCAGTTTCCAGTTAGGCAGAGGAGCATTAGAAAGACTTCTCTTTGTTAATATATGTAGAAAATAAAGTACATTTGCCTTAGAAAATTTGGAATAATTAAGACTGGCTTCCTGACTTCTTGCATCATTTCTTTAAGTGTGTGCTTTGCTTAACAAAAATATACAGACAGGCATATCGGTGTTTTCTTTCTAAAAATGGTATATGCAATGGCTTTTACCCATCACATTCTCTGAAGTGAAATGCCAACAACATCCCTAACTTGCCCCAATAATTACTATAATTTCCCAATAATTACTGGAATTCATTATTGCTTTTCTGGCTCCAACTATCATTATTAGTGGTAAAACTAGAAACAGTCTAACAATTTCCATCCTTTGGATGACAAATAGTGTATAAGATCAAACAAAACCTATATATCTGGCACAGATATATGACACAGCTGAACGAGAGGCACTCATTCCTATAAGTGACTATTGAAAAGTAGTTCACATCTCTTGCTTGCTGAAAGCTGATTTCCAGCTTAAGTGTTTCCCATTGAATTTAAATACAATTAAAGGACCTTGTAATGTGATTCGGTTTGTTTGCTTTATATGAACCACCAACCAAACAATTGGAGAATAGTCAGCTATTGTTTTTAAATTTTGTCATCGTTACTAAATATATATAGCTTCTTGTTCACTACAGTCCAGTTACAGAACTTTCTAGCTTATATACTTAGCTATACTCAGTGACATAATTTCACATTACTTCCTGTGAGACTCTTCAGGTGAATAAAGGCACACATACATGCAAGTATCATCAGCATCAGAGCTTCATCTATCATTTTGCTCCAGCATGGCTTCTTCTAATATTTCACTCTTCAAGAATATTTTTTACTGCATCTGAACTGTCACATTTTATTTAAAAAATCTTTGTGAAAAGAAAGAGTATTAATATTTAATTTTTTAGTTTCATTTTAAGAGGTTCTTTGTTTCTTTTACTTTTTTTTACTTTTTTTTTTTTTTTTTTTTTTTTTTTTTTTTTTTTTTTTTTATTCTTATTATGGGATCATGACTATAACTCTCCTTCACATGATTCCCTGAACCTCAACAAGTGATTTCATTTTGGATTTTTTTTTTTTTTTTTTTTACTTTTTTGTAATGGTAGCTCATGTCTTTTACTGAATGATTTCCTTACCTTTCCTGAAGTTGTTTATTATACTTTAATAGCTTCACAGAGGAGCAAAATTAAGGTAATTTGCTTGAGATACTTTCTTCCAGAGCTCAAATCTTCAAAAAAGTTGTGGCAAGATAACAGAGACACTCAAGTGAAATTGAAAAATTGCTAATACAACACTGTAGTCCTCAGCATTTAAATGTCATACACCTTCATATCTTCTTTACAAAATGGTTATGTCTAGAAAAGTTGCTAAGAATTACGATTTCCAACATGTGCCTTTCAGCATCATATGATGAAACAAATCTGGATGACTTTAATGATATACTGGTATCTAAATATATGTTCAACCATAGGGGATACATTACTTCTCGTTAAAGTATCTTACCTTCTTATAACAATATTTATTGTTTTCCAGATGATGTCAAAGGAGGGATTTTTTTCCTTCACCTGTTTATCATCACCGTAAATAGATCTTACTTACGATTCTGCTGTTTTGTATATCATTTATAAATATTCTCCAATTACCCAAATTTGGGTGGAGGAAGCATGTTTTCCCTCTTTTTTTCCCTCTTCCTCAAACGTACATAAACAGACCTTAATAAAATATCTTTATTCTAAAGGCAAACTAAGTGCCACTCAAGAAATCTTCAATTGCAATACTACTTGAGAGGTAGGCTTATTTCTAAGAAATATGTACTCTGAATAAGCTAGAAATAACCAGAATGACGCTGAAGAGAAACAGCAAAATCTTACCAAGGTTCCAATCTCCCACAAGAAAGAGGATGGTGCAAGCCCCTGCATCAAGCATCTCTAAACCTTCTTCAGTACAGAAGATTCAATAACAAAGTGCATGCTCACTTAATGAATACTGATGAAGCCAGAGCAGACATACTGTTCTGCTAGAGGAGCATCAGAGAAAGAGGCAATGGAAATCACTAATCTTTTTTTCACAAGAGCTGTTAAGAGATAAGAGACATACCTGTGGTAAAAAGGGCTGATGGGAAAATAACTTCTTCACCTTGAAAGGAAACCAGGTAAAAAGCAACAGCAGAAAATCACATTCAGACCAAATTATCAAGATTCATGACAACAGGATATATATATTTTTTTTTTCTCAGCCCCTTTATCCTCACATCACTTGTACAAGGAAAAAGTAAGACCTTTCAGAAATGTGGAGAACAATTATCCCATAGTTCGTCAGAACATGGCAAAACAAGTTCAAGAAAACTTTCTGTAACCTTTCCTGAACTTTTCTTCCCCTCCTGCCTTTTATATGAACTGCTCTGCTCACCCTTATCTGGAGCTTAGGATCAATTCTACAGAATACACAAGGACTAATGTATTTGATGGTTTACTGGAAATGGTATGAACTCATAGGAACGTATATCTTTCTCTTCTCTACTAGTCTTTGCTGCTTTCTCAAGGGACTCTCTTTTAATATACTAAAAACATTGTAAGAAAAATTATAAGGTAGTTGGTTTTTTACTTTGAAAATTATTTCAGCATTAGTATTCAGTTTTCAGAAATATTAGGCAATGTAATTTGAATTATTTTTCAAGTGGGTAGAATACACTATTCCAACTCTAGTAATCTAGCTTCTCCATGCAATTACATAAGAGAAGAGAATACGTTTTTTACATATTAAAACATTTAGAAATACAGAAATACAGCAGAAATACATCGTGAAAACATTAACTGCTTTACACAGGCACAGAAGCAGTTTCTAACAACCTAGCTAGAGGCTTGTCCTTTTTCTCTCAAAGCTTTAAATAAAATGAAATACAGATGAAGGTTGCTGTTTATTATATTGTCCCTTCATTGTAAGTGGGTTTATTTCTTTCTGCTTTTACTGCTAAGAAACTGCCAGTCTCAGCAGCAGGGATAGTAAAACACTTGTACTTTCCCTACTATATTATAAGATTTTTAACAGATGGGAAGAACGACATCAGAGTTCTTGATTGATACCCAGGATAGACATGGGAAGTAATAGCACAACATGACCCTCACTTATCCGTTGGTGTCTCCTTGGGGATACATATAAAGGTTAAGAAACCAAGAACTGAAAGGCAAGAATGCGTACAAAGAAGAAATGTTCACTCCCTGGAGAAGGGGGTTTCTAGCTGATTTTGCTTCAGTACCATTCACACTTCTGTAGCAAGTTGTGACTGCAAATTTGTTGCATGTTCTTTTGAAAAGGTTAAAAACAATCAGAAATACTTTCAGCACTCCTCCTTTCCAATACAACAAGCGATGCATGTTTAGCATAACTATTTGTTATTTTAGGAGATGTTTTGCTTCTTCTTTCATGTGTTCCTGGAGGGCCATTCTCCATGCACAAGTATAGGAATGCCATAAGCTATTCTTTGTGTTTATGTCTCTGAGGGGTAAGCTGAATTCTATTGAAGAGCCATTGTTTAATCCTACTCTTTTTGTTGGTTTGGTAGCATTATGCAGAAATTTTTATCTTGAAACTACATTAAATAACATGTAAATTAAAAAAAAGAAAAAACACTTTCAGCATACTGAATGATTAAATCAAAGTGTTCTATCAAATAGATGAACAAACTGGAAAAGATTTATATTTATTTATATTTATAGCTAAAGTTGTAACATGGAGATGGTCTACCTGTGAGTATGGTCAAATAGGGACAAAAATGGCTGGCTTGCTTTCTGAAGTGCACGCCTGAGGTGGTAACAGCCATGTAAGTATTAAAGGGCTAAAAAAGATGTCTGCAAATATTTTATGCACATGTTTCCATATCCCCAAATATCTTGATATGGCATCTCAGATGGCATTGTTACAAGGGGCTAAACTTAAACTGTATCTACATTTTATTATGCATATTATAATAGTTCTTATAAATATTTAAAATAACAATTGATTGACTTTCCTTTCAACCTTTGAACTGCTTAATATATTAGAATATCCCTAGGATGACTGCCAGAAATTTCTCCAATGAGGCAAATTATTCTGATTTTTACAGCTCTGTCATTTAGAAAGCCAACTAAAATGTACAGAATGGATAGCATGTACATGGAGCAGCACAGGGGAGCTCCTCTTGTGGGTCTGTTAATGATATCTGATGCTGAAGAGTGCAGCAGCACTCTGAGATAAAGAGAACCTGGAAGTTTTAACAAAAAGTGACTGCAAATATCTAATAAGTATGCTTTCCATTTCCATAGCAACTTTCATCAGAGGAACAGAAAGCACTTTAAAACATCAATCAATTTACCCTCAACACTACTGTGTGGCAGGCAAAATATATATTAGAAGAAATAAAGTTGCTTCCTGGTAATTGCTGAGCTCTATTTTAAGAGTCCTTTTTGCTATCTCTAAGCTAACTTTCTTGTTAACATTCTACCTTCCAATTCTCTTTCATATTCTCTCATGTGGACTCTAACAAGAGAAGAATGATCACTGAAATGTGAATAAAGCATCAAGGTTTTATGAAAGAATGAATTTAGTTATTACTGAACACCAAATAAAGATATGATAGTTTGGGCAGTGTTTCTAACCTATTGTAAGTCACTACTGCTGGAAAAATTCTTTACAAGGGCAAATATCAAAACACCAGTGGCTTTTGAGGATGGTTTCTTTCAGTAAGCATTTTGTCAGTGAATATACATGAAAGGCCATATTTTGGGCAGCCATACTAGGTAGGTACAATATATATGTTGCAATGTCTTATGAGTAGGCCACAAGACCAAGTGAGGTGCTTTTATCTGCAAATCATGAGTGTAGGCTCATAGCATTCAGTGGCTAAAGCTAAATGTCTGGAATGCCTGTAAACAACTCAAAAGGTGATATAATAATCTTACTGCCCTACATTGTATAGGCAGTGCTGGCTGCATGGCATTTCAGTGCTCCTGCATGGTAACTGTGTGCATAAAACACCACGCAGAGAGGCCTCTAAACAATGACTTAACCTCAGAGCTTCACAGCAAGTTCATTCTACCTCTGAGATATTTTGATGCTGAAGTCTTTATGCTCAGTGCTCAACATGCTACCCTGTAAGTTATGCCCTGGGGAAATAGATTTTAAAGTCTCTACAGCGAAAGTAGAGATTTACTTAGGAGTCTGGTCATAAACAACAAATTGAACTTCAAACACATGCAAGTCCTTTAGAGTCTGAAGTTATTGCTGCCCTTCATTGACGGCAAAAAGTGCTTTCACCACCTTATGATAGCAGAGTTCAAGACACCATCTATATCCTATGGTAATATGATATAGAAAAAGATTAATGTAACCAGAAATGAAATCAAGCAACAAGAGCCTATTTCTTCATTGTTCCCTATGGAAAGGAGAAGAGTCCAGAAGATCTTGAAGTCTGTTCCCAGTTCTGCTAATATTTTCTAAAAGACAATTGCAGAGGCATGACCTGGAGAAGGGTCCAGAACATATTACTTCAAGGAAATATCCATTTTAGCTAATTTGGAAATATCCAAATTAGCACTGGTCAGCCAGAAATTTGAGAAACATGTAGCTGTGATGAGCAGGTGTGATTTCCAGAATTTGTTTAGCTCAGCACTTTCCTGAGGTTGTGAGACAAGCATGGGAAACAAATTGTGGGGATAAATTGTGGGAAAGGACTGGACTGAGACAATAAATTGGATAAAATGCTGATAAGTTGTCAGAAAAAAAAAACATACATAATTGAGAATTACTGAGTGTACAGCCAATGGTGACATTTTGGATCAGATGGGGAGAGACAATGGCCTATCCTAGGAAAAGGATTAGAGGTAAGGTAAGGAAGTCCTTTGGAAGGACTTCCAAAACTGCTGCCAGACTGGCACAGGTGGGAGTTCTTAAATGATAATGTCACCACATTTTGATAGCAAGTGACCGTGTTTGGGTCAAGTCTAAATTAGACTGCTTTCTAATGTTAGCAGCTGATAACTGCCTATTATTAAGACTAAGGATAAGATTTCAGAATCATATGAAAGAGATGGCTATGTTAGCATAGAAACTAATTTGAGGACTTGCGCCAGTGTGAGATCTAAGTTCTGTTTACATCTGGACATATACCAAGACACGAGACCATTACAGCAAATGTAGCATTAGGAGTGAAGTTACCTCAGAAGTTACACTAGGAGATTTACCTCTAATAATAATAATAAAAAAAGAGATTCATAAAAAGCTTGCCGGCACAGATGATGGCTCATTACAGTTTGAATAAACTCAATTCTTTGAAATGTCTCTCTTTTCTAGCGGGGCCACAGTTCCTTACGGCTTGAGTACTCAGGAAAGTGGCTAATATCATTGCAGAGACACTCTTGATTATCTTTGAAAGGTCAAGGCAATCTGGAGAGGTTCCTGAGGAGTGGAAGAGAGCAAATGTCACTCCTGTCTTCAAGAAGGGCAAGGAAGAGGATCCAGGCTGATGAAGGTCAGCCTTACCTTCATTCCTGGGAAAGTGATGGAACAACTAATCCTGGGTACTATTTACAGATACGTGAAGGACAGGAAGGTGATTGCAAGTAGTCTGCAGGGATTTGTGAAGGCAAAATCATACTTAACAGACCTGATAGCCTTCTATGATGAGATGATTTGCTTGATGGCAGCGGGGAGAGTAGTGGATGGTGATTGTCTTGATTTTAATAAAGCTTTTGACAATTTCTCCTGTGACATCCTCACAGACAAGTTGATGAAGGGCAGGCTATATAGGTGGACAGTGAGATTAATTGAAAACTAGCTGAACCTCCAGGCTTGGAGGATTGTGGTCCATATGGAGACCAGTAACAAGTTGGACCCACCAGAGTCAATA
The DNA here is from genome assembly GCF_003342845.1 of Nothoprocta perdicaria. Lineage (NCBI taxonomy): Eukaryota > Metazoa > Chordata > Aves > Tinamiformes > Tinamidae > Nothoprocta > Nothoprocta perdicaria. The sequence goes on from NW_020455316.1 coordinate 6,635,076, forward strand.
CTGGATACAATTTTGTTTAGCTCTTCATTAATGGTCTGGATGATAGGACTATTATCATCCTATCATTCCAACTTCACAGAAGATGGAAAACAGTGAGGAGTGGCTAATAAACCAGATGGTTGTGTTGCCATTCAGAGAGACCACAGCAGTCTGGAGAGATGGGCAGAGAGGAACATTGTGAAGTACAATAAAGGAAATTGCAAGATCCTGCCTCTGGGGAGGAATAACCCTGCATGACAGTACAGGCTGGGGCCTTACAAACTGAAGAGCAGCTTTAATGAAAAGGACCTGAGAGACATGGCAGACAACAAGCTCAGCATGAGCCGGTAGTGCACCTTTGAGGCAAACAGAGCCAACAACATTTTGAGATACATTAGGAAAAGCATTACCAGCAGATCACGAAAGATGATCCTTTCTTGTAGGTCTGGTGAATATTGTGCTCCAGTCTGGAATGTCTAGTTCTGTGCTCCCCAGTACATGATTTATCTAAGAGAATCCAGCAAAGGGCCGTGAAGATAGGGGAAGCATCTTATCAAAGGTATAGGAAGACATGAAAAGGATGGACCAGACTCTTCTTGGGGTGCTCAGTGACAGGACAGGAGGCAACAGGCACAAACTGAAACACCACAAGTTTCATCTGAATCTTAGGGACACCACTGTTAGAGTAGCTGGACACCAAAACAGGTTGTCTAGAGAGGCTGAGGAATTGCCTTCTTGGAGATAGTCAAAATCCCTCTGGACAGGGTCCAAGCCAACTGCTCTAACTGACTCTGCTTGAGCAGGTCGGCTGGAACAGATGATTTCCGGACATCTCGTCCAACCCCAATCATTCTGTGGTTCTGTGAGGTCAGGCAACCAAGGTCAGGCTAGGAGCTTGAAAGTCAGTCAGGTATATGCAGCAGGCTAGAGAGTCCCCAGCCTATGATGAAGGATGCTCCAAGTCGGCAGCACAGGCCATATCAGCATTCTTTTTTGCAACCTGTGGACCAGGTGATGTAGGGTACAGGGTCTATCCCCCCGCTGCCTCAGCCCTTGAGCATTTTTACTGCCAATTCTCAATGCAAGATGAGGCACCAAAATGCACCCATAGCCTTTTGCAGCTGTTAACTCAGTCATCCTCCCAGCATGGATTTCTTACCAAATTTGACATACCTGTGCTCCATACAAGATGTATGGGGACAGGATTTATCTATGAGCTGAGTGACAGTCACCTGTGCAGGATCAGTATTAGAGAGTCTCACCTCAGTGAAGCAAGCATCTTACCTTTGGAGAGTGCAATGAAGAGGGGCTGCAATCAGTGCCCCAGCCATCAGCCAGACTAGACAGAACCCAGGATTTGTCTCTATATCTGGGCTGCTGCTCACTGTTGATGCTGACAGTTTGTTCAGGCATTCCTGACTCTATTTCCAGAGTTTTCTGGGAATTTCTGGTATCTCTGGGTGTAGGCTGCTGCTGAGCAAGGCTGACTGACTATGGATGGGGATGAGAGAGCTAGCTTCACAGTGCACAACAGAGAGGAACATAGCATTTTTTTCCATAGCATTTCTGGGAGATGTGCACTGGTCAAGGCTTTGCATCAACAGGTGAAGGAGTCGCAGGATAAGGTGAGCAGTTGCGCATATTTGGGAAAATGAAGAGGAGATAGGTAGGTTCTTTGTTGAAAATCAGCAAGAACAAGCGAATAGATCTTAAAACTAGCACAGAGTATTGAAAAGGAAGAGACTAACCTTAACAAGATCCTTAATGAAATGTGGTTTATGCTACAGAAAAGGTTTGAGAACTCTGCTCTAGAGGAGTGCATGTAAACAGAGTAAAAGACAAAATCAATTATATTCAAGCCATTTAATTTGACCTGATTGTTCAGTGTTTAATCAACTGAATACAGAGGCTTAGATCAAGACCCCTGAGTGATCTTCACTGAAGACAACATTTTAGGAAGTGATCTTCAAGTTGCTCTGGAGAAGTTCAGTTCAGTTATAAGCATCATAGCAACTCTTTTAACTGACGATTCAGAATGACCTTTTTTTTAAAAGAAAATTTGTGTCACCAGAAGACAGAATACAGACTGTTTAGAAACAAGCAGAAAATATGCTAAACAGGAGAAATATGCAGATGTAGTTAAATATTTGTAAAATAATAATAATACTAAATAAAATAAAAGATGTCAGGAAAATATTTTGGGGGGGAATAGAAGTCAGCAGTTTATTTCCTAATCTTAGTGATTGGAATTGAGAAATGGACATGCTGGGGCAAAAGAACAGGTTTCTGTTCAAATTACAGCTTTTGTTTCAAAAATAAATTAAATCAAGAAGGAAAAGTCTGCATAGTTCTCACCAGACTCTATCACTTTTCTACAGTTTTCAGATGACTGATTTCTGCATTCTCTAAAAAAATTGTATTAGTGAAAGTGCACCACAGACAGTAATGAAGATCTGTGCTGTGTTTGCAAGTGAAATGAATGTGCACAAAGCATGCTATGCTTTTATCTTGGTAATTCATCATATCAAAAGCTAATCGTGATAGGTTTAATTATGTAAGAACCATAAATAAATAAGTAAATAAATAAATAAATAACTTCCAGACTTTTCTTGGTTCTACAGCTGAACTAAGAACCAATAAATCTGTGAATCAGAGTTCAGCATGAAATCCTTCTTTCAGCCGTCAGAAGATATGAAATAATGTACATAACATTACACAGTCAGCAGTTCCTTCATATGTAATCATTTTTGACAGAATAAGCTGTACTTCAGTATTATATTCCAAAGCCAATTCTGTTCTTGGCAATTTGAGTCAACTCCATTCCAGCTGCAAACACTATGACACTAGAAAGTTATTTTCCAATTTGAGACTAACCATTCCTTGCTACGATAACAATGGAAGTCTTCCAAACATCTCCTTTAAATCCATGTCCTTTTAGTACTTGTTTATAAATTTTACATTGTGAATGAAATTAAACACCATACCTTTACACATCTGTTGAAAGATTTAGAACAACAGCTGCCTATAGAACAAGGGGCCTATGGAAAGATCTGTGGTCTGATTCCTATTCCTGGAGTAAGGACCTCTCATGCAGAAGAAAGAAGGCAACAGAAATGTTTCTGGAGGGGATCCTTTTGAAAGGAAGATAAATAGAGAGAGTTTTCCCTAAAAAAGAAAGAAATGTCCCAGTGTAGGACATTTGTCTTGTTTTCTACCAGAGTTGGACTTTCTTTTGGTCATATTGAAGAGATTTTGCCAGAGAAATGTGGCATTTGGTACTTCATAGGCTCGAGTACTGAGCAAGTCGAAATCAAACTGGGAAATGATGACTGATGGCACATCACAGTTCACATTATAGACATAAGTTGGAATTCTTCCTGTAGCCATCCTCAAAGTTCAGTCTATGATTAAACCACTTTTATATTGACGCTAATAGTCTTCACTTTCACTCTTCTACTATTAGTCAGTCATTGATACCTATCATCTGACAAGATTAATTGGAATGTAAGTGATTATCGTGTTAGAGTACAGAGACAATTAAGAAATGTAATTTGATTCCCCATTATAAAGAATACGTAGAAAGGCCAGCTTGACCCAGAGAATGCAGTGAGCTGGACTCCTCTTTAGTCACTGGAGAGAAAGGAAACACCTACAGCAGGTTTCTGCTTTGAATTTCTTTCCTTATGGGATCTCACTTTCAGCATTTTCACACGCAAAACACAGAGGACACACTGCCTTCTTTGACACTCTGGTGCTCTACTGTATTTGCCTCCAGTGAAAAGGAAACAATATCCTCTAAGTGTTCACTCAGGTTCACACCTTTTGTTATTGTTTTTGTTGTTGTTGGAAAGGAGAGTGGCTGCAGTACCCACCTAAGATGGAAAATGATATGTTTAAAATTAAATTTGTTTTTTTCTTTTAGTTTAATGGAGCCATGGGTTTGAGAAAAAAGACCAGAGGAAAAGATTGCTGTTTCAAAAGGAAGACATTGAAATGCCTGAGTGCTTTTTATTTCAAATTGCTATTCTGCAAGTGTGAAATACTTCCTTTGGGGCTGTGCAACAGAATGCGCAAGAGTATCTGCAAGTGGGATTCTGTAAACAGAAGCATTTCATTGCTCATTCAAATCGTACTGTTTACAGAGAGCAAGCTCCCAATTCCTATCTGCAGCTTTGCTACAGCTCACTGAATTTGCAAAGATACAAAAAGTGAGCAAGCTAAAACACGAAACTATATGCTGTAAATTGGCTATGGGAATAGAAGAAAGATTCGTGGTAGATCTATTGATCAAAGTCTTTCCAAAGTAGAAAAGATACATGAGTTTAGGGAGCTACTCTAGCAGCCATGCTACTGAGCAAGAATATTCCATCATATATCAGAAAATAAAACAACAGGTTGATATTGGAACTTCTTGAATGTACCCACAAAAAATCATTTTAAACACTGCTGTCATCACAATAAAAGTCACAAGAAGAGGACACATGTCTTTTCATTCCTTTTATAAGAATTAAGGAGTGGGATGTAACTCTTGAAATAGGTAACATTGTTATCCAGGTTTAGCTGCATGAAAAAGTCAAAGTTCTTTTAAGAATCAAGAGCATGATACATGTAACTAAGGCAGAATGAGCCTCAAGATATTTAAAATATTTTTTCAGACAGATATGTGTATAATAATATTTTAGCTACTGTCCTTTCAACATGCCTGTTACACTTTCTGTAACTGATGCTACCTATAAATATCTCTCTTTTTTATTAAATTATTTTGGAATATGCACTGTTGCAGTCCTTTGCAAGGAAAAGATCAAAATCAAATTCAAGCTTTCATAAGTCTTAAGGAAACCCAGGCATCCTCTTGCATCCCTCTTTGTCACAGCTAGCATTAATTACCATTAAACCTGAAGTTAGGTTGTGGTTTTCTAATGACTAATACTTGCTGGATATCCAGCTGTTTTACAAGAACAGCAGATTTCATGTGGAGGAACAGATAATTAGGAAGTGTTCTAAAGTCAAACTTTGATAACTCAATTGCTTGATTTGAATGTTAAATTCGTAAAGGTTGTGCTGATTCTTCTCTTTTGAACTTAACATTTCACTTCATAGTGCTGCTGCTGATTGTGAACATTGCACATTGGGGACCAGTTTAAAGTTGTGCCTGAATACCTGTAGAGGAAAGAATGTAGGAGAGAGATGCATGACTTACTTATGCTAATTACCCAATTTTAGCATTGATCCATGGTATGTAAATTGCAGCATTAGTTCTCATCTGCACTCACCATTATGTCTGAGGTTGTCTGAGCCGAAATCAATCTCCGGTATGTTGTGACATTGCAGTGTTCTTTGTCAGCTTATTTCAGAAGAAAACTATCACGACACACTTCTAACTGAATTAAGTAACCAATGGTTCAGTCTCTGTTGTGATCCTCATTTTTCTTAATTTCCCTCAATCTCTACTGGTACTCCTACATTACTAATTAATTATTGTTTCATTCCCAATTGATGATTAAACTAGGACAATAAAGGCTAAATTTTTATGAATTTTTTGGCTCAGAAAATATTCATAGATAAGATTCTAGGTCCAGTATATGTTCATAGATAAGATCTCAAAACTTTAAGGCAAAAAAAACCCACAAAACTAAACAAAAAAAAGCTTGTTTTTAGTGATGCTCACAGATTTTTTTTATCTTTTTAATTGATTTAATGACTATATGTAATTGTACTTATGATTTCCTTGCTTAGATTCATTTTTAGTCTCATGTTTATAAACATTGACATAAAATAATTGTCCCTAAGTTTACAAAAACACATTTGCTGCTTAAAATTAAATGAACTCAAGACATAACAAATTTTAAGATGCAAAAGCTTAGCATCCTCACATCTCACATTGCTCTGCTTGGCCCCAGAAAGCTCAGAAATACAATTCCTGGAAAATTTGGGACAGATTTTCAGGCTTCCCAGAGAATGTCCCCTAGAGTCTCTCCAGGATCTGTCTCCTATACTTGGCATCAATGGGCTGCCACTGGCATTTGCTCAGTATCTATTTCCATGACTCAGATTGCAAAGTACATGAGTCTAATTAATGCTGCTTAAGGGAATAATAAATAATCAGATTTAGGGGAGAGATGATATTGCTTTCTGTAAGTGAACACATGCTTCCCTCTGCCTCTTGATTGAATCCTCCTTGTTTTCTTTTTTTTTTTGTCTTTTTTTTTTTTCCTGATAAACACAGCAATACTGCAGTAAAAATGAACAGAGCTGAAGATAAAATAGAATAAGAACTGGATTTAAAACTCCTGGATATCCAGGCTGTGTGAATGAGATGAACAGTCTGTTCAACATCCTCCCCTCACTTTGCCCAGTGGGTACTAACACACAAGCAGAATTTATCTCATGGCTACATCACAATTGCCATTTTTAGTTGTCCTTTTTTAAGTTATAGTATCAAGAAATAATATTGCAGAGACACATTTGCTATGTAATCACTGTTTGCCTTCAGTCTTCTAAAAGTTGTCTTTAGAAAGATATAGGCTGATAAGTAAAGAATTAACATAAGACCCTGACACATTTTGAAGGAACTGATGTTTTGCGCTTCAGAAAGCCTAAGTTTCAGAAAAAAAAAAAAAAAAAAGATTTAAGAGAATTTATGCTATCAACTAACTTTATGAATTTGCTTTATGAAATCCATCTCAGAAGCTAATCTACAACAACCCTTTCCATATACACAGCAAGAGGATGTACTGTGTTTAGCTTTGGTGGTCAGCCAGAGTTCATCTGAGAGTCACTAAGTCATATATATTGAGAGCTCTCTGAAGTTCTGATAAGCGTGAAAGAGATTTATCACTGCTTACTAGCCCATTTCAAGTAGTTTCATTTGTTTTAAGTATTGGTAGCACAGGATGGGTAGGTGTGCGCAATGTTCAACTGCTTGAAAACACATTAAAAACTAACTAGAACTGAGTCTACCTGTTTAATAGACTTTTTTCTTTGTTCATATTTGAAACCTCACGATTCTGTTATTGCTCATGAAAGAGGTATTATTTCTTCAGTTATTTGCAGTAGAACTTTTCTTATTAAACTAAGGAAGCAGTTGTCAAGCGAATCAAAGACATTAATTCCTATTCCACATATCCCTAAATCCCCTCCTTGTGAACACTGCTAGAACCAAAAAACACATTCTGTTGTCAAAGATTTCCTAATCCTGCTTTTTGTGCTTTCAATTCATGACAGAAAGAAATTAAGGAAGTGTGGCTGTTTTTGACATTTCAAAAAGACAAAGTAGTAAACATTCAATGAAAACAAACAAACAGAAAAAAAAGAAAGGAACAAAAAGGTATTTTCTTGAACACTACACAGAGTTGCTTTATGAAGCATTATAAAGAGATAATACATTCAGTATATAAACATACAAGAAAAACGCTGGATTTTCTTCTTATGTTCTTGTCAGGTAGGCCTTTCAATCAGCTGAAGATAATCTGACACAATACAAGTTTCCGAGAATTTAGGACTTGATAAACAACCCAGAGAACACAGTGGCATTAGAACTGTTCCTACTGCACGGTCACTGCAGCAAGGAGGCATCATGTCGAAGGTTACCCTGGCATTAGTTCGCAGCAGGCAAATGGAAATGAAAGATGCTGCACCAAGGCAAGCATATGAACGATCCCATAAARAAAATATGCACCAAAAAAAAAAAAAAAGAGAAAGAAAAAAAAAAAAMCAAACAAACAGAAAAAAAGAGCTCAAGTGCTCGAGTGAATATTGAGAACAGGTGACTCCTGCAGCATCAAAACTATGCTAGCCCACTCTTTAAAATGCCATTTCAGTTTAGGAACCATCATCTATAACTCAGTCCTGCCAGTTTTCTTCAGTTCCTGGTTTCTCAAATGGATAATAAGAGAGGCATTGCTGTCATTTTGAACTATGTCTAAACAAAGATTAAGATTATGCTTTCATTCCCTGCTCATTAATGATTCTTTTAGCACAATAAAACTGATATATGCTACAGAACAACAAATGTAAAGCAATAAGCTCCACCCTGGTTACTAAAGGAGCAGACATAGTTAAACCCGTGTTTCGGAGACAGACATTGGGAGAAAGTAAAGGAATTAATCTCACATAATCACAGCAAGCAAACAGTATGGAGTGGACAGAGCGCTGTTCTGGGCAGAGAATCCAGATATTACACAGGTCCTGCCACGAGTTCTCTTGCACAGGCAGTCCCAGTGAGCACACAGGAGTCTGCTGTCATGCTCCAAAAGGGCTAGGGTGGGAGTGTATCTTCAGCATGCAGTGCTGCAATGTCCAGCTGAAGCAGCATATGACAAGAAAAAAAATCCTTGGTCATTTTCCACAGCAAGGTTAAAAGAAAGTCTTCAAAATTCCTGAAAAGTAATTAAACAAAAATTAGAAGAGAAAGCTAGAGCTGAATGACAGAATAGCAGAACAGTGTAGGTGGAAATGAAGTGGGTAAACAGGAAGAAAAAACGGAGCAGAGCTACAAAATAATATAAATAAATACATGCAAAATCCCCAAACACTAAAACTTCCTCCTCTAATTCTATCCACTCATAACTCAAAGAAAGTTTTTGTTGCTTACTTCCAAGAAGTCAAAATTTCACCTTCTAGTTTGAACAGGTATTAAAACACTGATAAATTGGGGATTATGGTTTCTCTGCACATATTTATGATAGTTATGGTAAGAATTTAATCTCCTCAAATGAAGTCAGTGGGTATGATATTAAGACTAAATACTAATACACAGGCTTCAGCATTTAAAATTACATGGAAAAATATCCAAGTGTAAGTGTGAACACACTTACTGTCCTTGTATAAATTCTTTTGTTCAGCCAAGCCTGAAGGTCCACTCTCTTTTTTTTTTGAGAAGTGAACTTCAAGAAACAAAAGCAATGAACAGTATATTCATTCAAGGACACTTTTATTTGGAGTTTATATCAATGTTTTATAGCATTTGCCTAATATCCTCAGCCTACAGATAAAAGACACGGATAGCAAACTAGAAATTAAAGACAATTTTGAAGACCGAGAGCGAGACTGCCCCAGTGCTGTGTGTGTTCACTGCCCAAAGTGCTCCAGCAAATCAAGGAATTCGCTACTGTGGCCAAAATCTGAAAAGCTGCAGATGCAGCTGACATCTATCAGGCCCCCTAGCACTGACAGAGCTAACCATTTCCTTGCACTAAATCAACACAGAGGAATCTGAGGAGTGCATCTGCACTACCTCCCACTGTTCTGCCTGTCCATTTATTTCATTCTCCAGGTAGAAACGGTAGGCAAGAAAAAACAGCTATTGCTTTTCAAGCCTAGAAGCACTTATGCTGTATCCAGTTCACAAGGTAAAAAGAGAAAAAAAAAAAATAAAAACAAAAAAACTCTTAAATCTAACAAAGGCATGCAGTATGAAGAGAGACTATTAAATACATTAACAAGAGAGCATCTTTTCCTACATCACTTCCTTCTAGAGGCTGGCCTGTGAACAGACGCACCAATACCAAATATTACAAAGATTTACCTAGATTAAACATTTCTTCTTTTTATTTTTTTCCAAAAGCAGTGAATATTTAATGTTCCTCTGCTGCTGCTGCCTTGAGTGTAGACTCACAGAACTTACAGCACTTGTCATAGAATCACAGAATGTTTAAGGTTGGAAGGGACCCCTAGAGATCATCTAGTCTAACCCCCCCACACACACAGGGTCACCTACAGCATGTGGCACAGGGCTGCCTCCAAGTGGGTTTTGAAGACCTCCAGAGAAGCAGACTGCACAACCTCTCTGGGCAGCCTGTTCCAGGGCTCTGTCACCCTTACAGGAAAGAATTTTCTTCTTAAGTTCCTGCTAAACTTTTGATACTTCAATATGTGGCCATATATAATGTGAATTGCCATCTAGAAATCAATGTAAGCCTCTCCAGTGTTATTAGTAGCATTACCTATCCATGTTTGGGATTAACCAAAGTCTATAAACAAGGAAAGGTCTACTTGGGAGCAGCACACCAGAACAGACCTCCTTAGGCCTCACATTTGTTACAAGCTATTGCAGTCAGCTGCTTTCATAAATTTATCAGGTTTCATCTTTAAGCTAGTTAGATATTTCTGTGCAAAACCTTATTGAATATTTTGCTATTTGAATTTCTTCACTTCTCAAGGTCATCTATTAATTTCTGAATGCTATCCCAATATTCTTCTGAAGCGACAACATTTCTGAAGTTAGTGGTATCAATAATTGGCATTAGCTCATCCAGTATTCTGTGTGAAATCCTGAGTCTGCAATTACTCCACTAATTGCCACCTTCTCTTTCTTAACTAATAATTTTCCTTGTAGCAATCAGATCAAATGTTATATTGAATCTGAGGTAAATCAAATCTGATTTTCTTTTCAAAAAAAAAAAAAAAAAAAAAAAAAAAAAGCCAAACTTTCTTTAATGTCTTAGCTACTGACCAAAATGAAGTCTAAAAGAGCATCACTTCTTTTATATACTGTATTTAAATGGATATTTAATCTGGAGTATCTCTGGCACAATCAGCAAGCATGGGGAAGTGGATGCAGGGAAAGACGACCATTCACTGTCATGTTCAACACAATAGCCTTTAATCAATACTTAAGTGTTTAAGGTCCAAAGCACTTAATATAAACACAAAGAGATATCTTCTGTAGCAATTTCATGATGGATTTCTGCTTGAGTTTTAAGACTACTTTTGTTCCTGGGCTTTTAACAAAGCACTGAGTGAAAAGTGATTTTAGTTATTCTTGGCAGCTTTTCTTGGTTATTTCAAGTTAAAGTGAATTTGTCTTGCCATTGACTGATAGAGCTTGGATTTTCAGCAATTTTTAATCATTTTGAGCTATAGTTAGCTTGAAAAAATTTAGCTGAAATATTTTTCCACTGTGAAATGTAATTGTATCAGAATGATGAAATCACATGAACTCTCCTGAAATTTAATTTTGTTGAGAAAAGAGGGAAATGCTTATATACTGTCAAAATATTTTGTCTTTTTCTTTTTTTTTTAATTTTATTTTGTATGGAAGACTATATCAACATTTAAATTGCCAAAAAATCAATGAGGTTTTTGTCAAAATAGAATATTCCAAACAAATCTGTTTTTTTTTTAAGTTTAGAAATTTGCAGAATGGTTTCAGACTGTGTTCTTTGTCTGAAGATGTGCCAGATTTAACCATCATCCAGCAGTGCTTCTCCTCACTGGATAAGAAGGCCAAGAAGCAATTAAAAACAGCTTTAAAATACATGCGATTCCTACTATGTGAACCTGTCATCAGTTATAGTTTTGTGGAGTTGTGCCTGACTGCATATAAGCATTTTAAGAAGGAGATAACAATCTGTCAGAATGATGCCAGAGCAACACGGAGTGCAAAGTTTATCAGAGAGGCTGGTACAGGTGAAAAGTAATGCAGAAGTAATTATCCATATAGAGAGATTTATTTTGACATTGTAATACATCTGTGGGACCTTATGGCACTGTAATTCATGCCAAAAGAGTTACATAGCTTCCAGAACAGAACAATTAAAGCAAGATGAGACTTTCAGGGAAGGGGGACAGGAAAGCACCCAGAACTGAAAAAAAAAAAACCAACCAAAAATTGTAGTGACAGAAAGGAGATTTTGCTAAAAAAATAATGGTTACATAAATTTGAAAATTAATGGCAGGGAAAGAGAGAGCTTTGTATTTATCCAACTATATATCATTTTTCAAAAGTATCTAGCTGAAACATGCTGTGCTATGCTTAGATGAAGCAGTATGACATGGTAATATAACTACCCTGAGAAGAGGAAATAGAGATACACAAATGCTCATTAATTTTATACAGAATAGAAATAAGGATTATGCATCTGCAATCAGCAGAAAAAAAATGCACACATAAATGTTACTGGCATCCAGATTATCTATCATCTTGAAGACATATACACACATATTTGTCAGATACTTTTAAATGCATTTTTAAATTATGGTTGTTTGTCTTATTAGCAAGAGCAGCTTTGCCTGCCAGTGCTCTCCTACTGAACACTAATAAGGATATCCCTCACCCATCACCAAGGCCCATTGGCTACTGCCAGAAGACAAATGGTCAAGTTCTCATCAATCCTTCAGGATTAAGTTTCATTCATTATATTATACCTCATATTAGTAAGAAAAATAAAATTATAGTAGCTTTCCTACAAATTAAAGAAAAAATGTATTTTATGTAGTAAAATAAATAAGTGGTTTGGGCCAGGATTTATTCCCTTAGAATGGGGTTTTTGGGCCAGGACTTATTCCCATAGAATGGGGTTTCTAAGATAGGCACTCAGTTCCTTTGTGTCCCCTTGTCCTCAGAGGACTCAAAAATGCAGGAATAGAAAATAGCAGGCAACTGAAAGGCTTAGCTAAGACCTAGCTCATGACCTGCAGATGCACCTCTTTCTCTCTGTACGACTGTAACACAAACCTAGAGCATTAATAAGGGCTTCAGTGGCAGTTCTTGCAGTCTGACAGCAAGCTGAATTTCTCTGAAGTCTTTTAACTGCTTTAGCTGACTTCAGCCAACCACCGCCGCCAATAGCACTTGTTGCGTCCTGGAAGTTAAACACATACTTAATACTTAGCCACTTTGGATGAGAAGCAAGCTGCTCTGCAAATTGCCTAAGCTGTGGGTGTTCGCAAGTGCCAGTTGTTTGGTTCTGTCCATAGCTGCCCGATCTTCATCATGATAGAGACTCAGTTTAATGATTCATAATTATTCAGTGCTGCAGAATTGTCACTCTCCTGATAATGCTCGTAATGACATTGCAAATATTTTGCTTCTCTTTTCCTTCTGGATTACTTGCAAGAAAGCAGAGGGACAGAAAAAAAGTCCTTATCCTGTTTAAAAGCCAGGATGCATACAGCAGTTTAGCTCCCTGACCCATGGATCCTTATACTGAGCCCTGTAGAACCTTATACTGAGCTCTTTGTAATGCTCTTTGGATTTCTACTTAGCAGCACAATGCTTGGGCTGCTTCCTAAAGAACCACTAAGTCTGAAAACGGAGGCTCATTAGTATGTGACATCTCTCACTTCTACTTTCTCAGGCACAGATTCTAAATTGCTTTCTCCTTCAGTAACAAAAATGAAGAAGAATTCCAAGAGATTCAGAACTCTACATATAAATTTCCTGTGTAGTAATGGGTAGAAAGTAAAAAAGTCTTTCAAGAAGTAATGAATATTTAATATCATTTAATCAAAAGCAATGTATTTTCTTAACCAACATAGTTATGTAGATTTTTAAAGCAAAATATTAGCGTAAAAATAAAGAAAAAATGAAATGTGAATTCCAAAATGCATGTAATTGTTTTATAAGCAGAAATGCAGAACAGCTTGACAAGAACACAACAGTATATTGTATCCACTGAATCAAAACTATTTCCACTGATTCAGTGGTTCACAGTAGAGATCACCTTAAAATATCCTAGAGTGGAATAAATATTTTGATTGTTCACAAATATCTGCTATGCCAAAAGTAATCCTTTTCTGGCTTGTGTGGATTTTTAAAACAAGGAAGACATACCTTCTGTAGCATTTTACTAAATTTTCACCAGACAGTAGATATTCATCACTGTATTGCTGCTTATATTTGTTTTAAATTTCAACAAAAGAGAAAATTCTTCTCTAGGTCAAGTCTGAATGTTTTTCTTGTGACAACTCGGTTCTCAGGTCCATGGCAGTAAATCTCTGTAATATAGAGCCTCAGGGCAGAAAATGGCAAAAGATGGGCAGCTTCACCTTTGAAGCTGCTATTTGTGACAGGTCTGTGGATCTGAAAAGCTTTAACTGCTGTATAAAAAGAAAAAAAAAAAAAAAGGAGAAAGCCTAAATAAAAGAGACCTCCCTCAAGGTGAGGAGATTGATGAATAAGAAGTAGCAAACAGAGTGTCAATTATTTAGCTTGTGTCATTTTAAGTAACATGTTCAGGATCGATGGACCTGGCTACTGCCAAGGAAAAAAAATTAGGTAGCAGTTACATAAGCTATGTCACTTCTGTAAAGATAGCTCAAATTCCATGAAACTGAGGTCTTGATAGCCATATCTACCTTCAAGCAGGTCTACTCATAGTTCTATAGATTTGAAAAGCAATTCATTATTTCATAATAGTAACTAGAGAGGGGACCCATCTGAAAAAATATCTGCCATATCTACATCTGAACTAGTCATCTAATCAGCAAAGTTAAATAAATTCTACTAAAGAATGATTCATCTTATCTTCTCTAAAACACATCAGATGAAATGTACTCTAAAGCACATTCCTTTCCACTGACTTCTCATAATCGGCTCAGAACACATCGACTATAGCAGGTGAGACAAATCTCATCACAGCAAGGAACCCTCTCCTGTCAGCAGGCAATAATGGCTGATTATCCACATAAAAGAATCTGGAGAATGTATGAACAAAGAAGAAGGTAACTGTGTTATAGACTTTCTCCTGTGAGACATGTGATCTTTTCACCTTACCTTTGAGAAGAAGACCTATTTCATGTTATAGGGAGTTTTGCATATTCCTGACATACACTGCCTTAATTCACTGGAAACAGAATTCCCAGTTGATGTCAGATAATAAAGTACTAATAAAGTACATTTTTCTTTTTCAGATATACAGAAATACCTTGAAAATTCTGAATATTCAGAGCATGCTGCAGTTTTTCTAATGATACAGTGAAGGAAAACAGGAAGCTGTCATGCACCTCTGCATGTGCCTGGCCTGAATCCTCAGTACAAATACTCCCTCTGTTCTGGATGCTTTATTATTAGAAAAGATGTAACATTAATGTTCCAGAAAAAGAGCTTCTCATGCAAAATCAGTGACCTGACACATTTGTTAATAAAAAGTCCACTTTAATGATTCAACAGCAATAAATATCCTTCATAAGTAATTTAAAAAGAAGCCTATAATGATGTTAAAACCCAAATGAGATTTTCATTCATGAGACTTTCATTCTGAGGGGGATTCCGAAGGGACACTGTCCTCAAAAACATACCAAATATCAGGTTAGATGAAATTTGATGCCTGCTGTAATATGATACAAGACAAAATATCCTTTAAATTTCTGAATGGCTTGAGTTTCACATAGCTTACATAATACTAATACGGATGTTGGATACCTATTTGGGTATGAACAGTGACACCCCAAGGTCCTTAGTGTTTGGAGGGTTTCCGTTTGATTTTTTTTCCCCTCTATTAAAAATACATATATTCTCACTTTTATCTTTCCACACTCTCATTTCTAAAGAGAGTACTTAAAATGAGTTCTGAGTCCTGAGTCCTAAAATCTGAGGGAATATTTTATCAAAAGTGATACAGGCGGACCAAGGACAATTACAATAAAGAAAAAATGTCAAGACTTAGCTGGAAGGTCACTGCACAATTTAGAAAAAGACTATTTTAAGTGTTAATTTTGTGAATTCCAACAACAACAACAAAAAAGAGCTGATGGAGAACAATAATATAAATATAAATAATATAAATATAAATATAAATATAAATATAAATATAAATATAAATATAAATATAAATATAAATATAAATATAAATATAAATATAAATATAAATATAAATATAAATATAAATATAAATAATATAAGACAAATAATAACAATAAAAAATAAGTTAGCTTTTGCCTTCAGTTTAGTAAGCAAGAGGGGAGAGTTGAGGACTAGGAAATTTTCCACAGTAGTACAGTAAAGATACTATGTCTGCTAAGTAAACTTAGCTTAGGCCTGATCCTGGGTCTGTGCCTTATCTGACTTCTGTTAACACAGTAATACACCTGCACTCTCAGCAAGCTTGAAATCAACACTGGATTTAGTGAAGTCGTCAGTAAGCAGGAGGTCAGGGCTGCTACTCATGGGATACTATACAAGTTCAAAAAATGATCTGACAAGAAATTTGTGAAAGTTAAAAAAAAAAAGGCAAATGCAGGATCCAGCACCTGGGATGGAATAACTCCACATGGCAGATCAGACTGGGGACTTATTGATCAAGAATCAGTTTTTTAGAAAAAGACTTGAGTGCCCCAGAGGACAAGTTGAGCAGCTTGCCATTGCAACAAAGATTGAGCATGTCCTGAGTTGCAGGGCAAGGGAGGCAATTCTTTATTCAATACTTGTGTGACCACATCTGGAATACTGTGTCCATTTTGTGGCTCACCAGTGAAAAAAAAATAGAGACCCTACTCATGTGACTAAAGGCTGGAGCACAGAATCTATGAGAAGCTGAGAAAGCTGGATTTGTTCAGCCTTAAGAAGGAAAGGCTCAGGGAGATCAGGGAGGTGATTCTGCCCCTCTACTCAGCTCCGGTGAGGCCGCACCTGGAGTACTGTGTGCAGTTCTGGGCTCCCCAGTATAAGAGGGACGTGGAGCTTCTCGAGAGGGTCCAGAGAAGAGCAACCAGGATGATTAGAGGAATGGAACATCTCTCGTATGAAGAGAGGCTGAGTGAGCTGGGCCTGTTTTCTCTGGAGAAGAGAAGGCTCAGAGGGGATATGATTAATGTGTATAAGTTCAGGAAGGGAGAATGCAGGGAGGAAGGGGACAAGCTGTTTTCACTGGTGGCCAGTGATAGGACGAGGGGAAATGGCCATAAGCTGGAGCACAGGAAGTTTCATCTCCAGGTGAGGAGGAACTTCTTTACTGTGAGGGTGACAGAGCAGTGGAACAGGCTACCAAGGCGGGTTGTGGAGTCTCCTTCTCTGGAGGTCTTCAAAACCCGCCTGGATGCCACCCTGTGCCACATGCTGTAGGTGTGCCTGCTTGAGCAGGAAGGTTGGACTAGATGATCTCTAGAGGTCCCTTCCAACCTTAAATATTCTGTGATTCTGTGATTCTGTAATAATATCTACATCTACATATTAGGTAAGGACAGAGCCAGAGTATTCTCAAAGGTGGAAGCACAAGACACAACAGACACATGTAGGAACACAGGAAATTTCCAGTTCAATATACAGAAACTAAACTTCACCGTGAAGGCACTCAAATATTGGCGCCAGTTTCCCAGAGGTGTTATGGAGTCAGCATCCTTGCAAATGTTCATAGGTCACTTGGACATGGCCCTAAAAACCTGATCTAACTAGACCTGCTTTTCACAGTGATTTGGACAGAATGAGCTACAAAGTCATCCGACCCTTGTGATTCTAGAGCACTAAAATCTGGGTTATTGGACCCAGACCTACTAAGGTTTCCAAATCTCGGCAGTCTACTAGGTAAGGACAGGAGGGTGGTCAAGCTGGAGGGAGGTCAAGCTGGACTTCAGAGAAGATCAAACACCACGGAGGAGATTGTCTGTCACCTTCCCAGACAGATCAGTGCCTTCCTCCAAAATCCTTCTGTTCCAACCAAAAGTCAGTCAGATTGCTTTAAAGCATTGCTAGAATCTAATTTCAAACTGTGACAATGAGAAAAAGACATGTTATAAAGCACTGATACCCTCCAGCATGACGGAAAAAAAATCAGGATTCTACATTGGTCTGTACTCCTTGCCCAGATAATACATATTCTTCTGTTTACTCTGAACACAAATTTCTTCTAAGAAACTAGGGTATCACTGATTCTGGACCTGAGTGTTTCCTAATGAGATAAAAGATTTTTCTTTTTCAGTGGAAACCCCTTAAAAAATGCTGACACTTTTAAAGATATCTATTTCTTAAATATATGAAAAATGTCTCTTAGAGAAAAAAATCTTAGATTATCCAAGAATATCAGTAATATGTAGGTTAAGTGACATCCTTCCCTAAATCTATTATCACCGTTGTATTTGTCATTTAGACAAACATCCACTCCAAAGATAATGCTAAAAGTAATTTGCTTCAAAGACAATCATGCTTTATTCTGCCTTCTAAATTAAAGCTATTAATTTTGGTTCCATTTCTGACAATAGCTACCTACACACGGTGATTGTAGACATCTAGATGAAGAAAATATAACAAATCCCTGTTATACACAATATTCTGAAGAGCTGTTAAACCTTGAAGTGTGCTCACTGTGCATTCATGGTAACTGAGGTGCTTGAAATTTCTGATTGATTCTGATCAAATGATTTTCATTACATTGCTTTGCATTTTCACACAATTGGAACACAACAGATGTTTATGCGTCTGGAAACAGAAGGGAAGTATTAAACTAATCTTTATGCTATTTAATTGGTCACTTACATAAGAGCGAGTGTTTAACAACTCTAGACACATTCTGACTCAGTCCAGACTGATTTACCTAACTTTTCTAATCAACCCAACAAATGTCCCTTGGAATTTATCACAAACACTTAATCCATAATAAGCTAATAAAGTTAGCGGTTTTGTACTCAACAGCTGAATTTGACAAGGTGATGTAAGAATGCCATGTCAAAGTCTGAGGGACATTTGTTGGGGTGATTAATTTCCATGATATCTGGCAGCACAGATCTGAATCTACTTTTGCACTTATCACTGCAAGAAGTAACTGTGCTATTTATCAGACCCCTCAGAACAGGCTCAGAAAGTTGCAGCTGTATATCTCCACCAATATGATACCCTTTGCAAAATAGGTATGTATCTTTAACTCGTTTTTGATAATATAGCTTTTTTTCTCTCAGTATTGTTTCCCACAGCCAAAGTAAGATTTTGCACATAGTCTGTTGGATGAGAACAGATAACAGTGCAAACAAGGAATGTACAGAGAAAAACTTTCCTTGGAGATATTCAAAGTTGTCCGGAGGCAATCCTGCACAATGTTTTTCAGATGACCCTGCTTGAGAAGGGGCTAAGGTGCAACTAGATGATCTCTAGAAATCCCTTCCAAAATCAACCATTTTGAGATTCTGTTATTCTGTAAGAACATCTCCCCACTTCAGTGAGACTGTTCTCAGGCAGAAGCCTGAATGGTAAGAGCATGACCAAGGTTATCATTTTGGTGGTTAACCTTGTAGGAAATCAAGATGACTTGCTTATCTGTGTTGCAGACATTAGTGACTTAAGGAGAATAATACTTAATAAAATTAAATGTGTCTATCTTACATCAATTGTCTGTTTGGATTGATTTATGGATTTGCCGTGATTTTTGTCATAATTCTCTGTAAGACACATGAGAAAATATAATATCCAAAGGAAAATCCTGAAAAAATATTTTTCATCCTCAAAATATTTATATTAACATCCTATATAGATAAGCATATACAATCACAGATAATTCATCCATCAATTGTTTATTAAAAGCGTTACAGTACGGAAATTCTTTACAAACTTAGAATTAAATATACTGATAATAGACATTTGAACTATAATGTCAAGCAACTATGGAATGCCAATCTGTCAAGGAAAAGAATAGTTTGCCATCTTGCATCTTATTTCCTGAATGTAATTTCAATTGTAATTTGTATTATTGCATTATTAATCAAATGCATATCCAGCATGTGATTTTCAGGAGGTGAAGGTTGCTGTAAATATTCCTGATTTTGTAATTTCACAAGGTGAACATTTCTATTTCTAGCACAAAATCTTCAATTATAAGAAGCATTTCAAAGAGTTTTTAAAGAGTATTCTTGTCTTATTATTTTTGCATTTCATAATAAAAATATGATTATGCTATAGGAGATAATCTCTAAAAATAAAAAAAAAACACTAATAATTCACAATGGTTTATATAGAGAGATAAGATTTCTATTACACAAAGAATACAGAAATGAATTACACAGATCTGACCATAGTTTAGTCAAATAATAATTACTGTTCTCCCATTGCCATAAGAATAATGATTAAACAGATATTAAATTGTAGTCATCTGCCTCAGATGCCTAATGAAAGTCTGTTGCATCAATATTAAAATCATTATGTAGGCTGAGAATACAGCCTTCCTTATTCTTAATTTGAAGATCAAGAAATGTCAAATAACATAAAAAGATACTGTTGTTTAATTAACCTAAGAAAACCAAATATTATGCAGAAAACTAAGAAGAATATGGATTAAGTAGAAGCAATTAGAATTACAATATTAGGTTTTAAGATATCTTTATGAAAATATTCAAGGTACATTCTCTTTTTATTATACATTTTTATTATGTATATTTATTAATTTAAGTAACATTTTCTGGATTTCTAATACATCTTTTTTTATTCATCTCTTTCTAATGAAACTGCGTCACTGTGCCAAAAGGAGCTCTGGATGCAGAGGGTGAGAGGGATAGCAAGTCAGCATGTGATTCCCTTTCAGCAATCAGAGCACTCCCTGCAAGACAAGGATGTCTTAGGTTCTTTACTTCATTTAGGTGCATTTTATGTTCAGAAATAAATGAATAAAACACAATGGAATTTAAAATGAAAGCCCAAGACTATGCAAGTGCTCTAATGATGAAACCATCATGTAAGAGAAGACGGAAAGGCAACACCCTAACTTCCTCCCCTAATCTGTAAGTCATACAACGATGCTTAGTCTTGACTCACTAGCACAGAAGTACTGTTTATGGGAAAGGGAAATCTTGCCAAGGAGATGGTTTCTAACATCTCAGACTGAAGAAGAAACTGAAGCAAGATCTCTCATTTTTTAAGCAAAGTAAATACTTGCTATAGGGTAACTGAAGATAAAGACCATCTGTACTCCTCCTATTTTTTAAAAGGCTCATGCCAGAATTTCAGGTACTCTACGATTCCTTTCTTAAATTCTGGAACTGTTTTGGATAAAGAAGAAGATATTTGAATGTTGGCATAAAGTATGTATGAAAACTCTCAGGCAGGCAAAACCAAGCCATTTATGACCGTATAACTGGTTCACAGCTCCAAGTATTCGGGCAACTTTACAATAAAAACAAGGCATGAGGGAGCCTAACTAATTTCTATGTTTAACAGTATCTGCTCAGGCATTTTCTATCACAACTCCAAACTTGAATTCAAGTACTAACATACTTCATTTGACCTCTAAATTCCCAGAAGTGAGAACACAATCACCCCTGGACACAATCACAATTAATCTGAACAGAGAATTCTGACAAAGAGAGTCCTCCTTGCAATAGCTTTGTGTTCCTGACAGGATTGCCCTGATACTGCCCCATACCTTGGCTCTGTGCAGTCCTAGAAGGAAGAATTATATTCAGTGATGTTCAGAAGCTGTACAGGACACAGATACTTACAATTAAACTCTTATACCTTCTGTTGTCTTAAAAGTACCTTTCCTCTTAGCAAACAAAAGCAGAACATGAGCACAAACACATTATTACAGTAATGACTGCTGTCAGTAAAAGATACCACTATTAGATACTATCTATTATATAGTAACTATTAGATACTATTAGATAGTTGCTCCAAAACTGAGATTCTTAACTTCTTAGAGTTTATTTTGTTACAGAAGAGATCACAGTCATAGCAGGTGGAAGCAGATGGTCAGGATTACATATCTGGGGAGAAGAAGTGGAAGTGATCCATTCATAAATTAAGTGAAGGATAGAAAATAAATGGGAATGGGGTATGTATACATATGTATATATGTATATATTATTTTTCACAAATCATTTAGTGATAAGAATGTAATTCAAATTCATCCCTATAGGGGATTTTTAAAAAAAAAAAAAAAAAAAAAAAAAGGAGATGAAGAGAGTTTAAACAGCAAAAGCACTCTACAGTGTTTATTACTTTGTTAATTTATATAACTGTGGGCTATGTTTTGATAATAGTAGCACAGACTCATGAAGCATGTATGTGACACAAGTTCTGTTTTCAATGACACCAATTAAAAGCCTTAAGCATAAGACCATATTCACTATTTAACTGTTTTCTTCCATATCAAGAACTTAATTTGCTATGATGATTCATTTTCCACTGTATAAACAATGCTCTGAGTTTGTATAATTATTATCAGCATATTCATATTTTTTGTGCCAAGATGTTAAAGAAAACATAGAAATCATGGGCTAAGATTTGTTGAAGAATGCCAAGTAATAAGTTCTTTCCTATCCAATAACTTCCTTCTTCAATAAGGCATGTTGCTGATGTCATTTCCAATACAGAAAAATTCCTTAACATCTTGACATTTTTACTTATTTCAGATAAAAAAATTCCTATATTCTTTCACTGATGTCCCAAGAAATCAGACCTACTGCATTTTCTTTGCCTAGAAATTAGCTTTTCAAATGAAGTTTAAAAAATGCATAGTGAAGACAGATCTTTATTGGCAGGTAAATTAGCCAGAAGAAGAAATGACATACAACTTCCTACAGCAAACTGCTCTAGCAGCTGCCTTGGACTGTAGCAACAGCACAGCAGAACATAAAAGCTGGCATGATTTTATACGGATCAACGCTGTTAAAACTGATCTCTTGTTAGCTTGAAGTCTTCATGCATTGCTATCTTGATCTACTAGGATTAAGCTGGAAAGAGGTTTTCTTGCTATCAGAACAATTGTACCACACAGAAAAAAAATTCTATTCCACTTCTATTCAACTAAATTGTTTTGAAATAAAAAATGAAGAAAAGTAAAAATACCTTAGTAGGGCACAATTGCTTCTTCCATAGTTTATTTCTGGTTCTGTATAAATCATAATAATACTTCACAGCAATTTAGATGAGAAGGGAAGTCCATCTTCATAATAATCATTGTCATTTTCATCGCAATCATCTTAAATCCTAAAAAATCTCCTTGTTTGGAAGCTACTCAGGTTCATCTGAAAAGCTTTTTTGATCATTGAGAATGGTAGTAAAGCATAGCATGCCAGCACTTTACATAAGTATATCTCAAAGCATTGTGCAAAGCAGATAATAATCTCATTACTACTTTTTGTTTGGAAAATGTGGGCACAGAGCAGACTTAAAGTATGTCAGTGGCAATTCCAGAGCAAAGACTGAAAGACAAGCCGACAAGTCTTTCCTTCCTCCACTCCCCTTCAAACCTACTCACACATGGACACATAACAACATTTTCACTTTCAGTTAACCACTGTGAGCATTCATTCATCCTGCTTAAAACCCTCCAAGGTGAATCATGTGATTCACTGCAAATTATAAATCCTATTGTAGTTGAAAACTATATGGAGTCTGGTTGCAGGACTTACAGAACAGAAGTAATAAGCTTCTCCTTTTGGAACTGAATGGATGCACTTAGGAGTGATAACCGTTTTCTTTACTACCCTCACCTTAGTTGGTTAAAGGTCTCAGCAGGGAGTTTTGATTATATTTTCTTGGATGTCACTACATAACATCTCTTTTGGCTGTATATTATTATAATCATCATCACCATCACCACAAAGGTCATTCTGCAGAGAACTAAACTTCCAAGAAACTATGGGTTCAGGCAGTTTTGAGTTCAGTGTTCTACCTTTAAGTGTCAAAGAGCATTCTCCAGCACTGACCTTCTCTGTACAGTTATACTGTACAGTGATCCCTGGAACACTGTAATTAATTGTTATAGAGCTTCTATTGTTCCCCCACATTTAGCTGCTCCTTAGCTTTCCAAACCATAAGCACAGAGGACATGACTTTGTCTGGGAAGACCGAAGTAGAAAAAGCTGCGGATACCTCAACTGTATCACCTATCATTGCTTGGTTCCTCCATTCAAGACACTCACATTTTCTTTGAAACTTATTTTGCTGCTAAGAAACTTGTAGAAATCCTTCTTCATATCATTTCCACCTATATATAGTTATTTTCGGTTTCAGTAGGGCTTTGGTCTTCCTCTTTGATCCCAAAGTGCTTAGATAATGCTTTTATAATCTCTCTCTTTGTCTGTCCTTGTTTCCACTTGTTTTGTGTCCTCCTTTTGCATTTTGCATGATCTGTTTGATATTGATGCAAGTTAGTATTTTTATTTGATTATATACTGAAAGCATCAATGGTAGTGACCACAAGAATGTTGGTCTATTTAAATAGGCAATAAAACATGTCATACTTGGACAAAACTCATTTTAATCAGACTAACAATTCATCTGATTATTTTTATCTACTCTTTAAACATCACACTAAACCAAAATGCCAGTAACAAATGTCTACCTCAGTCATTGTCTGTTAAGCATACCTGGAATTCAAATGAGCCCACAGACCTACAGAAGTTTATTTGATAGATTTTGAAATTACAACAAAAAGTACACCAATTCAACTGAATCTATGTGTCAGATGAATCTATGTTGCAATATTTTTCTTCAACAAAGACTGAAACAGAATCCATCCTCCATCAAAAAAGATATGTAAACATGCCTGCATGCTCATTTCCAAATATGCAGAGAGACATGGTGTCTAATGTGGCATCTGACTACTTTTATAAGCTGAATCATGAGCTTCAAAAATGTAGTAGTCATACAATTCATCAGTATTCACTGTGAAACAGTTCTTCGGCTTTTTGTTTTTAGTTCTGCATTCAGGTAAAAAGTTAAGAGTGTATCAACTACAAGTCACATCCTGCCAATTCAGGTAATGTTTCATTAGTTTGCTCCCCTTCTGAATAGGGAAAAAACAACAAAAAAATGTATTTACTGGGGTGTATATGTTCCTGATTAGGTGAAAAAGGGTGGAAATTCATAAAAGTAAAAACCTGATCTTCTGTGCCAGAATGGTCTGTGGAGGTCGTTCATAGTAAATGATGTCCACAATAGTCACAGTTACAATAGATTGCTTTTGACTGTGTCAGTTCAACAATATAAATATTAACAATAAATTATTGCAAAAAATGGCTATTGGCAAATAACATCTGGTGGAAAAGATTTTGAGAATTCCCAATCTTTTCTGGGGAGAATATTGAATACTTTTAGAGCATTAGAATATTGAGAGAGATGAAAGTACCATCTGAAGACTGAAACTTTGACCTGAAGAGAGGTCACTGTAGCTTTGATAAAGATGAGGAAATGTTATACTCCAAAATAAACTCAAACTTACATAATTTTAATTTGACTGAACTATGCCTTTGACTGAGTTGAAAACTAAATTTCTCATTTTTTTAAAGACAAGGACAGGTAGGATTGGGAGGGCATTCAGAACTGAACAGTGAAAGTACAGCTGGTATTCCACATCCTAAATCTGGGAGTCTGGATTCTGGGACAAAACTATGTACCATGTTCACACATAATTTGCAGTTTAGATACTTTAGCTTCCTGTGAGCTCCTGAGTGAGATGCCTGTTCTGCTGTCATGCAAAGCACAAACTGGAAGCAACTCTACACTAGCCAGGACATGAAAAGTTTCTGGGTCCAGAACATGTTACAAACTTGGAGTATCCAACAGTAGCCTGGATCCCTTGGATCTGTCAGTATAACTCAACTACAGATTACCGTGAATTTATGTTCTTTAAACTGGATAAGGGATCTGCCATGAGGGGAATAAAAAAGGCTTTATTGCTAGCAAACTTTCTGTTGCTTACATACGTATGTCACTTCATTACTCAACTTTACGTCTTTTAGATTTACTCTGCACATTTCACTTTACTTCCTCCTATTTCTCTACCTGTACCATTCAGATGGCCAGCTACAGATGACAGCTGTTCTCTGTGCCTGTCTAGAGCACTGCGTCTTTGGATTAAATGAGTGGAGGAAAAGACTATTATTTTTATATATTTTTATACAGAAGTTAATTTTGCAGCTTGGTGGAACAAGACAAATGCAATCACAGAAGCACTGTTCATATGCACAAAAACTCTAATTTACATGTCAAATTATTTCCCTGGGTTGGCAAGAGTTCTGATGCATCCATTTGGATACAGAAAAAAAAAAAAAAAAAAGGGAAAAAAAAAAGGTAGGTTTCAGTACATTGTCTTAATGTATTATCCATTATTTAGGGTGCAAATTACACATACCAGCAGCTTCCCAAATGAAGTAGCAAATTCTTCATTTCAAGAGTCCTATATACCTTAAAGTGAAATATTTGACGTGTCTTTAATTCACCAAACTAGAGGGAGCATAGATTGAGCAGGTTGTCAGCTTTCACTGTAGGCTACAGCAGTAGTGTCTACTTAATAGCGCTAATGCTGTGGCTTCCTTTTAGAAATATAAGCCCAAATTCCATTAATGGCAGTACTGAGCATGTGTGTAGTAGTATCACAGAATCACAGAACGGTTGAGGTTGGAAGGGACCTCTAGAGATCATCTAGTCCAACCCCCCTGCTCCAGCAGGGACATCTAGAGCTCAGGGCACAGGGTGGCATCCAGGCAGATTTGGAAGACCTCCAGAGAAGGAGACTCCACAACCTCCCTGGGCAGCCTGTCCAGGGCTCTGTCACTCTCACAGGAAAGAAGTTCTTACTTACATGGAGATGGAAATTCCTGTGTTTCAGCTTATACCCATTACGCCTTGTTTTGTTACATTCTCCCCTCAGGTATTTGTACATATAGATCAGATCTCTCAATCTTCTCTTCTCCAGGCTAAACAGGCCCAGCTTGCTTAGTCTTTCCTCACGCAACACTTGCCACAGTCCCTTAATCATCTTTGTTGCTCTTCGCTGGACCCTCTCTAGAAGTTCCACCAGTTCCCTTGACGTGTTGGCAACACTCCTCCTGATGCAGGTCAGGATCCCCTTGGCCTTCTTGGCCATGAGGGCACACTGCTCACTCATGGCTAACTTGTCAATGATGGCTCCCAAATYCTTCTCTGTGGACCTTTCAAGCAGGTCAACCCTTAATCTGTCCTGGTGCCTGGGGTTATTTCCTCCCAGGTGCAGGACCCTGCACTTGTCTTTGCTGAATCTCATGAGGTTCCTCTCGGCCCAACTCTCCAACCTGCCTAGGTCGATCTGAATGGCAGCACATGAAAATGGCAAAAATAGCAACCTGTTGTGATTTCAGCTGATGCTGACACAACATATTACATATTTAGGAAAACTAGTCTGGACATAGATGAGTAACTAAGAGAGAAATGCCACAGCAGTATGCCTAGAAATTGATATTCACAGCAACCACAGTATAGTTCCAAGAATGTGGTTCCTGCCCATTAATTTTGGTGCTGATAATCATCATTTCGTTGCCATTGTTCCAAGACTTTAGTGAAGACTTCTCACTTCTACAGTCCATTCAAATGATACAACATATCTGATTTTAAGAGAATGTGAGAAAAACTACAGGGGTTATTGAAGGAGTAGTGACAGTTCCTCTTAGCTACTATCAAGTACCTGCATAAACCCAGTTCTCACTCACCTCACCACTCTCCAGTATGAAGAAAGGTTTCATTTGTTGTACTTTGTTGTACTACATGTATCAACAACCTATCAGAATACAGTCAGAAGTCCTCACCATTCCAAGGTGCAGTCAGGTCTCACTCAATGAACTAGCCTTGCCTTGGACTGTGCATTTATTAGAATTGCTTAGCACTCATTTTATTTGGAAGAAAAAAAAAAAGAGCTCTTCAATAGTTGTAGTTGAAGTAGTTAGGTAAAAAAACAGAAGCAAAAGTAATAAATATAACCCAGCTTTTTGTCTACCTCCTGTCACAACTTCTGCTGTTGGGGAAGAAGTCTGCATGCTTTATGCTTCATATCATTTATATGCTCTCTGTGGGCCATATCAGCTTTGTCCCTAAAAATCTTCAAAAGAAAAAAAAAAAAAAAACTCTCTGAAACCTCTCTGTCAGCATCTGCCAGTTCTCACTGCTTCATAAAATGCACTCTTCTCTCAACAGCACAGAACTAGAAAGGGTAGGATTAAAGGGTCTTACAGGGTACTTACATCCTAGATCACTCTTCCTTCCAAAATCAGTGTCATCAGATGAGCTCAAATCATGTAACTATATAATCTTAACTAAAAAAAGAAAAGCAACAATAATAATAATAATAATAATAAAACAACCTCTGATAGCAGCAAATATTTTACTTTAAGGATTTTCCCCATACAATCCTGAGCTGATGACTTTCTCCATCCATTACAGTTCCTTCAGTTCCACACATAGAATTTTCCGGCAGCTCCTTGGGTGGATAGAAAGAAGCAGGTTACTGTAGCCTTCCTAGTACTGCAGGTCCTTGACTGCCTCTCCACAGTTCTGCAGAACTCCATAGCTGCAGAATTGCTGAAGACTGTATCTGCTTTTTACCCTAATTGAAGTAGATATTCAAGAGATGGTCATTTCAAGTAATTTCTCTGGAATGTCTGCTTATTTTTGTAGAGAAAGACCTGCTTCCTTTCTGGTCAAACCACCAGCCAATCTGCATTCTCTCTTCTTTTGAAGATTCACCTTTTAGACCTGGTATGACTTCCATAGGTAGGATAGCATGAACCTAAACAAGTTTTCCACCCTTTCTGGGATCTGAATTTTCATATAGAAAGAGAGTTGTCTAGGTTTCAGCCGAAACATTTCCGTATTACACCCAAATAGAGAATAAGGTCAATTCATCTTATTAAAAAAAAAAAAAAAGATATGAGAATCAATCAGAAAAATCTTCTGGAAAATGTTATAAGAAACATGCACATGGACCAGAATTATTCATAGAAAAGGCCAGAAGATCAAAAAGCATACACACTTTTTAGTGAATTCAATCAAATATGAGCATCAGTGATAAAGAATAGTCATATTCCCAAAACGTTCGTAACAAGGACCTTGTGAAGATCCAAGAGAAAAATGATGTAGGCTTTCTATTTATAAGCTGTTTTTCTAGATTCTCTCCTCTACAACGAAACAGCGCTTGAGTTCTTGCTTCAGAGGATCATTTTTAGTAGAATAGGAATTACAGTGGATAATTACAGTTACCCACTATATAGATGTATACATTAAACATGTCTTAGTTCCATCATTTCAACATATTTCCTTTTCTTTTTCTTTCTCTTATTTTTCTCTATTATATTAGGTTCTAACTTAGATTCTAAAATTCTTCAAGAAAGGATTTATTATTTGTATCCATCTTAAGACTCATGCCAACATATGAGAGAATGAATCTCTTCTCATTCACTTCAATAACTTTTGCCTTATTCATTACAAAAAGAATATTAAGGCAAGATAAATAAGAAACGTAAGAAGTCCTCTTGAGGAAGAATACCAACCTATTATGAAGACCCTTTTATCTCTTCCAGAATCATTTTCTAGTCTGGAATCATATGACCTCTCTTCTTCCCTCATTTTTTTTTTACAAATGCATATTTGTGTGCCATTCCCCAGTAATTTCAAAATCTTACATCTTATCCTTCAGCCCTCACACAATACCCATATCATCTATTGTATATTTCTTCTTTCCCCTATAATGCTGTGTTTCAGATTCCAATAAAACTTTTATACTTACGACCTTAACAGGCTTCTAGAGAACAGGAAACATGAGATAAGGGAATTATTTAAGATTTAGACCACATGAATATGGTCTTTGAAGTCAACATGCGAGGAGCAGAAGGTGTCATATAAGGATGTTTCCTGTACTGAGGAAAAAAACAAAGTACAGTTAAAGTCTGTCCATTCTGTCTTTCCCTTTTCTGTCTATCATACTCAGTTTGCCTGATGATATTTAACAATGCAAAACACAAGAATAATCTTTTTCTGTCTCTGTTATTCAGAGGCTTCTCCAAAATAAACATTTTGAAAATGTTTGTATATTGAATCTCTTTATTTGTCTCTATCTCTTTATCTCTTTATTTGTATCCTGTAAAATGATTTAGATACGCAGTGAATGCAAGGTCTATATGTACACTTATTTTAAGATATGCACTTATATTCCCTTTGGAACAACTCATTTTTACAGTACCTATATAAATAAATCATGGTTTAGTTATATATAAAGCTATAAATCTGTAAGTTTTTTTTTTCTCTTTTCCAAACCTATTTTTGAAATGATTAATAGCTCTAGTATATTAGTAAAAATAGAGGAAAGGAATCAAAACAGAGCCAACCATGTGCTGTCAGCTCCACAGTTTAGCTTCCAAACTAAACCTTTGGAAATACTTACTATTCTGAAAGACCTTGACAGGTGCCCCACAGAAAACCCTACTGGAAAGGTAAGGTAATTCTGAGGTAAAATACAAAGTATTTCATCAGTCAGTGACTAGCTAAGAATTGGTAATGAAAACAGGGGATTCAACAGGCAAACTGCATCATTAAAACTTGATGATGTATCTTCTTGTCTATCGTTGTGTATAGTTTAATATATGTGTAAATGATCTAAAAGTTTGGCAATAAGGAGTATTAAGGCATTAATTAAGCTGACATAGAAACAGGAAAAATACTTTAATCATCTTTACGTTTTAAAATACCAATTGCAGACTAGAACCTCAGAACAGACATGAACCTCATTACATACTAGTCAACGAATACTTCTACCTGTTGTGCAGCAGTAATTAGATCTAAAACGAAATATTTAAGATTACTGAAGAATGCCAGGAGAAATAATACCAAAATTGTTGTAATGCAATAACAGAAATTGTGGATTGGAAATTGGATTACCATCATCCAGTCAAAGTTAACAGTGCAGAAGAAAGTTATTCAGAAATGTGCAGTACAAATGACACAGGACACCTGGCTGAATATTTAAATGAGAACTGTAACTCTTTATTAACAACAGCAAAAGAGAATATGATAAAACATGCACAATTACGAATTCCATAGAAAAAGTAAATCTAAAATTTCTATTTGTCTTGTTTTACGGTGCAAGAGCAATGAATAGTCATAGAAATGGGAAGGTGGTTAGCAAACATAAAATCAATAGAAAAATCATTTTCCACACAATGTACAATCACACTGTGAAATTCACTGTCAGCTGATATTACAGAAAACATAAATTTAGAAAGACTAGAAGTATTGGAAAGGCGTATGAATAACACCAATATGAGATGTGTAGCAGTAAATCTATTTTTAAGAGTTTTAGAGAAAGCATAAGCTATATGTCTTCATGATCTCTAAGGCATGAAAAAATGTTTTCCAATAGGAAACATTAACTGGTAAGAGTTTTCTTAGAACTCTTATTTATCCTGAAAAAAAAATCCTGAAAATAGTGCACTGGACTAGAAAGGGCCATGCTCTAAGCCATTCATACATACACTTAGTAGAAAAAAGGCCTCTGGATGCCACTATTACATAATTATTAAATAACATAGTATGTCTTTGTGATATAAAATCAAGTATTTCAAAGGAAATACTCTCATATCTGATTTATTTAGGTGATTTTAAGTGTTCTACCATGAAATTTTGGATTAGCTCAGATGAATCCCCAGTATATTTCACAGGCACTCCTGAAGCTAGGTGCACATCTATAGTCATATTATTTAATTCTTTCTCTTCTTCTGGCAAATGAGTAAAATCTATAAAGTGAATTTTGTGATATTTAGCTCTTCTAAGTGATAATTCTGGTAGACTGAAAATGGCAAACCACCTGTAGAGTGAGGCTAGTCTCCTGCAGTGGCATGAAAATGTCAATTGAGGGCCCTGTCCTGGTCACTAGCAGAGTGAGGCTAAAATACAACCAACACTCTCCCTTACTTCCTCTTCTACGTGGGGTCAGTGATCTATCCGGTACTTTTGAGGAAGCAGATGCATCCAAAGAACCTCAAAAGCCAGGAGTCTTGAGTCTGTATAGTATTAGCCTTTTCATTCTTTTCTGTTGCCTACTACCATCTTGTCACTGCCGGACATCATCCTGCTGCCTCATGACACAAAAAAATTAATCAGAGTCACTTCTATCTGTTAACCTCCCTCAGTGCTACATACCGTAGTTTCTGAGATGGAGGGAAAAACTGATTTTAGAGTGAACCTGGTCCCATTTTAAGTCTCAATTTACGACATTCACCAATCTAGCAAATTAAAGAAAACTAAAAATAACTAGCTACCTCGCCAATCTCATTTTATGCATTGCACAATGAACAGAGCAACTCATGGAAAATAGTTGAGTTTTGAGAATCCAGTCCTTGTGTGCTGTTCTGGAGGTGAAACAAAGTGTCTGGCAAAACTGTATGATCATCAGGTCTGATTAGAAACCCACTTTGGAGTGCCACCAAAGCAGATACATTCCCTCATCTGTACTTTCTAATAGAAGAAAAATTTTGTTAGAAAAAAAATTTGCGTGAAGCTAGAATCTAGACATAATACATAATGATAGATATTTAGAAAGTGAAGAGGTATATTATTGCTTTATGTTTTTTAAGGTCTTATAAGGGATGCCACTTCGCCAAAATTAGTTTTTCTATTAAACGGAAAATTCAAGATCAACTGTTGACTAAAAAGTGACAGAGAAGAGATCATTTCAGTGTCTTCCAATTTAAGACCATGCCATTTCTACATACTGCCTATGTGTTATTTAAACTATAAAATATCATGTCATTATTTTAAAAGGTAATATTTGTCCCATAAAATTAATTTCTCTCTAATCCATTTTATATCTTCTTACTGCATGTTTGTCTTCCCCCTATCTCAAGGGATAGCCTTTGAGATCCTGGCCTGTTTTTCTGCCATTACTTGTTTCTTTCTTTTCCCTATCTGCTGCAACTTTCTTGTTCCATTGTAAGTAATACAAAGGTCAAAATTCTAGCTCAGGAGGAGTCACACCTTGTCTCCTTGTTGTCATATAGGTTTCACATATCTAACAAAAATATATCCTCCCCTGTCAGTCTCCCATTTCTTCCTTGCTTCATGATGACAAAAAAAATGCAACAAGTTTTTGTTTTATACACAGACTAAATTCCAGATATGATTTCCTCATATCCTTGCTGGCCCTGGTGAACAAGACAATACAGAGGAAATAATCCAAGAACTCAAATAAGAATAGTGTTGTTAACTCCTGTGGTTTTAGTTCTGTATTGCATACTTACTTACTTTATGCATATCTGATGAAATAAGCCATTTCAGGAAAAACTCAACTTTCAGTTTTTAAGTACCTCTCTCTCCCTCTTGACTGTGGAGAAATGTTTGAATTGCAAGGTAATCCCAGAGGACTAAATAAATCAAAAAGTACATAAACAAACATACTCCTCAAATGGACTACTATTTTTAAAAATCATAACCTTAAAGCCAATCTACCATTTTTTTCCAACCAATTCCATGGGTTTTGCATGCTCAAGGGAGGCACACTTTGAAAAAGTCAGTAGTTCTTGCTTTTAGAAGATAAATACATAGTTCAGAGTAACAAAACAGTCTCATCTTTCCACACATTTCATGGAACAAAAGAATAGCAGCTTTAGCTTCTAGAATATGAGCTTTTCCTTTCCTACATCTCTCCATTGCATCAGCACCATAGTTTCATATGACTCCTTTACTCGGAAAGACTTTAAAAATGGAAAGTAAGCCAAGAACTTGCAACAACAAGCTGGTTATCTCAGGGTATGGTACCTCAGATGGTGAGAAGTGCCATCTGCTGTCCTGAGTTTCTCTGTTCCTCCATTCCCGACAGCAGACAATGAGGCACCTATAGCTGCATCCTACTGCAGCACATACACCAGGGATGCCCTCAGGAGTGCAGTTGTTTTCCAAGGTCATATTGAGAATGTTTAGTCAAAAGAGATTCTAATGCCCAGTCACCTCTGGAAGATGCTTAAAAAGCAAAGCTAATTATCCATCTGTTATGCTATTATTTAAACTTTGGAGTTTGTGAGCAACTCATCTGAGTGAACAGAACCCTCTAAATAGGCTAAAAATTAATATTCTCTCAGGCTGATTGAGTTAGATGGAAGTTTATGCTTCAAACAGTAATGAATGCAATCATAGAAAAAAATAAGCATGACTGTAAAAGACCTTATATATGAGAGGAAAATCTTTAAATCAATTATGTCTTTATAGTTATGCAATGGAGTTAGTTTGTCTTTTAAATAATATGAACAGGAAGCCTTATAAAGAAAGGGAAGCAATTTTGTACTTATAAAGTATGTAGGAAGCAGCAAGAATTTCTTCTTAAGTGTATCATTGTTTGTCCTGCCTATCCACCACATAAACTCARGAACATGAAGTCTTTCTAAAGAATAGTTAAGAGGTTCATATTATGTTATTTTTTTTTCTGAATATGTAGTATATCTCTTTTGATCACAAAACTCCATCAAACTCATCAAAGAACATGAAATAAGTCAAGAACTAATAACTGTCTTCTTTAATTGCTATATTGTTTTTCTGCAAGCAAAAAGGAAGAGAAACTATTAAAGGGGAAGTAACTTATTTAACATTACATTATATTCAAAAYATGGTTCCTATGCATTTAATTTCTCACTGTTTTCCATGGTGCATTATACAAGTATTTTGTAGATATATTCCTTCCTACTCCTAAATGGACGACTTCCTGGCCTAAATTCCAAGACTAAATCATAGAAAGCTGTGGCCTGTTTCTGACAAGTCACTGCAGTTACTTACACGATTACAGTAGCACATTTTACAGTATCTTTAAATGCAATCTAGCTGGTAGAAATAAAAGAAGGAGTGCTTGTTTTACATAARCATTTTGTAAGGATCATCAGCTCCATAGCATGACCAGTGCAGACAACTGACCACTACAGTACTGCTTGAAAACTGTAGAACAGYCCAACTTGGTTCCTTATGACTATTAAAAGCCTTAGGACAGTTCTTAGGGAAAGAAAGCATTTTCTAATGTAAGGATATATTTATCTGGAAGCATTATACAGATAAAGTAACTAATCTCTAAATATATGGATGATTTTCCACAATTTAGTTCTCAGCATTCTCCTAGAATTACTTTTCTTAAATATATTAATTCCTAGCTAYAATTTTAGAAATCAACCCTTTGATTTTGTTTCTCAGTAAGCTGGCTTGTCACTTGAAGGGCTAAATTTTTTCATCTACCACAGATGTATATTTTTGCATCACCATCCRCTGTGACCTTTCACAAGGTCAATAGAACTAGAACACAGACATTCAAATCAGAGTATCTGTGGATGACTAAATTACCAAGGGAAACAGAAGTTTTGCCAATACTTGAGAATTTGAACATGTCATAAAAGTAACTATAAAGTAGGAAGCCATGTGATTTGGCTTCTGTACATTTATAACAGTATTGTTTTTAGATAACAGAGATTAATATCAACTGACCTTCACAATAATATATTTGCTTTAGCAATTACATGTTTTGAGTGAGAGAGAATACARTTTGAAACACCCACACTAGAAAACTATAAAAATAATAAAGACACTGTACCAGCCTATTTTGATCCTTAGAAATTACTATTATTAAAATTATATTGCTTCCACTCTTTACTTTCCACTCGYGTGTTTTCTAAGAGATTTTTTCAGAAGCATGTACACACACAATAACAGCAGTAACTAAAACTGTTGAGAATAATTTCTCAACAGATTTTTCAAAAGAAAGTCTGTTGAATAAATCCCCAGCTAGCTTATCTCTTRTTGAATGTAATTTGAGATTTTCTAAAAGCTCTTTAATAAGATAGATATATCTAATTTCTAACAACACAGCAAAAGACAAGTTGCACACATAATATGTGTAATGTTTGCAATATTCCTTATACACACAGTGTTGCTTTTCAYCCCACAATATTCAGAACTCACTGCAGTGAGAGGCTGTCAGAGTTTTAAAAGGTTCTCCTAAAAAAAATCCCTTCTGACATCCATCTGTGACATTCCTTTATGCCRTCCTTTCTCCCACAGCAATACATCGGTTTGCTCTGTCTAGGTCACAAATGGTGTAAGGGCAGCCAGCCCACACAGCACTATGGCAAACAGATCCTACATGCAAATAATCTGGAAAGTTGGCAAGGTGCTCACACATCCTTTCTTTCTTTGAAGTGCACCTTTCTCAACTGGTTGCTGAGAGGTTTTCCCAAGCAGACAGATGGTGGTGGGATGACTGGATGTGGTACTGCTGAGGGAGTCATGCTGGCACTGATGGACATGAATTGAGGTATCAAGGCAGAGATGTAGGTGCATTTGCTTAATCTGATCAGCAGGATGAGCCAGCCTTGATGAACAGTAGATACTACACTCATTGCAGGGAGTGGGAAGAAAGGGTGGACAGAGTTGCAAGGCTTGGAGCAGTAAAGGGTGATAACCAAAAAGTCAAACCTTAACTTAGGGAAGCTACATACCAAAGCTAGACTTCTCTGAGATGGATTCAAAGTCAGGCTTTTAACTGAACCTCTCACTCCTCCCTATGCTGGGAAACAATTTTCTACATGTCCCAGTGGTCTTGGTCACCATTCTCCCTAGGATTGCCATTCAGCCTTGGCAAGTTTTTCTTTTTTTCTTTTTTTTCCATCAAACTCCACTAAATATTTTGTCTATGTTGCTTTTGAGGAACAGGAGTCTTTAAAAAATATGCCTATAAACCCTTTTATTTCTTTTTAAAACTGGCTTACTTTTCTGTGTTATCTCTTAAATTTTAACCTAGAATGGAGTCAGGTGGTGGCATGGAGCAAACTGGAAATTAAACCCCGACAAGCACTACTGAACCCCCGACAAGCACTACTGAAAATTACTCCAGTGCAAGTAATGTGGCTTTTATTTTCCCTAAAATATTCTTTCGTGTATTTTTGTTATTCCAGACAATGAATCGTGGTGAATTTTAAACATAATACAATGACATCAGCTCTGGCACCCTTGAGAGTTAGAAGCCTCTGTGATCTATCACTGCACTATTGGTCCTCAGGTCCAAGTTGTAATTCCCGCGACTGAAAATGGTTTTTCGTATGAGTCATTTAATTGTCTCCTAAGGTAATGAGATCAGTATGGCAAATCTGAGAGGAATCTGCACCAGGGAAACTTCATTTCTCATGGCAGCAGCTGGACTGAGAGAACTTGCATTATATGAGTCCTCGTAAGTATATGCTGGATGAAGGTATATGTCACTGTATGTCTGCATCCCTTCAGTAATATCAGCCAATTGTAACAATGAGAGTTTCAGACCAGGTATAGGTGAGATCTCTTAACGTTGATGACACAGAAGTTCTTTTGATCTTTCTGCTATGTCATGACAACTTCATAAATGTGATAGAGTGCAATAGTAAAGTGAGGAATTATTTTTGTTATTCATGTTTCAAATGATCATTCTCTGAATATTACCCCAATTTAAATCATCCTTAATTTTCTTCTCATTTACTAACATATGCATATAACTTCATTCATTTAAATGAATAAAATAATGGATTGAACTATTATGAGAAAAATTGATTCCTTTTATAAGAATTCAGACCTAATTACCAGTACTTAATTTACTCTGTATTTACCGCTTATTAGCGACAACATGTTAAATGATCTCCATCCAGACAATATCTCATAAATATTCATTAGGATATTATCAATCATGTGCCATTTTMTGAAACTTATTTTAAATAAAAGCCTTCAGTCTAGAGAGCTGTGTTTTAAATTTTGTATGTTTATGAATTATTGACTGCATACTGGAACCTTAATTTTCCTATATAGGTTCTGTAGTAGCAGTGTTTAAGGCAGTGCTGTATAAGCTACATGGGGAAGACTTACAAAAAGTAGAAAAAGATACCAAGAAATTCTATTATAGTTACAGATTATTTTTTCCTGAAAAATTGTTGAGAAAACCTAATATTGTAGATCTTCACAAAAATATGTCAGTGTCTTTAGATATAAATAGAACTTCCGCTTTTAGAGTTATCAAAGTGATCTTGAATAAACTTTTATCTCAGTCACGAAGAAAACATTTACCAAGCTGTGGAGGTTTTTTGGATAAAATCCAGGCACTAAAATCAGCTATTTAACAGTGGAAGTATACATTACAGGAGGAAGATACATTGCTGAACTCTCAATTATGTAATCTCTTTGTGAGATTTTCTATATGAGTTTCATTATCACAATATAATATGAAATATATAAAGGAAAAAATGTAAGTAAGCAAGTCAAGTATTTTCATTACTTGTAGGTAGCCACAGCATCTAGGACTTCCTTCAAATAAAGACTGAAGATCTATTTTTTTCCTTAAAAATATGCCACAGTCCTTAAAACTTTCTTTTTCATGCTTCATGCTTCAGTACCCAAACTCAAATTGGGTCATTGTTACAAACAAAACATTTTTCCACTAAATGCTTTAAATAATTCACTTGAAAGAAGTCATCAGAAATCTGTTCTTTTCTGTAAATACACCTTTTCTCTGGAGAATATCACAGGAATGGGAGATATATGCGAGAAGAAGAGGGAACAGGGTGTGGGTGTTTGTAACAGGGAGTTTCATAGAGTTTCTTCTGTTTTTTCAACAGTGCCTTTCAGATCATGTTTCACAGTACCTGTTGCAATCAAACTGCTTATCACTGCCAAGTCACAAGTCTCAGTGAAGATGATCCTGTCTTTGGCTTTTCCAGTGAGTCTAAAGCTTCAGGAGAGGTGGGCAAAGGAGAGTAGAGTCAGGTCTAGAGCTAAGCAGATAAGTTTAACTTTTTCTATTATTTAGCAACACCTTTCCAGATTGTAGCCCAGCCCACTTCTTGTAAGTGAAGCTTGCAAATCCTTCATATGGAAGAATCTTTTTTTCCACTGATGCTGGCTGGAATAGGCAACTTCTGATTCATCATTGTAACAAGAGATTTTCTGTGTTAGTCTCCTAAAAATCTCCTTTGCCTAGACTCAGAGAATTCTGCACAGTGTCTTGAAATGGCATGATTTCTTTTGATTATCTCTGAAATATCAACTTTTCTGGTGGTCTGCAGAAAAGCAAAAAGGCAAAAAATAAACAAACGAAAAAAGAACATTAATAGAATCGTGTTACCCCAATAATACTTTAAATCAAATATGTTTGTTTTCTGAAAATAATAATACAAATTACTATAATACAAAAGATAGAGGGGGAAAAAACATTAAAAGCTTCCTTTATGTGCTGAGTTGTTTCCTTGCTAGCTTTTCTTTACATCCCTAATATGCCCAGCTTCACAAATAAGAAAGTATTGAATATTGCAACCGCAGTGTTGTTGTACATGTGTGGGAGAAACACACATGAAAAACAAATAATGTCTTGAAAAACAGACTCCATACCCTAGAACTGAGTACAAAGACAATGCTGCAATAAAAAAAGAAGAAAACAAATCACAGACAATACCATTGTGAATATAAGACAGCAGAAAGTACCCAGCAAACAGTACTGAAAATTAAAGAAGCGCCATATTCAGAATGACTCTGAACCCCCGAAGTTCACAGAAGAGCTCTAGTCCCTGGACACATATCAGTGCAAGCACCAATACACCTAAGGCTAACAATGTGATTATTTCTGCAAATCTTTAATTAGGCACAAGAAACCTCCATCCCCTGCAGTGCTGTAGCCTGCAGATTCTAAGGTAAAAGATGATTGTGTCCGTAGCTCAGGGAATCTTAGACAGACAATCCCTGCACAGTACACATGGGAAAGATGGGAAAGGAAAGAATAAAAGGAAGGAAAGTTTCTCAGGTAGTTGTTGCCTTTGCCACTAAAGCTGCCCAAACTTCACCTTTACCTTGCATTATACTTTTTCATATTGCACTTTATTTGAAACTGTAAGAGCCCATTTACTTCTTATTTCCAATCAGCAAGACTAATGGCAGCACTCTGAAATATTTTGTTCATATTTGTAGGCATAAAAAGCCCTGCATTTGTGTTTAAATGCTTTGTAGTTGTCCATTCAATTACGAGAAATGTGAAGCTGTAGCAATGCCAAAGTGGTTTATTAAGTAGCTAAGCAATCTATACAAACCAATTAAAAGGCTCACCTCAGGTCCCCAAACTAGCAAACACAGAGACTTACATTTAGATTGATATTTCATTCGGCACAGAAATGAGCCCTTATCCAGTTCAATCCATAAAATTAGACAAACTCAGAATGTACTGGTTAGCCGTACCCTCAACTCAGTGCAACAAACTCATTAAGTCTCAAAGCATAAGTTCAACATGTTCCCTGTGAAGTATTTCATTATCCATAGAATAGCACCGTTATAAAGCCTTATCCCATTGATCTTCTTTTCGCTCCTGAAACTCTCTTTGTGTGTAATATAAAAGCACAACAACCACACCCACTATGTCTGTCTTGCACCCTTTGCCCACCTCCATTGCACCCAGTACCTGAGTGGATATGGATCGATAATCTTTAATGTCTGGAATGCATTATGGCARCTCTCAGAAGAGGTGCAAACAGCATAGATAGTACAGTTAGATTAAAGAGGGACTCTTCTAAACAAAATAAAATAATCACATTTTGACTTGAGGGTTGTGCAATAAATGCATAGCCAGAGCTGCAGAAGACAACGGTGGTTGCTGGAATCAAAAAGAGAAGACAAGTCATCTTACAGTGCCTGGACTACACAGACCTTATGAGGAGCAGCTGAGAGAGTTGAGGTTATTYAGTCTGGAGGAGGCTCAGGGGTCTCTACAACTACTTGAAAGAAGCTTGAAGGTTGTAAGGAGGCAGGAGCCAATCTCTCCTCCAGAGTAACTAGCGATAGGACAAGAGGAAATGGTCACAAGTTGCACGAGGGGAAGTTCAAGTTAGATATTAGGAAAAAAATCTCCACAGAAAGAGTGATGAATCATTGGAACAGGCTGCCCAGGGAAGTTCTGAAGTCATTGTCCTTGGCAGAGTTCAAAAAATGTGTAGATGACACAGTGAAGGATATGGTTTAACAGGCATGGTTGGTGATGGGTTTATGGTTRGACTTAATAATGTTATAGGTCTTTTCCAACCATAATGATTCTATGACTAGAATCACTCTCTATTGCCTAGAAAACCCCCACAAATAATAGTTAAAAATATGAATAGCCAATATGTCCAGAAAAAAAAAAAAGGAAATAGAGCCTGGAACACTTCACGAATGCGATAGACAAGAAGTGCTGTATTAAGATCAAAGTAATAGTTTTGGTGCATGGGTTACAGAATCACAGAATCACAGAATGGTTAAGGTTGGAAGGGACCTCTAGAGATCATCTAGTCCAACCCCTCTGTTCAAGCAGGGACACCTAGAGCACGTGGCACAGAATGACTTCTAGGCAGCTTTTGAAGACCTCCAGAGAAGGAGACTCCACAACCTCCCTGGGCAACTTGTWCCAGGGCTCTGTCATCCTCATATTGAAGAAGTTCTTCATATGGAGATGGAACTTCCTGTATTTCAATTTATACCCATTGCCTCTTGTCCGRTCACTGGCCAACACTGAGAGGAGTTTGGCCTCCTCTTTYCTACATTCTCCCTTCATGTACTTATACATATTAATCAGATCCCCTCTCAGTCTTCCCAAGAGAAAAGAGGCCCAACTCAGTCTTTCCTCTTACAAGAGATGCTCCAGTCCCTTAATCATCTTTGTCACTCTTTGCTGGACCCTCTCTAGAAGCTCCACTTCCCTCTTGTCCTGAGGAGCCCTGAACTGCCCCAAATACTSCAGGTGTGGCCTCACCAGAGCTCAGTAGAGGGGCATGGCTGCTCCTGTTCATCTGCTGGCAACACTCCTGCTGATGCAGACCAGGATCCCATTGGCCTTCTTGGCCATGAGGGTTCTTCAAAATTGTACCCTTAGTCTCTCTGCTTTGAATTCATCTTACCTGTTTCTTACTGTTGAGTCACTATGTGGCTGGTATAAACTAAGCAATCAATTCAATATTAGTATGTCTATATTTAAACATCCACATGAGGATACATATGCAGTAGACATTTAAATCTACCTTGTGCAGACTTGTGTTTCTAACTTSGGCTGGATTCAGTTGCTTCAACCCTGACATCTAAATGGAACTTCAATAGAATAGAATCATAGAATCATAGAATCATAGAATCATAGAATCATAGAATCATAGAATCATAGAATGCTTAAGGTTGGAAGGGACCTCAGAGGTCATCGAGTCCAACCCCCCTGCACACGCAGGGTTACCTAGAGCACGTGGCACAGGGCTGCATCCAAGCGGGTTTTAAAGATCTCCAAAGAAGGATACTCCGCAACCTCTCTGGGCAGCCTGTTCCAGTGCTTTGTCACCCTCACAGTGAAGAAATGCTTCCTTAAGTTCCTGTGGAACTTCTGATGCTTCAGTTTGAAGCCATTTCCTCTAGTCCTATCACTGCCCACCACTGAAAAGAATACCCTAGCTGGCCTACAGCTGTCCCTCTAAAGGGATATGATTCCCTATAGTCAGTTTGTGACAGAAAAGTCAGCCATTTTCCTACCTGTCTCCTCAACTGTTTGTGACTTGAGGTTTAGTTTTGATACAGCACCACTGTGTAACCTGGGCTCCAAATTCTGAGAATATTGCTAAATTATTAGGAATAGAGAAAGTGCATAGACTAAAATAAAGGTTTCAGGAAGATCTAGGATTGCTGGGACAGGAATCAAAAACTGAACAGGAAAAGTTATCAACCTGAAAAGATAATCAAACCTTAGAGAAAAACAAAGAATCAGAAGACGRGAACTCAAAAACAAGGATCAGCTGATCGGCCCATTCAGGAAGTAGCTTAGAGGACGCCCTTCCCTACCTAGCTGAGGACTGCTGGCCAGCAAAGGCTCATCAATTGATTTTGAGGACGTGGAGAGCATGCCAATGCCTAGCCTAAAAAAATGTTAGTTCCAGCAYTGTGCATATTAGCCAGAAAAATAACTGCTATACATATTTAAGAGGTGTATAACCTMTTTTCACACAAATTATAGCTAACTTGAACTAGCACACAGAAGGAACATTATACAGAGCATCCAAAGCAAGACTGAATGTCCTGTGTTCAAGCTGTAGCATCCCACAGTCCATGCAGGGAAAGCTCAGTATAGCTAACAACATCTAGGCAGATACTTTGCTGAATGAT
The DNA here is from genome assembly GCF_003342845.1 of Nothoprocta perdicaria. Taxonomy (NCBI): domain Eukaryota; kingdom Metazoa; phylum Chordata; class Aves; order Tinamiformes; family Tinamidae; genus Nothoprocta; species Nothoprocta perdicaria. Next base: position 6,677,635 of record NW_020455316.1, read on the forward strand.
GCTTRGATCTCCCTTGACTATAGACCGTTGGTACTTAGATCTTCGTACCAACTTAGATCGTTGGTACTCATGTCAGGTGTCATAATCTCACCTGGCTATGATGTTATAAGTCACAAGGAGTGTGTGTCCTCAGCCTTGACTCTCTAATTATGGCCCTAGTATGGGGGCTGTATGTGGGAAGATGCAATAGAAGTGCAAGGGTGGCAAGATAAAGAAGGAGATGGGTCTTAATGAAGGGGCCTGTATAGGTTCTGTAGGTTCCACTGTCTTCAGATCTATCAGTCCATGCTAGGAGGCCATCCATCCCTCCTGTATAGCTGTAGCCATGGCTAGGATGTCTTCTGGGCTTGACACCCCTTCTGAGATCTATCCAGAAGAGTACTTGTCTGATGACTTGTACCATCATTATACCTGCTTTGAGATTTTGCAAGGAAAAATATGATAAAACCACTAAACTTTGACTATTTAAGGCAYCTTGACAGAAATTAGAAAAAAAGAATCTTTTTAGTCTCATAGATGGAGATATTTTGGCTTTTTCTCTTTGCAGTAGGATTTTAAATAAGACTTCATGCCAAGCCTTTTTTATCTGGCCATTATTTAATTCTTACACCAGAAAATCTGATAATTTTCCTAAAAGACAGTTTTATTCCCTGTACACTACAAAAATAGTAACTTTTTWAAAAAGTGTTTTCTATATGCTATTGTAATTTTCTCAGAGAATAATTTTCTTTTATCTGCTACCTCATCTGAACACACTGGCAATTATCCTACTTTATTACTACTTTCCATAACTTAATTTTCAATTTGATTTTTGGACAAAAAACACACAATATCTGAGAAATTCATTTTTCATATGAGCAGCGTTACTGATCTCTTTAACAGCCTCTATCTTCAAAACATTTTCTGGTCAACTATAGCATGTGCTGAGAGAAGAAAGTGAATATTCAAATAATCAACCTTTTTTTTTTTTTTCTGCATTAACTTCTCTGCAAACTTTCTTCACTATCTGTCAGAAATTCTCCCGTCAGAGGTCTAAGCTCATAGCTTTGTTTTTCTTTTCCCTTCTTCCCACTAATAACCTGTAATTTGATTTGTGATAGTTTACAAAAAACAAATTTAGCAGCTCTCTATCATTCATTTTTTTCACATAATAGCTCTGCATAGATCCAAATATTCCCAAAATTTGGGGAAAAAAAGATTCAAATTCAAGTAATTCTGTGTTTTGAAGAATATAGAGAAATCCTCCAAAAATCCATTGGAACATATAGTACAAATTCAACACAAYTTCATAAAGAACTACCTTCTTCTAAAGGGGAAAAAAAAATGTTAGTTGCTACTAATAGCATCTAAGAATTTGAAGAAGGATAATATGYTCCTGAGGAGAGAAATACCTATCTAACTTAAACAAAGCCAGCTGTTATAAGCAATGTTAAGTCTACAACTGAGGCCAGTATTTGTATCTTGTTTGCAAATAGCATCAGTGCTGTCATTCCCCTTACTTAGAACCAAGGCATCTATCTCACCAGTGCCAGCCTTGTATTCAGACTTCATTGCTAGCCCTGTATGGTACAGAAAACTTCTCTGTGAAGGTGTTTTCACCTTTTATATATGAGATGACCTTTGTGTGAAGTCTGCTTTGGTCTGAGCTACCCTTTTCTTCAAAAACATTCTCTGTTACTTGAGTTGTTAGCTACTACTACCTTGCTACTACTTTGCTTTGTCATTCAATGACACTTTTGGTTTTAAAACTATCTTAGAGCAGCACATACACTGGCAGGGATCACATCAGACTTACTGAAGTTGTATTAGTGGYCCATGAATTTCCAGGGTATGAGGCAGCTCAGTATTTGTTAAAAACAAGATTTAGACCATGAGGAGAGCAAGTGACCATAATGTACTGGATGCAGCCCTCCCCAGGTCAAAAAAGATGGCAGCTCAGACAACCAGTGAGCAGAATAAGGCCATAGCAAAGTAGCCAGAATTAAAAATTAGATGGTACAGAGTTTCCTCCAAAATCTCTTCATAGCAGAGAACTGACAGAATTTTTGTTGAAGTTCAAATAATCTCATAATGTAAACAAGTAATGATAGGAAAGCCAGTCTCTAAAAGAAATATAGTAAATATCAAGGGCTTCTCGCTTCCGTTTCCCTGTGCCAGGCATAAGGCTAAAGGGTGATGTGACAAATCTCTCTTTGTGCTGCTCAATGCGAGAAGCTTGAGCGCACAAACTGCATGAGAGACACTGCTGTAGAAAAGGACATGCATGTTTTGAACTGGGCTCCATGCCAACACATATTCAAAAAACTTCTGTATGTCTCTTCCCTACATGAATTCTAAACTATTTGAAAACAGAGCATATAGCAAGCGTAAGCTTCACAATCCATCCTATGACTTTTTATTTGACATGTTATTTACATGCCCTTTGCCAAGAAGTCAATTTGTTGGGAACGCGTGATCTTATCAACTGATCTTCTAAATTGACACTGTCCAGAGACTGATTTTCTTAGGTGCRATTATTACATATGTATGAGAATTGTAACTGCACTTTCCATTGCACTACACATTCAGGTTAATTCAGTCTTCAGATGTATGAGAACAACCATATGGATACACAAAACAACTCCACATGAAACAGCTTTCAYATTTCTTGTGTAGCATCTCTGATTTAGCTGAGGAAACAGGATTAAAATAAATAAGCCTTGAAGTTCCAGTGCAGTTTGAAGCTGAAGRGAAAAGAGAACAAGGAAATAACATATTTTTATATTTTTCCTCCATATTAATATTTGAGTCTTGTCCTTATTTSCTATCTCCCTTTTCCCATTCAAATTCAGATGACTTCTTTTGCCCCCGCCCCCACAGAGCCAAAGACTTTGATCCTTTAATTCTCTGGAATAGTTTTGTGTTCCTTGTTTCTCTGCCAGTCTTTAATCTATCTTGTTCCTAACAGACTTTTAAAAAACTAAGATTTTGCTCAGCATGCCAATGACATATTATATGTTTAACTTCCCCTTCCAAAAGGCTGAAGACTTTTTGATTTATTATATGTGTGGATGAATAAGTTATTCTAGTGCTTCACAAAAGGAGTAATCGTTATGTGTCTGTTGTCATTGTTTCCGTTTTGACTAATCAGGTTCTCTTGGGTAACTCTGTCAAGCTGACTTCTGTCAGGGCTAATTAATTCCTTTGTGAATGCATCTTTAAGCAGAAACATTGACTTTTAAAATCTCTGTCAGGATGATAACAATAAACTTGAGAGCTGATGCTCTTCATGTAAACTGGCAAACCTAAGGAGTGGCCTCTCACACTTGATTTGTGGGAATGCTGGATGTCTGATATTGCCTGCCAGGACTGTGCAGCTCTGCAATATCTGTTTAATCTCCTCTTCTGCAACAGTTAGCAATTCCACCTCTTTATGTATGTTGCTTTGCTAGTGCTCCTTTCCAGTGACTGCCTACTGAGCCTCTCACTGACCTGCAGTTCCTTCCTCTTTCTCTATACAGACATTCACAAACCTCCACATCCCTCTCCAATGTTTTTCTCAAATGCTGTTTCTGTTCCAGTTGCTCCCACACTATCTCTAAAATCACATAATTCACTGCCTTTTGCAAGGGCACTCTTTTCTTCTTGTGCAGATGGCTTGTTTCCAGCTTGCCTTCCAACAGTTCTGCTCTATTTGTACAGGCTCCTGATCCCTTCTTTATGGGAAACTTGAGGACCTCTACTCTTTACCTACTCTTTGATTTTAGATAGGATCCAACATTTTTTCCTTTTCCCCAATACTTTATTCCTATGCACACCATGAAATGAACTTGCCTACTTGGTCTCTTCATATCTCCTTCAGCAATCTCCAAGGGCATAATATAATTTTTCTGAAGAAATTTCCAAAGTTYTTAAACTGATCATTTATGAGCACCTCTTAAAAATCCACTTTTTGCCATGCTGTCTTTAGTGGATCCCTTCTCTGAATTTTGTCTAGCTGATTGAGACATTCATGGACCAGGAACTGTCCCTTTATAAAGATATAAAGAACACAGAGCACACAGGAAGAATGTTTGCAAATAGACAGTATTTTGTTAATAGACATAGTGCTTTATGAATTCTCAGTTTCRATGAAGTAATTTGTGTATTTTAGAAATAGTTTCCACATATTTTATGACGCATTTTTCAAACGTACAAACATACTTGCATGTATATGGAGGAGAGGAGGATTTTTTTTCCTTTTTATGTATTAAAAAAGAGAAACACAAATATGGCTGAATGGAAAGTCCTTGTTTGCTATTCAGACTATAAATGAAATAACTGAGACACATAGTTATGAAAATCACTTCACAAAAATACAAAAGATAAAATACATCTTAAAKGAAATAATACAATCTTTGTGACAACACTTAGACCTTTAGGAAAAGAAACATTGAATTAAGATGAAAATGGCTGCAAAAGTATGCTTCATTCCTGAAACAGAGATGAATATACACATATTCTTATGTCAGAGAACAAGAGAATAAAGAGACCATGAAAACAGTTTTTGGCTTAGTGGCTTACTTTTTAGCAAAGTAAATTTTGCCTAACTGAAACCACAGATGCACATATGAGTAAATTAGTACACAATCCAGCTGCAAGGAAATTTTGTTATAATGACAGAATATAGCTGGTTAGATAGAGAGAATCTGAGAATATAGTAAGGAAATACTGTATTTTTTTCCAAAATTGCTATTAAAGAAATCATTTCAGTCATGATATTACAGACTCAGTAGTAGATTATCTAATAAAAACTGTTCATTAAAAATGGTTTTCTGTAGCAAAGTGTCTCTCCATCCTCTCTACTGTGAATGTCTGTGCAGTCATGGCTCTGCCTCTCCTACACAGACAATAAAGTACATCTTGATGGGGAAAGGAAGATGGAAGTTTCTAGTTGAACAGTAAGCATTATTTTGAATTACTATTTGCAGTAATTTTAGTTTTCATATAAATAGTAATAAAAATTACTATTTATGATATAGCCTGAAATAAAAGCAAAGGACAATGGGTCACTATTCTCCTTAATTCAAAATAAAGAATATCTCATAAAAAGACACACATGGTTTAAGCTATTTCTCAAAACTAGAAGAGCATGACATTTTCATTTTCAGTTTTCCCTTTTTTTTATGACAGTGCTATTCACAAAAGTTTACTTACACAAAATAATCCTGGGGCAGATATCAGCACCTAGTAGCCAACAATAAATTTGAAATGATCTGATTGTTCTTGAGAATATAACCTCAGATTTACACTGATATACCTAGCATTTATCAGATCTCAAGTTTAATAACTAGTAACACTGTTCTGGCATTTTTTTCCTACTGCTATTATATTATGGTGTATGATATCCAAAAATATGAATGTTATTTTGATGTTCTAGGTGATGATCTACTTCATTCATCAAAAAAGGACAMTTACCATTAAAAGAAAATCTCAAAATTAAAGTTTGTTACACTTGTCATTTCTGCAAAATGAAGTTTTCAAGAAGAACAGAAGATTAACTAAAAATAAAGCAGAATATTATTCTTAAGGATAATTTTTGCGGGATACTTTTACCATTTCCTTTTATAAGGAGTATTTTGTTTGCTTTGTATTTTAAACAAAACATTGATTTTAAAATTATTGATTGTGTACTGGAAATTCTAAACTCCAGTGAGCTAGAAATCTAATCATAGAATCATAGAATCATAGAATCATAGAATCATAGAATCATAGAATGCTTAAGGTTGGAAGGGACCTCAGAGGTCATCGAGTCCAACCCGCCTGCACACGCAGGGTCACCGAGAGCACGTGGCACAGGGCTGCGTCCAAGCGGGTTTTAAAGATCTCCAAAGAAGGAGATTCCATAACCTCCCTGGACAGCCTGTTCCAGGGCTCTGTCACCCTCACTGTCAAAAAGTGTTTTCTCAAGTTCCTGTGGAACTTTTGGTGCCTCAGCTTGTGGCCGTTTCCTCTAGTCCTATTGCTGGCCACCACTGAAAAGAGGCCRGCCCCCTCCTCCTCACTGCCTCGCTTGAGGTATTTATACACGCTGATCAGGTCCCCTCTCAGCCTCCTCTTCTCCAGGCTGAACAGGCCCAGCTCCCTCAGCCTTTGCTCATAGGGCAGATGTTCCAGGCCCCTGATCATCCTGGTAGCCCTGCGCTGGACTCTCTCCAGCAGCTCCACATCCCTCTTGTACTGGGGAGCCCAAAACTGAACACAGTAMTCCAGATGTGGCCTTACCAGGGCTGAGTATAGGGGGACAATCACCTCTCTCGACCTGCTGGAGAGGTTCCTCTTAATGCACCCCAGGRTCCCGTTGGCCTTCTTGGCCACCAGGGCACACTGCTGCCTCATGGTCATCCTGTCATCCACCATGACACCCAGGTCCCTCTCTGCGGGGCTGCTCTCCAGCAGGTCCATCCCTAATCTGTACTGGTGTTAACTGGTGTTATTCTTCCCCAAGTGCAGGACCCTGCACTTTCCCTTGTTGAACTTCATGAGGTTTCTCACTGCCCAGTCGTCCAGTCTGTCCAGGTCACTCTGGATGGCAGCACAGCCCTCAGGGCTACCAGCTGCTCCTCCCAGTCTGGTTATCATCAGCAAACTTGCTGAGGGAGCACTCCAGCCCTTCATCCAGGTCATTAATGAATAAGTTGAACAGGACCGGACCGRGRACYGACCCCTGGGGGACACCACTAAGTACAGGCCTCCAGCTGGACTCYGCRCCAYTGACWACCACTCTCTGCRCCCTGCCACTGAGCCAATTCCTAATCCACCTCCCTGTCCACTCATCTATCCCACACCTTGGGAGCTTGCCCAGGAGGATGCTGTGAGGGACGGTGTCAAAAGCCTTGCTGAAGTTCAGATAGATGACATCCACTGCTCTGCCCTCATCTATCCAGCTAGTCACTCCTTCATAGAAGGTGATCAGGTTAGTCWAGCATGATTTYCCCTTGCTGAATCCATGCTGGCTACTCCTGAGCACCTTCTTCTCCTCCAYRTGTCTGGAGACAGMAGYCAGRATGAGCTGTTCCATCACTTTTCCAGGGATGGAGGTGAGGCTCACCAGCCTGTAGTTGCCCGGGTCCTCCTTCTTGCCCTTTTTGAAGACCGGAGTGACGATGGGTTTCTTCCAGTCCTCCGGCACCTCCCCCGTTCTCCAGGACCTTCCAAAGATGATGGCGAGCAGCTCAGCTATGACWTATTCCCGCAACACTCTGGGGTGCATCCCATCAGGGCCCATGGATTTGTGGGTGTCGAGTTTCCTTAGGTGCTCTCTGACCCACTCTTCCTCTACCCAGGGCAAGCCTTCCTCTCTCCAGCTCTCTTGTGTCCCTAGGGTCTCRGATTCTAGAGGGCTGCCCCTGACAAACACAGAAGCAAAGGTAGCGTTCAGCAGCTCTGCTTTCTCCGTGTTTTCCGTAACCAGGGCACCCACCCTGTTCACTAGTGGACCCACATTCTCCCTGACCTTCTTCTTATTGTTAATATATTTGAAAAAGTTTTTATTGTTGCTCTTAACATCCCATGCCAGATTTAATTCCAAKTGTGCCTTGGCTTTCCTTGTAGYATCCCTGCATTCCCTGAYGACGTTCCTGTATTTCTCCCAAGGGGCCTCTCCTTTCTTCCACATTCTGTATGCTGTCTTCTTCTGCTGGAGTTTTGTCAGGAGCTCTCTGCTCATCCACGCAGGTCTCCTGCCCCCTCTGCCTGACTTCTTGCGCACAGGGATGCACTGCTGCTGGGCATGGAGGAAACGCTGTTTGAAAACTAACCAGCTCTCCTGGGCCCCTCTTCCTTCTAGAGCCCTAGCCCATGGGATCTTTCCCAGCAGGTCTCTGAAGAGGCTAAAGTTGGCCCTCCTGAAGTCCAGCGTGGTAAGGCTTCTAACTGCCCTGCCTCCTCCTCATTGGATCCTGAACTCCACCAGCTCGTGATCACTGCAGCCAAGGCTAGTGAGCTCTGTTCCTTCACAGATTCTCCTGAATGTGAAGTTTGATGTGCCTGCCACAAGATTCTTTAACACACTGAGTGATTCCTTTASAATGCATTATTTTAATATAAAACACAGCCCATCCATGACAGCCACAAGACTGAAATTTTATGCAGATATATTCATCAATTTTGGAACCATTCTATCTCTAAAAATCAAATTAACAATATCCATCAGGATACATAATATATGTGCACACACCAGAAAGAAAGGAGGAGTTTTCTCTTTAATATCTGAGAAGGTTAAAATATAGTTTTTGGTTGACAATGTCCCTCCATGAGCAAGAACAGTACCGTAGCAACAGTTGCAATTRTTTGGGTATAATGCTCTAGTTTGAGTACAGAAAGTACTGGGTGAATGTGAAAAATAATAGATTGAATAATCTAAGAAATAGCAATATATACATAAAGCATACTGTTCATCATAGATTGAGTTCTAAAAACATGTGATCAGAGACACTGAAACCTGTTAGTTATTTTCTTAAAGATGCAACAAATGGAAAAACTATGATTCCCAATAGAAGTGTTGTAGGTAATTAACTTCACATACATTATAAAGTAATTTGGGTTCTTTCACAGCTATCACTGCATGGCCTATCTACGTGAGAAAGTCTGAATGACTTCACCACAGTGAACAGGGATGCAGTGAATAGGAACTTGCTTTTTTGTCAGATTATCCTGGGAGTTTAAAGTATGAATTTTCACATCTTTAGTGACAGATACTTTGGCAGAACTGTGTTGTTTTAACAAATATACTCTGAAATGTATCTGGAAAAGGATAAAAAACACCTACACTGTTAGTCTGACCTGAGTTTTACACAGTCACTTGGTTACCATACAAAAAAGGGGATGTGCTACCTTCTTGGAGATCTTCACAGAGGGTTTACCAAGGAAATAGGTAAATATGCCACTACCTTTCATTCCCTTGCTGTACAATTCTACCAGCATCTACATTGACATATCTCTTCTTGGCAGCTATTTTTCCTGAAAAGCATGGATGTTTTTTTTTCCTCTCTTCTCTTTCTTCTTCATGATGGGCTGCAGTTAGTCCAAGATGTCTTTGGCATTTGCCAAAAGGCTGCAGTAATTCTGCAGCCATGAAGCAGGTTGGAGTGGCAACCCAGACCAGGTAAAATAATGTTGGTTTACTATCAACCCATTGAGTCAATTCTATTCAAACTACTTTTGTGGGATCTTTGATGTCAAAGGAAGAGACAGGGTGGGAACACCATGATATGGCTGGAGGAGGACTGCTCAGCCTCAGCCTCAGTAAAACCTTGTGTCTGCTTACACTGACTATTAAGTCTCATGTTGTGTCTCAACTGCTAGTTCCAAGTGTTCCAAAAACCATCTTTCAGCAGATGATCTAATATGTCACAAAATAATAGCTCCATTTAGGAGTCACATCACTCAGCCCACCACTTCATTCTTTTCCTTTGGATGGATTAAGGCAAAACTTTCCTTCCAGTGCAGTGGCAAGGTAATGCACATTGCATTTTTTTTTTCGGTCAAATCTAAAAAGCCTGTTTGGTTAGAAAATTTCAATTTTACTTAGCATATTATTTATCTGAAAAAAAAAATTAAAGCAGTTGAAATTTTGGTTGAATTTCCTATTAAGTGTCTTGGAAATGTCCAGACAATTCATTTTAAAACTTTCAACTATTTTCCAGGTGCTTTATTTCTTTAAAAAAAAAAAAAAATCTTTAAAAAAATCAGGAAAAYAAAGCATAAATTCAATTCAAATTATAGGAGGCAGATGCTTTTTATTTATTTTTTTCCTGAGAGGAACTGAAGTCATGTCTCCTTAAAAATGACCTACCTACACTATTATAAGTTATTATAAAGAGGTTTGTGCACAGTCTCTACTACTGATGCTGTTCCATTCTGCATGGACTACTTAAATATTCATTAAGCCAGTGAGAAGGAAAATGACTAAGTATTAAAGCACTTTCCTGGAAGGTGACAGATCTTGGCTCAAATCCATGTTGTTTTGATTCACAATAGACATTTGCATCAAGGTCTCTCTATTCTCACAAGTGTATCCTAACAAACAAGTGGTAATCACTCTTTGTTGTTGTTGTTATTATTGTCTTAGTGAACATTTGGCCTGTATGAAGTGGAAGGGAGTCCACAGGGGAACTTCCACACACAKAATAAATGATAACATGGTAGTTGAGTCATCCTACAGGCTGCAGATTCAGATCTCCCCAGGGAASGGCTGCTGTATGACATGAGTCTTCCAGAGATGAAGTGGACAAATTTATCAGCTAGAGGGCATGCAACCACAGTAAAACTAGTCTTTCATCTATCACATTCTCAGTTTTGCAATTATACATCCATATTCAGGTTTGATATTTATTTTAGAGTTCAGCCCTAAAGCAGAAAACAGTAAGTATTTCTCCAATGGCAGGTAAGAAAAGATAATTGCTTAATATCCCATAAAGGATATATTGCTACTCTGTAGCTTCCTTCTCCAGTACCATAAGACCTYTTAAATTTTAATCTCTCAGTGTTAGGATTCCTGAAGAAATGCCCAGCTGAAAAGGGAGGAAAGGCCGTCTTTCACTTCAGGTCTGTCAAGTGGTAAAAATCTTAATGCTAATACACTGGCAGTGTTAGAAACTGATTATTCCAGCCATCAACAGCTGTGATGGTAGAACCAAGACATCACTTTTGGAGACACAGACATGAGCGGGAAGCTCTTGAAAAACTGCAGAAAGATTACAGAGATTACTTGCCAAGGCTACCTCATCCCCGAATGCTAAAGGAACACTCAGAAGAAAAGAAACCACTGTTACAAGACCTGGAAGCACAGAAGTTCAGAACACGAACTTTCAAGGAGTTGCCAAAAGGCACACTGCTGGCCCAGGCTGTCTGCAGGGAAGAAGGAAGGCAAGCGAGGTCAATCATACAKGAAATAGCAAACAAGCAAACACAGCTGGATCTGCACCCTCTGGAGGGTACTGTGCACTTTGACCAGGTGAAGTTGCTGCCCAAACCAGACGAGGCAGCAATCACCAGCCTAGCTGGGAGCATTCAGCACAGAGTCTCCTCCACAACCTGCCGTTCTCAGCAGTACTCCAACCTCCACCCTCTAGAAACGGCACATTCAGAGCTCCTTCACTTCTGCTTAAAATAATGTTCTGATTGTTCCAGGATCTTTATAGTGAGACAAACAGTAGAAGGAAAGGCAGGAGAGCAGTTAGAATGACTTCTGAATCTGCGTATACATGAAAGGAAACCTTTGCCTCTCATTAGAGCAGAAAGCTTTCTTCTTGCTAAATTTTTTATGCTTACTCTTTCTAAGCCAGAGGTAGTTTTAAGGTTTTTTGGTTGTCTTTTCAAGAAAACCAAAGGAAGGATTCTTGTATTATACATTTTAAYATCCTTTTTGCTATGTTCAAGGATAATGAGTGTGTAATATGAGACCTSAGTTCTTCCTCTCATATAATTTGTTTGAAGAAAAAAATGAATGCTCAGACCTGTTTGTAAACTAACACTATATTTACCATATTAAAGACACATGATAAAAAATCCATTATGACAAATAACTGTTCAATTGCCAAAACTCAGGAGTTCACAAACACATGATCTGATGTAATCTGCTTTCTACCTACTGCATATGAGCAATTACAAATGCCCTTGCACAGATTGGTTCTATATTGCCTGTACAATCATTCCCAAAGCCCCAGATTTACACAACAGGGGTGCTATTTTCTAGCAGTGTAAAATATATGCTTTAAATAGATGTGCTTACCCTCATGGGTTGTTTTTTTTTCTTTTTCTTTAAGTTTAAAAATATCGTTTTGCCATCAGCAGAAACAGCCTGCAGAAGAAGAGCATTAGAGCAGTTTTAGGCTCTGGCTTTCTAACACTGACATGAATTCTCAATTGAAGCCTTCTGAACCCTATTAATGAGTTGGAAARGGATGCATTGCACTTCTACTGCTCTAATGCAATGCCACTTTCCTGCTGAGGGTTCAATAGACTCTAGAGGCAGCTAGACCTCTGCTAAGTGCACATCACCAGAGCAAACTTATACAAAAGTTAACCGAACTATAAGCATGCTGTCACAAACTCCAAATGTAAGCTAAATTCAAAGCAATTTTAAATGATTTATTTAAATAGAGACATAACATTAATTTTTAAAAACCATTAAAGAAAACAGATACAGGAAAGATACTTTAAGAAAACAGATACAGGAGAAAACAAGATAYCAATTTAAAATTTCACCGGCAGGAATCAGTATCAATGAAATACGCTCTGAGTATCCTTTGTCACTAAACAGTACAAGCTTTAACTTTRGGCTTTGTGCACATAAACTAGGTTGAATCTTCATGATATAGACAGAATTTGCTTTGGCAAAATGTATTCTGAAATAATATCTACATAACAGAAAAGAGCTCTGACAACCACACAGTGACAAGTCGCATATATAGTGACAAGCCACAGAAGGCTTTAGTCAAGGGCAGACTATGTGTGAATCACAGTGAAGTCATCTTTAAGGTTCATCCCTAGACACAGAAATCACTAAAAGTATTAATTCTGGCAAAAACAGTGAAGCATTAATTTGTGACATGGGGATAGATGGAGTGAATGAGATGGGCTCATTTGTTTTTCATTTCTATTTTTATGCCTTCATAATCTCATTGTTTCTGATAAATACACTAATAGACATCATCAGTAGGAGAAACAGTTAACATACAGCACTTATGTGGCACTTGGATACTTCTGTCCTATAACTGTGTTTTGTGTTTTTTCTTACTTTTCCTTTTTTTTTTTTTCTTTTTTAATCTCTCAAAAATTGACCTCTCCAAATTATTTTCTTTTGAGATAGCACAGATAAAAAAGCTAGTCTTGGCCAGCTGCATTAGTCAGTGGGTGCACCACACTTCATTCTCTGGCTCTCTCAGTCTTATGATCCCAGGAAGAAGCAGTAGCCATAACAGCACCAATTTCAAAACATAGTGGCCATGGAGCACAGTCACACCTGGGGCTGTTTGGAATTCGGATGGTGGTGAAAATGGTTTGGGTAGTATTTGAATACAAGGCAGGAACTGCTATAGAAGGAGATCTGCTAATAGATACTTCCTTTGTTTTTCAAAAAATCAAAAGCACTGTCAATAAAACAATGAAAGTTTCAAGGACCAGTAGAAAAGCTTCTATCTTGAAGTTTATTTCACGTTAATCACTTATGCATTTAATATATAAACACTACTTCACCACATTTGAAGCCTAATCTTTTTTATTACCAGTAAAACTAAGATATACAGTTTCTTAGCTTGCCTGGCAGCTATYTGGCAGCAGTAGTCATGGTAGCAGCGTACGTCAATTTAGAAAGTGAGCCCAGGTCACGGTTAAAGATACCAAATGGAACAGTGTGAAAATGCTTGAATTACTAATGCTTAGGAATCATCTGTTTTACAAAGAGAAAAAAAAAGAAAATGTATAACAGGTTTCAATTTCAAATAATCAACCAAAAAACAGATATTCAACTCAGCCTAAAGCCTAAACTTATTTCTGAAGTGGCAGTTCCATAGCTGCATCTTTTTTATATTGAGCTACTAGCACCTATATCATCAGGTAGCTCCTGAAGATGCAAAAAATAAGGGTGTGTCAGAAAATCAAATCAGCTTCATAAAAAGTTAGAGTCATCACATTTTAAGTCTACATGCACAAACTTAGAACATGAGCTGGCATTATACTGGAGCATATAAATTAAATTTAGAGTGCAAAATACTTGAAGCAATCTTCTCTCTCTGTTTATCATTAATAAAGATTCATCTGTCTCCAGTTCAGGCACTGAACTCAAGAAAACTCTGGAACAGCTGAGCAGAATTGTTCGAAGAGCAATGGAAATGATTAGAAGTCAGGAAATCGTGACCTGTAAAGACTAAAGGAGCAGGGTCATTTAAATTAAAGCATACTGAAGAGGCATGTAACAGAACAACTGCATAAAAAGCTGCTGAAAGGAGAAATTAAATAATTGACTATGTGTGTGGCAGATAGAATGAGTAATAATTGGTTTGAATTAGAATGAAGATTTAGATTGGATACTAGAAAAGTTTTTCTGATTATTAGTGTGGTAAAACTCATCCAGAGAGGGTGTTGAGGTCTGGCACAGGGGTCCTTAGGAACCACTTAGACAAACATTTGCCAAGAGTGATCAGGGAACAGCCACTCTTGCCATGGAGCACATGAGCTGGCTGACATTACCTTGAGGTCCTTTCTGGTCCTGTGCTCCTGTGCTCACCCATACAGATGAGAGGTTTCCTCTGCACAATGAGTCTGTGAGGAATGAAGATAACCTGCTGTCACATTTAAACTCTGTTGTGATTACTGCATGTAATTTATGGGTTACWGCCTCTGCTCAAGGACATGGTGTGAAAACAAATGTGCATTCTTTCTAAAATAATTAAATCCTATGATAATGATCAACAGGAAAGGAACATTATMTTCCATCGACTAATCTATTTGATATTTTAGAGTTGTGATTCATGTCACCATACTTTTGATATCCAGAAGTTAAATGTCTGGACTAAAGCCCCTTCTTTAAGGTGCAAGTCATCTCTTCAGGGCTGTTCACACAACTCTTAATGCCAAAATTTAATAATACATATGTTYTTTTCCTAAGTTATAATTGACATTATATACAATACACAATTAGCATAATTACTTTCTCTGATGCATAGATAAATAAGATATATATCTTAATTTTCCATTCAGCTCCTCAAAGTAATCATAAATGCTGTTAAATAAAACTCAGTTTTGATTTGGATGCTCAAAGATTTTTCATGATGTGAACTCTAAATGAGTTCTGAAAATGACAGAGAATACAGCAGGGATCTTCAGCTGATGGGCAAAGATTGCTTAGTGTGTGATAATTAACAGATTTTTAAATGCACCTTATCATTGAATACAATGTTAAATGAAGATCCTGCCCAAACCCAAATTAGTTTGGATGGCAACAGCTAAATGGGGCCTTGGGAACAATTCTTATTGTGATCAACTCATATGGCATTCCAGCAGTGTATCTAGCCTTCAAGAAAATATTTCTTTCCTCTTTACATTTGAGTAGTCCAAGGTTAAAAAGCATTCAAAATCAAGTCAAGTCCCTGTTTGGAGAAATGCATAATAATACTTCCCCAAAACAGTATTTCTACAATGTTGGAAACACATGTTCATATGTTTGCATGGCTCTCTTTCTGCTCAGGCTTGCTTAGGGCAGCAGCATAGCCAGTGTGCTCTCAGGTAGGCAGGGCAGAGTAGAGCAGGTACAAACCTGTGCTGATCAAAGGGAAGACCCTGGAGCATCTCAGCAAATTTCCTGTGAGAGCATCT
Organism: Nothoprocta perdicaria; assembly: GCF_003342845.1. Lineage (NCBI taxonomy): Eukaryota > Metazoa > Chordata > Aves > Tinamiformes > Tinamidae > Nothoprocta > Nothoprocta perdicaria. The sequence continues at coordinate 6,692,971 of NW_020455316.1, forward strand.
CTCCACAACATGCCACTGGAGCAGCTTATAACATTTCTGTAGACATGACACAGTATATCCTTCCTTCTGTTCTTAGTTTGCGCTTCTGAACAAACACAGACAGCCCTATAAAATGCATCATACTACCTATCCCTTTACTATCTCTCCCGGCTTATCTTTAAAATGAACATAGCTTTTTTTCTTGTTAACGTGTCCTTGTCATTCTTTTCAATTGTCATGTCATTCTGCTGTTTTTATCCCACAGAATATTACTCTCAAATGAGAAATAAATCTATTAAACTTGAAGACTTTCTGAGGAGAGACAGCAGCACTACAAGGTCTGAATCTCTGTTCTGAACTGTGGGAAATGGGGAAGAATGTATATGCCTTTGTATGAGATGGTTCAACAACTTACGGTCATGTTTGTAAACAGAAAGTGATTAGAAAAATTAAAAATGTGCTAGTTCTCTCCATCATTTCCACACGCTATTCACAGTAGCAGTGTGTCTAACACAAAAGTCTCATATGCCATGCCTGTGGAGAAGAGTACTAATAGAGAGGTAACACTCCTGTCCATGGTGCACCAGAAACCAGATGAGCATGCTAAAAAGTCTTGAATCAGCCTCCAGTTTTAAAGATGAAAAGATTTCAGAGTCTTCATAAGTGCTATCCTCCAAAATAGGGTCTGAGAAGTTAGGCAGAACGTAAGTTTTGAGCACACTGGTTAGAGGCAGTTATTTGGATCTCCAGTGCCTAGCTCATTTTTTCTTGATTGTTCCACTGATTTTAATGAGACTACTCAAGGATTTAGCTCTATGTATCAAGAGAAAAACTTGATTCTGCTGCACCACAGTGACTAGCAATTATAGAGATTATAGAGCACAACACAATCATGGACAGACAACTGAACTGCAAAAGAAAGTTTATCTGGATGATAAAATACAACATTCAGGTAACTCCCCGGTGAGCTCTTTAGGTCACAACTAAAATGGGAACATTCTGCTTCATCTTTTGTTTCCTAATGCTCTGCAGTAGCAAAGCAGCAAGAACTGAAAGCAAAGATTTCAAGTCCCRTTAGAAACCAACCCTATTTTGCTGCCAACAGGCTACAGAGTGTCAGTTGTGACAGCTGGGCAGGAACTGAAGCAGGAGAAGATAAAGTCTTGGTGACAATGCAGGGCAGTTTGCTACCATCCGATCCTGCAAGAGAGACAACTTCTCTTTTTGTGTGAAGCCACTGAAAGTGTCTGAAGAACATCTTCTGTGGACCCAAGCCTTTTGTGCAGCCAAAAAATCTAGCTGTATGCCCAGCTGGGCATCTAATATGCTCTAAGTGGATTTCATGCACAATAAGTTTTGATTACTAGTTCAGCAAATGTGCACTATGTAATACCATTCAGAATGCATGCAGTAAAGGGGAAAAAGGAATAGGAATCATTCAGAAAGGATAATGCAGGCACTGATTTTTCTCCTAGGCCTTGTATGCAGCTTGAGCACACCTTCACTGGCCCACTCCAGGAGAGTGAGAACTCACAGTATTCCCACAACAATGGATTTTACAAGAGTGGGAGAGAAAGTAAAGAAGACACGCTCCAAGCAGAATTATATTGCAGATTCCTTCATTCACAATGGCACAGTACAGATTGTTGCAGGGGCATGATGAGGACAGACAATTGTAGGTCATTCCCTGAGCAAGTCATTCCCTGTAGGTCATTCCCTGAGCAAGTTTGCCGACCACACCAAGCTGGGTGGAGTGGCCGACACTCCAGAGGGCTGTGCTACCRTCCAGAGGGGCCTGGACAGGCTGGTGAGTTAGGCAGAGAGGAACCTTATGAGGTTCAATAAGGACAAGTGCAGGGCCCTGCACCTGAGGAGGAATAACCCGCGGCACCAGGACAGATTAGGGGTCGACCTGCTGGAAAGCAGCTCCACTGAGAGGGACCTGGGAGTCCTGGTTGACACTAAGTTAACCATTAGTCAGCAGTGCCCTCGTGGCCAAGAAGGCCAACGGGATCCTGGCTGCATCAAGAGGAGTGTTGCCAGCAGGTGGAGRGAGGGGATCCTGYCCCTCTACTCAGCTCTGGTGAGGCTGCACCTGGAGTACTGGGGGCAGTTCTGGGCTCCCCAGGACAAGAGGGATGTGGAGCTTCTCGAGAGGGTCCGGCGGACAGCAACTAAGATGATTAAGGGAATGGAACATCTCTCGTATGAGGAGAGACTGACCGAACTGGGCCTGTTTTCTCTGGAGAAGAAAAGGCTGAGAGGGGATATGATTAAGTTCATGAAGGAAAAATGCAGGGAAGAAGGGGACAAGCTCTTCTCATTGGTTGCCAGCGATAGGACATGGGGAAATGGCCATAAGCTGGAGCACAGGAAGTTTCATCTCCGGGTGAGGAGGAACTTCTTTACTGTGAGGGTGACAGAGCAGTGGAACAGGCTGCCCAGGGAGGTTGTGGAGTCTCCTTCTCTGGAGGCCTTCAAAACCCGCCTGGCCACCCTGTGCTACATGCTCTGGGCTTGAGCAGGAAGGTTGGACTAGATGATCTCTAGAGGTCCCTTCCAACCTTGAATATTCTGTGATTCTGTGATTCATTGTAGGGCTCCTGAGTTCATGAATCCCCTAGCCTCAGTTCTGCTTCATTGCCTAAGTGAAATGAATAAACACAGCAAAATGAGAATTAACCCTTATCAGAGCATTTCCCTGCCATGCATAGAGCATCCACATCTATTACACAGACTGATGACACTCTTTCCCTCCAACAGGCAACAGGCACACTGTATAATTGGCTCACAAAGCAAGGCAGTTTGCCACCACCAGCAAATTCACCACTGCCACTGCAGTACGAGTCAGCTCACCAAAGGTTTGGTCTATTCCCCATCACTGCAGAAAGGAACATTTCATGCTGCTGAAAACTTCCACTCATTATTTCAAGCTCAGAATTTACATTTTCTCAGCAATGACTATGACCTCATTTGGACTGAAGTTTTTGTTTGAATTTCCTACCAAACAAGAATACAAAACCACTGCAATTTGAGAAAATGTTTTCAAGTGAAAAGTGTCATGAAAGCAAATACGTTGATAAAAAAAATACTAATAACCTATCAAGCAAAACTGCCCAAGATAAAACATTCTAGATAGTTCTCATTCTAATTTTACTACTATTTCAAAGATCTACTAATTTTCCTCTCCTGAATTTTTGTTCTGTACTCTTCCATTATTGCTGGACCACATAATATTGACATCTGGAGTTTCTAATATGATAATATATTTTATAATTAGTTTATATAATGCTTTTGCAAATAAGCAAAATAAATTAAAACTAAGCTCAAGTTCTAGGCTATATACTCAAAATACAAGAAGTCCTACACACAAATTTTCCATCCTCTATTTTCTTTACATAAACATTCAAATTATGTGCACAGAATTCACAATTACCTAATTGCCTGTAACAACATTTAAGTGTATATATTGTAATTAGTCCTACGCAGTAAGAATGTAATTAAAGCAATGGTTGTTAATGATTTGAAGCTTTGAGTCAGACAAAATTTGATGGCATGGTGTATGCATTGTAATTTAATTCCAATTTAGAGTGAGACACTGTGAAGTGTTATTTCTGAATAACAGGGGACATATTTAAGATACTGTAGAGTGTAAATTTTATGCATTTACTACTGATCACTGCTCTCTGTGAAACTTTTTGTTGTTGTAAGAATGGTTATTTTGATTTTTTTCTCAAGTAACAAAAATGGTAGTGTTCACTATCACTTGAGTTAAATACTTCAACAGCTCTTTTAATTTTTAAATTACTAAAGTCTTATATTAGAATGCCAGTCATCGTTGGCATAAACTGCCCATGTATTTCCTTTTTGCTAATTTGCTTTTTGCAACAACATTGCCAAAATACCTAAATATTCTAAGTGACTTGTAGTGTTTAGTGGATAGCGAGTAGACATTTCCTAAACATGCTTGATGTTGAGCAATTTTAAAGCTCACTTATCTAAAGCATACTTCAGGTTAGGAATACAAAGTCCCAAGTCACTTTTAGAAAATTTAGCTTCATGTTCACACTCAGCACAATTTGGTGAATATGTAGATTGCAAATAAGAACTTGGCATACAAAGGTACGGACTTTTAGATTATGACAAAAAAAAATAGGTGTATAAGTAGATTTCAACTTGATGTCTCTCAACAATTTTGTTTTATCCTATTCATGGAAATAGTTATCAAACTCTCACTAACTCCATAAAAACTGAACTCTTGCTAACTCCATAAAAATTGAACCTCAAGATTTGAGACTAAAATACAGTACAAAATCAAGACCATTTCATATGGCTTTGAACATAACTGCAAATGCTATCTGATACCAGAACAAAATGCTGGTATTAAATTCATCCTACATTTAGACTGGGAAAGACAGGGAGAAAGCATAGGTCTTTCACAGCATTTGTAACTCATAGCCAAAATTAAGAGCATGTCAGGGTGTGTCACTTTACTCAGTACTGTGTAATTTAATCAAATTAAGATTAATTTTGATTCTTCTGAGTTCATAACCCTAATATTCTTTTCAAAGAATTTTTAGGCAGCTGAGCTTTACTACTATGAATATTTCACAGAAAATAAAGTAATATTTCATTCATAGTTATAAGGATAGACATACCAGTCCGCTAGTTATGAAAAGATAAAGTCTAGCTTCTTTTTTTGTAAAATACAAATTTCAAAATGTTCCTAACACCATATTGCAAGTGAGAAAAAGATATCTGACAAGTTGATAAATACTTCTGAGCAATAAATATTTTCAGTGTTAGAATCTATTCAAAATCTCTTTGCAAGTATTAATTGGCACAATATAAGCATGTTCTCYAATAGAAGTTCTTTCCTAGTCCTCTCAGTAAATATATTAACATACAGAAGACAATCATACTTTTAATACCATTTTTTCTCATATAGTTTGCAATTAAAATTAGTTCTATCCTATTGAGCATCATAAGTGGGAATTTATAACACTTCTTTCTCATATTCTGTGGATGGAAACTTATCTATTTTTTGTAACTGGGGTGATGCCTAAACATTTTGACAAAGACGAAAGGATTCTGCCTCTTGAGCATTTTCAAATAATGCTTTCCTTTCAATGCAGTCCTAGGAACATCAGTGGGACKACGCACAAATTAAGGCAACATTCAGCAGGTTAAAGATACTACTAAACCACTCCCAAATTCAAACTATATTAAAAAATTGTAGTTTGAAGAGATGTAGTTTGGATGAATGATGAAAAACTCTAATTTGATTCAAGTGACTAAGAGTCACTTTCCGTCTTTTTATCAAAATATGAATTTGGACACCTCACAAGAACAATATTTTCTTTTGTGTGTGATTTTTGCTTTTTATTTTGATCTCTTCACCGTAAGAAAGAACCCCAAAAGATAAAAGTTACCAAACTTAAAATCTGAAAATTACTTAATTTCTTTAAACATGAAAATGAAGTCATCTTTAGCTAAGGACTTGGAAATTTCACTGATTATATTTCACCAGAACAAGCTCTCCTCTCATCCAAAAAAAATTTAAATACCTACAATTAACTTATGGAGTGCTCATTTCTTTGATTAATGCTAGTATGTGCAGTGTTCATATCAGAAAAATACCAGAAAGATTCTGAGATGTTATATTTATTATATTTATTGAAAGAAAAAAAAATAGAAACTTTCTCTTCTGCTTTTAGATTAAAGTTTCTCAGCATATAAATAAAACTCAATTATTTTATTGATAATTGTTAGATTTTATAAGTGCCAGAAAACATTCATTAAACAACTTTAAATTGCTGTGAAATGCATTTGTGTAGAGGGTCAGGTAAATAAGTACACACGTGGAACACCAACTGTGAACACAGTGGTAATTACTTGCTTTCTCAGGCTTTCCAGTGAGCGATGGCAAGTGTGTACATTTACCTGATAATGATATATTATCTGGAGTTTTCACTGTTAATGCAAGGCATGAATTCACTAGGTCCTTTGCTGTGAGTTTTTTTGGCCCCTCTTCTTATTCATAGTTTCTTAATACAAATCCCATGGTACCTCCTTCAAAAAGATGCATATGCTCTTTATTGCTTGTGGTTTCTCTGCTACCGTTCCTCTCCTGCAGGTTTTAGATGACAACAAGTTCTCTCTGGCATTTGTGCTAAAAATGAGATTCATAACTTTTTCTAATTATTTAGTTTAGTCCCAGTTGTTAAAACCTGGCCTCATTTTCTCAGTGTCCCTCATCTCTGTTGCTAAATACAGCTTTCTTCCTTCATAAATGTAAATTCCAAATTAGGGTGTACTTTCTTATCTGCACATGGGAAATTAGCACTCAGTGCAGTTGTCCACATTTTTTTCAGAAGCTAGCAATGTCCCTACTGAGTTGTGTGGGCTAAAGCAGTATATTTAGCCAATGAAAGGGAAATATAAAAGACTGAACACAGTAATGCATTCTGATTCTTTCTGGCGCAAGCAATTAATATTATATGCAAGATTTATCAGTTAATGCCCAAAACCTAATAACAAGAAAAACTTTTATCCTCGTGTATTTTTGAAACTGAGTTGAATTATTTGTTCTTAAAACAAATCTGAACAAAACACGTCTGAATTTGTCAAATGAGTCTTCTGAGAACACAGTAGATTCATGAAAAGCAGCAGGGGTGAAGGGACATGGGTCAGCTGTGTAAAATGTAATATAGTGATATTTTTATTTAGGATATCACAGACTTCCAAGACATCTGAGAAAGCAGATACAACTGAAAGCCTTTGGGATACGTGCACCTCCTGGAACTCAAGCTACAGGAGTCCTTGAACAGCTACAGTCAGTCAGTGGATTTCAGCTCAAGGTGTCTCGGGAATTTAAAATATGGTATATGTAGAAAACAGTTCTGAAACAAAATGCTGATATATTTTCATGTAACATAAGCCATGTTAAATATCCTAGATGATACACTTATTCTCATATTAGCCTGGCTACCAGTTCACAATGTATAGATTATCAGTCAGGCTTACTATTGGCTCAGATCCTCAGAATTCCTTAGAAATCAGATTCCTCAGAAATCTGGCTGTCCTCCCAGCATCTTGGACATTCCCCATTTGTTCATGCTTCAAGTTGTTCATTTCAGAAGAATTTTCCTTGCAAGTATAGGCTATCACCGGTAAATTGGATACTTCCTCTAAATCGTTCTTCTATGGTCAGGCTAGGAAATAGACAGGTTCCTAAAGTGGTTCCTAAAGGTTCAAAGTGGCACAGAATGGCCTGTGATTAAATCCTGTCACCCTCCAAAGGTGTGACTGGATCCAAAATATCAAATGGCAATTACCCATGGTCCATGCTAACTCCCAATGTCAGGAATTGCTAGGGAGAGTCCCCAGATAGCAAGGCAAAAACCATGGCAGGAACTGCTTAACAATTTTGCAGCCTCTGCAGACACATGGCATTGGCCAGGAAATTCTGGCCCATATTTGATTTATTGGTACACAAAGAGCAACATATTCAGAAGGTGTAAAATCAGATTTATAATCCTGCTACAAAATAGCAGTTTTGCTGCATTTAGCCAAGCATATTAGGCATTTCTTTTCTGCAGAAATAAATTACAGGAGCAACTTTTTTGTTCTGGTCTCTTCCTGTCTTCTTCACAGTAGCAATAGAAGACATTTGCTTAGTTCTATGACAGGGAGAATTTTTACTCCATAAAAGATCCTGGCAAAATGAGACTATAGCAAGCATGTAGAAGTCAGGCAGCTGAGCAAAGCAGCACAAGACTTACTAGTGATGCACATTCCAAGGAAAAGTGGGACTGGGAAACTCAAGTTATGAGACAAACATATTAGCAGACTTCTTTGGGAATCAATCCCTATTCCAGATGCCAGAACATTTCTCTTTACCTTCTGTTCAGAAGTCCTCAGAAAACCATGTTCTGATGTGCATGCAGGGAAGCGGGACACAGAGAATGACACAGCCTTTGGCACAAGTCAGAGGCTGAAGTTTGTAGTCAAAGACTGCTGTTCACATCTATAAGATTTGTACCCACAGTTGTCAGTTGTGCGCCTCCAGGGCACAGTCCTGATGTCTTTTGTCCAGAATTGTGATTTGAAAGGACAAGACCCGCAAAGGTGGAAAGGACAGAATAAGTATAGCTGGGCCACAGACATGACCCCATTGAGCATGTTTAAGAATAACACAGATGATTCCAGGGCTGAAATCAGAAACATTATTCCCTAGTGAGAATACCACTGAGGCCAAGGAACTGTTCTTCTCCATCTCCTGTGGTGCATGGGCTCCACAGAGGAGGAAGATGGCCCCTTACCAACCCATCCATTACTGCTCACAGTCTCCTGCATACTGCATGGCAGGACAGTGTGGAGGTTTTCTAGTTCACTAAAATTTTYGTAGRAGACTCTTTCCAATCCCAATAAAACGGAGCTTCTACGCTATCTGTTTTTCTGAACCCTAATCCTAACCTTAATTGGGAAGATGATTTCAGGCCAGTTTTGACTCTGGGCAGCCAGGAGTCACTCATTCCTAAAAGGACTCTGAACAGAGGTCTTTCTAGTTCACTAAGCTTCTCTTAGGAGACTCTCTCCACTCCCACTAAAACAGTGCTTCTACACTCTCTGACTTTCTGAACCCTAACCATAACCCTAACCCTAACCCTAATTCGGAAGAAAGATTTCAGGCCAGTTTTGACCCTGGGCAGCCAGGAGTCACTCATTCCTAAAAGGACTCTGAACAGAGGTCTTTCTAGTTCACTAAGCTTCTCTTAGGAGACTCTTTCCACTCCCACTAAAACGATGCTTCTACACTCTTTGGTTTTCTGAACCCTAATCCTAAACCTATTTTTTTGAATCACCGTTTCAGGAATGAGCAACTCCTGGYTGCCCAGAGTCAAAACTGGCCTGAAATCTTTCTTCCCAATTGGGGTTATGGTTAGAGTTCAGAAAACCAGGGAGCGTCCAAAAAAGATATTATATATTTTTCATCAGAGGTTTGTTCTATTTCTTTTAGTCTTGACTCACTTTTATTGCATTTTACCTACCCCTATGTTAAGAATTGCATTTACTAATAATAAAAGATACAAACACAATACCTTAATACCTCTACACACAAATAAAAGTTCAAATTATAAAATGATGTGATGAGCCTAAGTGGCTGCAAGTCTTCTCATCACTGTTGTTATTCAGAATGGTTAAATACGCTCAGCTTTACAAAAACTGATAATGACTCCAGAACACCAGTCTGCCTGAACACACACATACACACACACACACAAAATATGGAGCAATGGTAACAGGGAACTACTGCTTAAAGATAGAAAGCAAATACGAATAACCAAGTACATCAGCAAAATTGAAAACAGGGGGGAAGGAAAAAAAATATTAAATTCTATGGTATAATTCAAAACTTTTGAATTTAAATATACAACTAAAACAAGAGATATAATTGTTAAAGTTCTACACAACAGTAGTCATACTTCTTTTTTGAAGATATATAACATGGTATAATAATAACTACTAAGTCTTAGACTAGACATCCCTGTCACACTTTCAGTATCTTAAGACAAATGGATTTGATAAACGATGATGAGCTCAATAATTGCTCTGGGTTTAAATGCTTGAAAGATTTCTTTATTTAGTGATGTATTTTCAACAGTCTGATTAGTCRAAGGTGGATTCTGCTGTGTCCTTTCCCAAGAGTGCCCATGTCTGGGAAAAAGAGCTACTTGAGAGTGCAGTGACTAAAACCCCTCAGTGCTGCTATTTTCATCTAARGACAATTATTTTTCATTAATACTTGATATTCTTCGTTAATACTAAGCAGGGAAAAGAAAAAAAAATAAGCAATATCTACAGCTGAAGTATTAATAATACGAAGAACAGTCRTTCCTATGGTATCAACATTCCTTCATTGTTGCTAATACTGAGCATTTCAGAGATATTTATTCTAATGAAAAATTCTTGTTCATGCAGATCAGGCCAGCAGCAGTGACTGGACAGGAAATCAATAGAGGGAAAAGAGCAAAAATTTTTCAGAGAGGAGAAAGAGGTGACTAAATATCTCTGCTGTCACCTGTCTTACTTGCCACTTTCCTATATCCATGATGAAACCTGGTAGTGAAATTCTAGGCAGTAGGTCTGACTCATTTGTCTTACAAAGGGTTTAACATATTTACCGTTTAGAAAAAAAAAAAAAAACAGAAAATGAAAAAAAGAAACTTCTCTCCCCTTACTTTGGAAAAAAGAATTGGGAGGGGAAAGGAGATCAGTAGRAATACTATGCAAAATATTAAACAGCTCTTCCTACAATACTTCACAGAAATGCAATATATACAATAAACCATATTGAAAAAATTCACTTATTGTGACTAATAACTTTAAATGCAACACTTAAAATAGTCAAAATAAAATACATGTCAACAACATATGTAACAAAGCTTCTTCGTGTGTATTTTTGCTTTGCCTGCACATCCTCTTTGCACTTCTCTGAATAATTTCTCTTCCAAATAAGACCCTGTCATATGGACAGGGTCTGCCTAAACAGATATAAAGTAGGTGGCTGCCTCCAGTAGCACACTGCTTGAAAAAAAAACATTTACCTCAATACCTGGGCAGAGGCTCTGCTTTGCCTCACCCTCTGGCCCCTCCAAGCTCCTCTATTCAGTCAAYACAGACTTTAATTTTGCTGCTACTGGTGATGATAAAAAAAAAAAAAAACACTTATTTTGTCTTCCTTGAAGTGACTGAGTTTTGCTCATATTTCTGAGAAGTTTTGCCAGAGCTTTTGCTCTACCTTATGGTTCCTGCTTGCAAATGGGAGCAAATAAGCTCTCAAYATACATTTGAACTGTTGCGAATACTCCTTGTGGATTCTCTTTAACTCCAACAGTCTGCTGTGAAGTCCAAATAGCAGAGGATAAAGGAACTTTTTCAGATACTTTTCTCCACAGAGAGCTAGAGATTGTGCCAAATAACAGTGTAGAGTAAATTCAATAGAACAGAGAGCACAGTAGAGATTATAGTCTTTATATACATGCCAGCCAACTTTTCAAGAGGAAAGTGAGGACTAAGATCTCCAGAGATTCAGATTCAGATCAAAATCTCTGAGTACTTACTATAAACATCAACTGTGATTATTTAAGATTTTATTTTTCACTAGATGACTGAAATTCACATCTGCACAGAAATATCCTTAATTTGATGTTATTCAATGGTATTTTCCCTACATAATAGAAGCAAAGTTCCTTCAAATTACTACTGCTAGCTATATGAATTCTTTTAAAAGTATTTTACAACACCATTTTTTTCAGATTTTATAACATTCAGATTATTCAGGACTAAGATAATTGTAACTATTTTCAAGAGATTTATTACTTCTGCTTCTTGAACAACTTGCAATAAAATGACTAAAAGCAAGCAAGGTTTGGTAGCAGACTCCTTAGAGACTAGCACTCAAATAGGAGTGAAATCCAATAAATGTAAATCTCAAAGACTGCCAGCACTTTGAAATTGAAACAATCTTTTAAAGTTAGTTTTAGTACCTGAAACTACTTTTCCTTTGACCTTTTAAAACTCTATCTTTGTTGCAACAGAAAAGATTTACAAAAGCAACAGATAATGTTGTGTGCTTCTGTGATTCTTTGATTCTGTAATAATAAAAAAAAAGATTATCGATCTACGCAAAGAACAAGAGTAGTTTGACTAGCATTTAAAGCATTGAGGAACTAAAATCTCTCATTTAAATAATTACTTAAGTTTTTTATTATTATTTTTCACTGCAAATATATGAATTATGTGATTTCTATCTGAATTTTTTTTTTGTCTTTTGTACTTGTTTATGTTTGAAAATGATGAACAACTTCTTTATTACTAGACATCTACTCAACTTGTGATTTATTTCACACTCCACTTCAGACTGAAACTGGAATTACATTTTTCTACCCCCCAAAAAAGTGTTGTTTCTATTGCCAAAGGCAGATTTAGGACCAAAATTGTTTGGCTAGTTAGGGAAGTATTTTGTATAACTAAGAAATGCAACTGATTCTTTCTGGTTTACTTGTACTTCAAGACTTTAAAACTAACTGATCCCACTCCTTTTACCTTAGTTCATTCATACAKTAGGAAATTTCTACTTTTTCAAATCTTTTAACTCTTCACTGGTGGTCAGAATAACTAGTCCAGTTATTTGAGGGGTGTGCTCCATCCCCAGATAGACCTGACCTCCCACACAGAGCCTTATTTGGGAGTTAAGCATGCCTGCCTTCCTAAAACTCTGCCTTTTCCCCCTGCTGTTCCATGAACCCTATGGCTACCTCCTGCTGGGGTAAGTTCTGATAGAGTCTGGGGAGAGACAGCACAATAGCCAAGGATCTAAGCTTTGCTGACTAAGCTGGCATCAGCAAAAACTTGGTTGATAGGTAAAAATTACTATAAATCAATCACATAATAATTGGGACAGACCTAGAGCCTGGTGAGTTCTCCTTGCAAGTCAATGGGCTGAAAACCAGGATCTTCCCTTGAGCAGGAATCAGATATTCCTTACTAGCAACAGATCCATGCTAAGTGAACATAGCATGCTAAACTTCCTAACCCTGTATGTTTTAATAAATTGTATCCAGGATCAATTGTGCACATCATTCCATAGACATAAACCACTGACTACCTCTGGGACTAAGATTAGATTCAGCTACATGCAGGCTCCTCTGGGAAGGGGTTTGGAAAGCAAGGGGATTCATTCTGAGCCCTGTGATTCAGTAGGAGGGTCTTCCTGGTAATTTTGCACAAACTTGTCCTCTAAGCATAAATAGCAGTGACCTTGCCATAGAATTTTGTTAAAACCACTGTCCATGTCAATAAAAATTATTTTTTCTTTCATAAGTGAAGCGTACTGTAAGAGTTTTTGTGGTTTTAGGGCTTAATAAGGTAGAGAGCTTAGTGAAAGTAGATGATATAGTATAGTATAGGGCATAGAGCTTAGGGCATGGCGCTCGGAAGATCTCGCGATGTCACGGGAGTTAGGAGCRTAATTAATTTATGCAGTTTACTGATAACCCCATGCCATACAAGGTGAAAAGTAGCCCGATTGGGCAGTAGGTGAGTCTCCGCATTCAGCTGGAGTATATAGGCAGACTGAACTGCGCAATAATCGCCATTTTGCCGCATATCCCCATAGTGATAACTGTGCTCTAGGGCCCTGGGGTGAGGACAACCCCAGGTCAGTCCAGCTAGTGAACAAGGCTTGCCGACCCCCTTTGGCAACAGCATACTGCATCATTCACCCCCCTCATACACTCATCTTGTGACAAGTTGTCTTCATTTGCTTTAAACTTTTAACTGTAGAGATATAAYAGTTAATTTTATTTAATTCAAATATTTAGTATAGGTGTTAATATAGGCTGTGTTAATATATATATAAGTTTTAACATTAGATTTTTAACAGCTATTTGGACACTGAATATAAAAATCCAAGCTTAAAATACAATTTATTTCCAGAAAACTCTGAACTGTAGAAATTTTCATTGATTTGATACTTACACCCAACGTTGTCCACTTACATGGCTCAAATTAGTTGTGATCTTGATGTTCACTTTTAATTTGAATTAGGCCCTTTGCTTACTTTGTGTGCCCTTTTCTATCTGAAGATGAAATTTATTGGATCAAGACTTGAACAAGAGCAATGGCCAACATGTAAACAGTGTAGATGACCAGAGAGCCAGAAGTTAACATACAGTGTAGAAGTAGTCATTCACTGAAGCACACACTGCTTTAAGCAAACATACATACTATTGAATTTTACCTGAGCTTCAGTGTCTTGTGACACCAGCTGCCAAAACTATCACCTTTTAAAATCATCAAAACAAGATTTTAAATTCAAATGAACTCCTGAAATTTCACAGAGCAACTCCAAAGTCCTGTCCATAACCTTTACAAGTAGCTGAGGAAAGATCCATTCCAGAAATTTTAACTGTGATACTAGCTTGCCGAAGATGACACAAGAAACTGATGTTTCGATTTCCCATCTGTGTAGAATTATAACAGCAAAATATTAGATACTGTATGCCTCCCTTTGCCACAAACATAAAACAGTAGTTGAGGCATGCAATTACCTAATTATCATGGACAGTTCATCTGGAGTACAGATTAATTCTGCCACGAGCACTGTGAAACATGACTCTGGCTCAGCACTGAAAGCAGCTATTTCAAGCCTGCTCCCAGCTGGGTTTGAAGAGCAGTACTATCATTTGCCCAGAGTGGAGCTCATGCTAATACACCCCAAAGAGCAATATTGGCTCTGTGTTTTAACATGGAAGAGGAGTTGTCAACATGCTGTTCCCAGAGCTAGAGATATTGGAGATGACCATATTCAGACAAGCCTATAATCATCTCTGCAGATAGCCAGCTTCTACCACTGCAGCATCACTGAAGCTGGAGCTAATGCACCCTCCTGGAGCCAAATTACTTCGGGCACCCACATGGCTGTGCCTGTGCTGCACTCTTGCAATGCACCAGCTTTCAGCAATCCTGTATTTGATCAAATGCAGCACTAAGCTTATGATGGCTCCACGCATTTGCCTGGARCACATTACAGAGACACCTGAGTGACTCTTCAGGGCCAGCTTGGAGGGCAACAGAGTATGGAAGCACGTGGCAGCTTCACAGTGCTGCCACTCCTGCCACAGCTCCACTCTCTGAATGTTTCCATTACCCAGGGAATCTTAACTCCCATAAAAATGAAGAGTTGACTRCCCCAGAAGAAACAAAAAGTATTTTGCACTTTAACTGTCTAACTCTTAATTTATCGTAAAATCAAGTAGGCTGGAAGGCAGCTCTGGAGATCATCTGTTCTAACATGCTCCTCAAAGCAGGACCAAACCCAGGCCTGGGCAAGCTTACCCAGCTTTCAAGGTGGATCTACTTCCAAGTGACTCAATGCACTTCCATTAAATATGTTGAAAGAGATTATTTTATTTTATTTATTTCAGAGTTCACTTATCTTTGTGATTCAAATCTATCCCACCCCACAGAAGTCTAAACAGAAAGTTCTTAGCATAAGCTCCCTGGCTCACCATCGTACAGCCTCAGGGATTTTGCAGCATACTTGGTGTGAARTGTATGTACAGAGCAATTTGTACTCGTTTCACAGAGCTTAGAACTGCTGCAAGGCTTATTGCCACACAGGTTGCTGACGTCTCCATATGCAAACAGACACTCACACGGTTTCATATGCACTGCTGCACATAAGAGTTAATGCAGAATGTACAACAAGCAGTACCCAGGAGATATTTTTAAGGAGAAAAAGGGATGAAAACTGGTGCTGCCTACTTCAGTACAACACATGAAGCAATTAATCTGCACAAAAAGAACAAYGCAAATCAAAGTATTAGCTTAACCCAAATGTTAAGTTTAAATAAACAGTGGCCTAGTGTTTATTTTGCTTAAAGCATTGCTTTCTGCTAATATCAGGACAGTTAAATACAATAGCTTTTATAATGCATGTTTCCACTTCTCTGCAAAACACAAGCATATATAGGAACAAAACAGGTTTTATGAACTCTATCTTGCATAAATATATTATTTTAGTTGCTCATGTTAACCACAACATTTTTAAGAAGTCTCAACAAGGTTGCAGAAGAACCATTCTATCCACAAAAAGAGTCCAAAAATCCTTTGAGTTAACTTTAGAAGACTGCAGCTTTCTATATACCTTCTTCAATACAAACAATACATTGTACTGTTCAGCGTATAGGGAATATGATGCCACCTTATCCTCCAGAAATTAAATCTTTGTGCTAGCAAAGAATGCTACTACATTCTTTCAGATTTAGCTATAAGAAGGTTGTGGGTTTGGTTCATTTGTTCACTTCCTCAGTCAAAACACCTGCCAGTGTTTCTAAACCTCACACAGTGCCAACCCAAGAGAGCTGAGATCTCTCCAACAATCTCCTTGGACTTGTTCTGTCAGTAAAGTGTGATTTCATTTCTAGGTTAAATGAATCCAAAGAAATCATTTGCTCAGATGTCCCGTGTCTTTGAAGTACTATTCTCTTCCCACTGTAGATGTACATCCACAATGTGGAAGTATTGCTGGGGCCTCATTTTGCTTTAGTTAGTGGCTTCTGTAAATCAACCTATTCTAGATTGCCTTCTAGTTACTCTAGAAAACAGATTTGGTGACTATTTATCAGCTAACTGTAGAAGCAATGCTTCTGCTTTGGCCAGAGGCTGCCCTCTCACAAGGGCTGTTATACTCAGCAGACTAGTGGTTATACTAGACAGTTTTGTAAGCAAGTTGTAGGTATTTCTGCATTTCTCTTGAGATCACCTTTTAAGAACAGAGTAGGCATACCCAGGGAGTCATTTGAAAATTCTGTATGTTAATCTCCSACCCTCATAATGTGCTTGTAAGATTTTTTTACTCCTCTTTCTCATTCCTTTTCTTTCTGAATAGTTAACACATAGAATAGTAGCTTAATCTAACTAACTACCATCTGGCGTGGTTGTTTGTTTAGCTTAAGTAACAAAGCTTTGTGTGTGGGCTTGAAGGGGCCTGGGTTCAGACTCTGAAATGTTTTTAATAGAGATTTTTAAAATTTTGTTTTCACTTGGGTCTACCCAAGGACAAAGTGAAGACATTATTTTCAGARGGCTGTGAATCATACCTAAAATACAATAAGCTAAAAATACAAGAATTTTTAGCGCCAATTAAGTTTATTACTCAAGCACTCCAGTAAAGGACTATGAGAATAAAGCACAACCCTTCTATTCCACTTGGACTAACTACAAAGGGAAGACACARCATTTGCTTGAGTGGTGCATGTCGTGACCTTCTTTTGAAAGGGAAATGGAGCAATGCAGTGCTACCTCCTTTCACACTTCATAGTGCTAGACTCTACAGAGAAAGGTCGATGAGGAGAAGCAAAAGCTCACTTAGTCGCCCCTTCTTAGCTATTCATCCCCACCAGTAAATCAGCAGCTGATTTAACAGTAGATTACTCAAGTACATGAATACTACATCAGTGTTCAAAAGAGTATGCGGAAGAGAACACACTCAGTTGCTATAGAGGCACTGTAGAAACTGATGGAGATAATATAGAATTAAGCCAACAGGAAAGTAAAGATGAACACTTTATGCATTAATTTAGATAAAAGCTATGGCAGGGGGATGTTTATTGTTTAATCAGCAAACAAGCTTTCCAACTCAACCTCTTTTCAGYAGATTATTAATATTAAAGGCTTTTAATCTTGCAGTTAGTTCCATACAAGAGCCGAAACATGACAGTGTTGAATCTTGTCTACTTTAAAAAGTATTATAATTGTGTCTTGTTGAATTCAAAACTTTAGGCAAGAAAATGTATTCTTATTCTGTTCTTGGTTTAGTGATATATTAAATTATGCTTCCCAAAGGAGTCAAACCCTGACTATATCACATTCATCTCTTTCTTCAAGAGAGGAATTTGTACATAAAAATCAATTTAAGTTTTCTATTTAGATACAGAGACACAAGTTTTTATCAGTTTTGTGTCTTCTCTCGGTGACAACTTTCACACAAATACTCCTTGAGACTTGTGCTTCTCCCCCCAATTCTCTTAGTAGTAGTTCATTTTTTTCTTATATTAATGCAAATCTAGGATGCAGTCCAGCCAAGTGACTTGTATATCTTACTTGTAGGTACATTTGTATCTAGTATATCTTTACATCTTTATGTGCATACAGGAAGATCATCTACACCTCATTTCAGTGTCTAAACTTAGTTTCCTGAAACATTCACAAATAACAAAAACTTGAAAAATGGAGATTAGGATGATCAAATATTTTACTTTGTTACTTCTGTTACATTTGCTTTAAATAAAGTAGTTTAAATTTGAGAATAAAAAAAATTGCAAATCAGAAAAAAAGTATTCTTCATTTTTTAATTATCAAAACAGGAGGCATCAACAATTTGCAAGCAAAAATGATTCAAGAGTAAGAGAATGTCACTGATCAGTTCATCTCAACCAAACCCTTTCAATGAAAAGGTTATAATTTTTATTAACTTTTTTTTTTAACAGACTTCATTAAAAATTGGCTTCGGGCAGTTCTGTCTGTAAGTATCTCTGATTTTGATGTTTCTAAATAAGTCACCTCCAACCTCGTGGTCAATAATGGAGTTTGAAAAATAAAAGTCATATAAATTCTGTGTTGATATACCTCACAGGATATTAGTATATATGTTTGCATGTTATGCTTAGTTTTAAACATATCATAAATGTCAATGTAACAATTACCCATATATGGTATTTCAGTAAGTGTTATCTCATTCAAGGAGCTCGGGCATTCACATATGCAGTTAATATAATGAAATTAACAAGCTCTAAATTTGCCACCTACACTATTAAATGATAACCTGTTTAGCTATGCCTTAAGATTACATTTCCTAAAGGTAATTAAAATTCCAGTCACACTCTTATGTAGCTAAGCCAGTCTTTTAAAACAGATTTTTAAAATCACCAAAACTAAAATGTAAATACCTTTAGACAACTAAAAATCTTCATCTTGTTGGTAATTGATGTATGGTAYCAGCACCATGGGGAACTCAGCCCTGTGAACTAAGACAAGGTCTGCAAGTGGTTATCCTTTTTGTTAGCCTTGCTGTAGCAACAGGTGGGCACTGAGCAATTAGGCAAGCATACTTCACATGCCAAGATCTTACAGGAGCAATAGGAGAGAGCAAGCAGGTACTTTGAGGGGAAAAAAGTCATGTGCCATTATCTGCAGTTATGCAATTATTTCTAAACCCAATAGCTGGGTACGGGTCACAAATTATGTTTTTATTACAAGTGTCTAGAGGCCTTGATCCTGAATACTATTCTAGTGTGCTGCGCTGAAATATTCACTGTAAGAAAATCCACATCTTAAAAGAAAATCATCATCTAAAGATGAGACTGAGGGGGAGAAGGAGAGGAAAATCTGAGGTAGTATTGCTCGTGCGGGCAAGGGACTAATGCATGGAGAGATCAAGGCCGTTGTTTAACAAAACCCTTAAGCACATATGTGAATAATCCCACTCTGCTTCAGGATGGTATTACTGCCAAAATGAAAGTCTACAGCTCTTTGTGTTAACTCAGGGCCCTGGTGACTTGCCCAAGGTCACCCAGTAAATCTGAGATAATACTAGGATTTGACCTCAAGCCTCCTGCTTTCTACTTGTACGTCTTAAACAGAAACCCAGTTTCCATTTCTGTTTAGGTTTATCACTGTTTTGTTTAATTTCCTTTTTTTTTTTTTTTTTTTTTTATGGATTCTAATTAGGTGTCCAAGATCTCAAACAAGTAATTACAAATTTGAGTCTCCATTCCAGGTAGCTGATATTTAATTGACAATAAAGAGAGGGAAAAGGTAACAGGAGAATAACATAAACACGGACATGAGATCAGAATTCTGCTGAATAGCAAATATGCATGCAGTCTTGAAGTTCATACAGGAAAAAAAAAATACATGTTACTTTAAAAAAAATTGTTATGATGAACTTTTTGTGAGCATCATCAAATAAATAATTCTTTGCTAGAATGTAAAAGCAGTGAAAAAAGATTTTGCTGAACTAGCTTCTTTCAGAGAAAAGGAACATCAGAATTATGTGTGTTACAAGTACAGRCCCCGTAAGAGAATTGTTAGACACAACAAGTCTGTTTTGCAGAAAACAAAAATACTGTAACAGTTCAAATCCAAGCCTTGTTATTGTGAAATAGACTTTTTATGAAGAAGTGACAATATAAAGGACACATRGACAACAAAAAATAGTAGAGTTTAAATTGTGCTTAATTAACTGAAGTTATTCTGGCTTAAATTAGCTGTTTTGTAATGAAGATACATTGTTGCCTTTAGCTTGGTTATATCAGGTCATGTTCCACTGAAGAGCCCACYCAAAATTAGAAGACACTTTTTAAATGTATGCAGTGTTTCTGAACAGCTTTTAAGCCAGCCTTGTTCAGGTAATGGGGTTCAAGGTTCTACAAGGCCATTTAAGCAAAATGAGTACTTACAAGTACATTACCGGTAACACATCATTTCTTTGAAGTCATGTAAGAGGCTTCCCTTTTGTTCATTCTCTTCCTTTTTTTCTTTCAAACATAAGAAGCTGTTCAGGCATCTAAGTTACTCATCCTTTGTCGCAATTGTGGAATCAAAGGTCAGATTGAATTGAACTGATAAAATAGGTAATTTCAAAGTGGAATGCATTCAATTTCATTGTCAGGGTGACTGTGAAAAAGAAAAAAAGTGTGACAGACTTGGATTGGAACCAGTGGCACAGGTGACAAATACAAAAGGAAACAGAAGAACCATGTGAAGAAAAGATTTCAGTAAGTTGCAGTAGTATTGCCTAGTATGAAAACGCTAGCAGAAAAATGCCACTTTAGGATTTCTTTAACAACAGTGAATAAAGAGTGGGGCCTTGCTAGCACAGGGCTACCAGCAGCTTGCACAAAAGCCCTTTCCCAACAGATGTCACATGTAGTGGTAAAAGCTCTCATTTTGACTAATTCAAGGCACAAGCTTTCATTAGGCTTATTCAAGGCCTACAGACCTGGGCCTACAGACCAGGTGATCAGGCAGACAATGTGAGAGTCTGCCACTGAGTTTCATTTATATACATGTAGATTATAGATGATGTTCTGGGCCCTTAAGCAGATCAGATAACACCATCCATTAGTAATATTGGACACTTCACATTGTAAGATCTAGTTTACTGTTCTCTTCAACTTTGCTAACCTAAATGGGCATAAATTTTCCAGATCTGTTGTCAGCTAAAAAGAAATACACTTTTTTGAGATATTAAAAGCATCTGTCTTTTCTTATGGAAGATCCATGGCCACCAGCTCTTCAAAAGAACATGCGCTACATACAGTACTTAGCTTTTTCAGGAATGGGTCTTTTACCACCCTTGTGAAAATTACCCACAAGGCTTCAGTTAAAGCCTTTAGAAATTCAGGGTTTGCATGGGTCCAGCAGAAGCTTACCAAAGTTTCTGAGGTTTAAAAGATGAAGGTTCTGAAAAAGAAAAGTCTTTGCTAAGAGTGCTTGAGCCTCTTGCTGCTGCTGCTGAAGTGTAGATAGTCTCCCCCCTTTTCTGTGTGTTTGCAAGAGAAACTGGAAAGTTTAGACAAGGTATGAGAAAACGATTTCTAGAAGTAATGAAAGTAAAGGAAAGAGCTAAAGGAAGAAAATGAAGCACAGAGCATGGCCTGGGGGCCAGCTACATGAAAGATCCATGGAGGTATAAACAAGGTATAAACGTTATGTTTAGAAAAAAAGAATTTTTACTTTCATTGCAAATAAACAAAGCCACTTCAGAGGACACTGACCCTTTTTATCGGTTCTTCCTCTTAATAGAAGGATTCCTGAATTTTAGCTAAACTTGAGTAAAAGAGTTAATGACACTTATTTCAGCACTAGTTCCCTGTTTCCTAGGAGTTTGATTCTCTGCAGGATACTTTCTTTTTTTTTTTTAGTTGAGTTGAAAGGACATTTATTTGAGTTGATCACCAGCTTAATGAATTCGTACCATCTGAACATCAGAGTATGCAGTATCATCAGAATTTTGTGAAGTTTCATGTAATTAACAATACAGTTTTTTAGAATTTTTTCAGATTACAGAGAAAACTGTCAATATCTACTGTTTTTCTTCTTGGCATCCTGGTTGTGTTTGTCTACACAAAACTAGTTTTGTTTACAGAAGTAGATTTCTAGCATTTCACAAATAACCCCATTTAAAAAGTACAGTCATCTGAACAGCAGCTTGTCCTAGAGAGGCACAGGCTGTGGGATTCAAGTACAGATCCAATTTACTTCCATCATCAGTGGTCACTGCTCGTAAAACTGAATATAATTTGCCACAATCGGCAACTTCTGCTGAAAGAGAAACTTTCACATTTCCCAATAGAATAAAGTGTAGCACTTGCTGTCAGCTCTAACTTTCTTTTCAATAGCAGAGATGAGGGCAATACTCTAATACAGTTTTCTGATTCCTTTTCCTGAATTTTTTCTTGATTCTGTAATTTAGGCATAGATAAGCCTAAATGCCTTACTAATGTTTACTTGGAAACAAAAAGAACGGGAGAACCACATCCACTGTTAAGAGAAAGAAATGAAAAAGGATATTTTTTGTCATTTTTACAGAGTGCAAAATAATTGCCCCAATCAGTCTCATTCCAAAATTAACTGTCAGCCTAATTGTACTGCAGCTGAGGGAAGAACTGTGCACAAAATCAATATGCACAATGAATAAAAACAATATACCAATGAATAAAATGGGCCTGTGACCATTCTCTTGGGTTGAGTCCAGTTGTCATGGCACAGCCTATACCTTACAACTAAACCTTCACCCATTCTGAAACATGCTGATTTCATCCACAAAACCTATTAAAAACAGTCCACAAGCTACACTGCCCCTTGAACAATTTCTGGCCACTGCTTGGGAAAGTGTTAGTTGACACAAGCCAAAATCAAAAGCTCAAAAACCAAAGAGCATACAAACAATTTAACTAATCATGGAACATTGCTCAGACAGGTATCCTGTGTGCTTAGGTTATTAGTATAAATGTGGTCAAAGGTCCCCAACTGGACTTGATGCTCCAAGACACGGCACTACTTTTGGACAGCCATATTTTCAGGGACCATTTCCAAATGTTTTACTTCCAAAGGAGTTCTTGGGCAAATTTTCTAAATAGAGGAATAACCCACTAGGGAAACTCTCTGCTGTCTGCCATAGCACCTTCCGATGGGCGAGGGCCTCAACTTCATAAAAGCAGATATTTCAGAGCGTATCAGTACCAATTGTTAGCTCAGGTGTGGCCTTGTCTAACACAGCCTGTCTGCACACAGTCCTCAATCTACATGATATTTGCATGACAGAAGGTCCTTGTTACTTGGGGATCTTTGTAGCATGCTCATTTTGTGGTATAGATCTCCGTTGGAGGAAACAGCATTGATAGTTACTGTTTTCTGAAGGAAACTGGCTGCCAGGGTATGAGAAAAGATTTTCTCATAAATCACTAAAGTTTAGAGTGTTTTTCTATCAATGTAGAAAACGATTGCAGCAATTGCTGATTGATTTTCAGGCAATTGCAGCAAGTAGATTTGACCACTGAAATCAGGGGTACAAAGACAGTAGAGTAAGCAGAAGCACTGCAGAGAAAGTGAAGGTTGGCTTTGTAGAAAAGATAAGAGTCCCCTGCTGGGTAAGCTTCTTTATTATCTGTCTAAGCTCAACTGCAGTGTAACTGAAAGGTCTGTTTGCTGCAAGCAAGGCTCCAGCAATGCGCAGACCTTTCTCTTGTGTAGCATATTTCAGATACCTACCTTTTAATTCATTTAATTATTTATTATTCTCCCCACTCACACCCAGTTCAAATACACCCCCAATATACAAAACATTGCTTTGGATTTCCCCCACTAATTCACAAGTATTTCATCTCTATAGAAGTTTGCTTAGCAAACATATTGTCCTCAGGACATTGAACAGTGAGAAAACTTCAAGTTCAGTTTATACTAAAATCCTGAATTGGAAGTCCAGAAAGAGACCATGTTAAAATACTAATGAAGTGCTGCCAAGAAAGCAAATATAGGTGAAATTTGTTCCAAAAAATTGAGCAAATAAAGATGCTAAGACTTCACAAATCTGAATACATATCATCTGAGCACTACACAGTTAGACATTCCCAGCAAGAAGAAAATTAGTCTTTCAGGGTTTTTCTATTACTGCTACTCCTCTCAGAGACAGGAAGTTCTTTCCTCAGAACTTCACACAAAATCAAAAGAATAAGACTTCCAGTGAGCAACACACTTGTGGATTATCTAAAAGTTCCTGACAATGGGGTATTTACATTATAAACAGGACATGAATTTGGCCAAGTTTATCTCCAGAAAATACTAATACAAGCATTCAAATTTATCACATCAAGTATATTAACAGCCAAAGTAAAGTCAGTACTTCTCCTGTGATTAAAGCCATATATCCCCAGGTATGTTTATGTGGCCACAACCTAAATGGTAATCCACAGTGTGAATTATTAATTTTTATACAACTCATGAACAGCTGGAACATAGATGAAGGTAAAAAGTGGAACCAACCTTCAAGAAAGAGGAAAGAGAAACCTAGCAAGCATCGTAAAATAAACATCTCTTCCTAATGGAGAAACTAGCAACATAAATGATCAGTAAGTAAAAAAAATCAACTGAACCATGCTCCTGAAACTGTACTAATTAAATACATCTTGGCAGGCAAATATGCTCAGTTCTTTACATAGGTTTAAATGATCACTTACTGCTAGCGAAAGCCTTTGTCTTTTGACTGCAAAGTAAGGGTTAGACTTTTAGTGAGTAATTGTTAATAAAGTTATAAAAGATTTGATTGCAAGTAAAGTATGGTGCTCAACCAATGTACTTATTCACAAAGCAATTCATCTTACTTGAAAATTGTATTTGGTTTAGTAAAAACTACACTTGAAACCTGAAAAGGGCAAAGGATTATTGGAAAGTAGCTTGCATTATAATCGTCAAAATCTTAATATAGGTGTTATTATAAGCAGTCTTAGAGACTATCTTATTGCAGATTTGTAATAATAATATGAGGGATGGTGAATTCATGCCTATTGCTTATTCAAGTAGAAGTAGAGTAACCTAGCAGTACAGAGAAAATGCATATGGAGCACAAATCAGAATAGTAGAAAACGACAAAAAAAAAAACCTCAGCAACTGCTGCTATTTACTTTTTATGTTTCAATCCTTTCCATAAACAATTTGGAAAATTGTTTTTTACTTTGTGAAATTCGACTTTAAAATTTCAAGCATTAAAAATTCTTGCCTTTAGAAATTGTCATTTATAACTTTTAAACACTCTGGAAAATTCTTAATATTGGCAATATAAGTCCCCCTGAAAATATCGCTCAGACTAAAGTCCTACCTAATAAAGGATATTTTCCCTACTTCTTGTAGATGGCTGCTTAAATGATTGAATAACCTGTTTCCCAGTCTGAATTGCTGATATCTGCATCAGGATGCATCAGGCATCAGGTAATACAATTATCTGTGCTTTATCTATTAAAACACTGATCTATGCACTTTTCATATTATTTGCTTTACAGGTGTCTGCGATTCTGAAACAGACAATGCTATTTGATATTCAGTGCCACTACCCTTTTCCTCTTTGTCTATCAAGTCCTTGCCAGAAAGGGTTTATAAACTTTGATTAGTATTCCACTGATGAACAAAGATTTAATGATGTCCATTAGAATCGAGCTTATGCTAAACAAAGATGAATTCCCACTTTGTTTATTGACTTGTATGTAAAATTTACAAGCAGGTATATGAAAAAAACTGCTTTCCTTCCAAACCTTGACTTCCTTTTAACAACTTGATTTTACTTTCCTTCTCTCACAAAAAGTATACTACTATTCCATAAAACCCTCTACTTTATACCATATACCATAAACATATTCACTTGCAGATTTTTTTCTTCCACACACCTGTCCCTAAAGTAATGTATGCAAATTCTAAAGAAAAGTTGTTTACTTCTAGGCTAATAACTTTTTAATTGCTTATCTGTAGGCTGAGATCTCTGCTTTACAAACTAGATACATACCAGTGTACTACGCACCATGTCAAACTGCAAAGAATGATAAGACTTATTTGACCCTATAGAAAAAATGTGCTTGCATATTCCAGATGCAGAGAGAAGCACAGTTAAATTTGGTACAGTAAAATTGGTTTGCATTTGGGTTTACCATGGGTTAGGTCTAGACAAATTATATTTTCAAAACAATGTAATGAGAAGAATCTCAGAGTTCATATTCCGCCTCTAGAAAAGTGTTGTTGTAACTGGAGTCAAGAAGCACCATGAAGTTATGGTCTGCAAGATGAACCATGATGCAGCTGCAGAATTAGCTAACAGCACAAAATTTGGCAGCATTTTTCCCTGGTGCATCAAAGGGACTATTACTTTGTAATAATATCAAGTTGAGCTCAATAGTTCAAACCAAAATGAAATAATGGTACACAGAGGAATAAAAACATTTAAATTGGGTCCTCTAAATGTACAATAGTTATGGCCATCTGACACCACAAATAAAGATGGATCCTTGCAACATTGTCTTCAACAAAGCTCCCTGTATGTCTCTCATGAAAATATAAGCACTATATACAGCTCATTACCTTAAGAGCACCAGTATTAAATCTTGTCTTGATTCCAAGTGTCCAATATAGCACTCTACCAAAGCATATGAAGTCCCAGCTTTTCCTAGTAAGGCATTCCTAACTGTGCAGATTACAAGCCAGTAGCTTTCATAGAAGCTGAGAAGATCAGCAAAAGAGATGTTAGCAGTTTTAGGAGCTGTTATAGAAGACAGTAGTGGTGATAAAAGACGAAGATTGCTTTAGTTTGCTTTGTAATGCAGAGCTCTCTTCAGTAAAGGTAACCTGTAAAAACAAGCTTCACAACCCCATAACAAAAACTGGTAATATTATCAAGTCTATCTACAAGCTCTCAAGGTTGCTATTCACTACTGCATGGTTCTCTCATCAACTTGCCTAATGAGCCTGCATCTCTGCACTTAAAAGTTGACATACACACCTAAATGTGTCTGGAAGGGTCAGATTAAATCAAATGGGAGGACAGAGCATCATGTGTGGTACGGAGAGGAAATACTTCAATAATGAGGATTCCAAACTAGACGCTCACCAAAATGGCAATGAACAGACCACAGCCCTCCAGTCTATCATCTGGGCAGCTATTTGAAATTCCAGTCAGATACCAAAAAAATACCCCTGTATTATGTAATGGAGCAGACTAAGAAGTTTCCAGGCTGTCTGGGAGCTGCACACCTGCAAGACCTAAGCAGTCTCATGAGAGGAGGTAAGTACCTGTACCAAACAAGAGCAAGTGTGCGAGGGGAAAAAAAAAAAAAAAAAAAAAAAAAAA
>NW_020455317.1:0-32835 GCF_003342845.1 Nothoprocta perdicaria
TTTGCTACCTTACCTTGCATACACACAATATGGTTTTTGGATGATGTCTGAAAAAAAAAGAAAAAAAAAAAAAGAAAGAAAGAAAATAGTGCAAGAAATGATGCTATTTATAGGCTGTCTGGAAGGCATTTTTGCAGATCTGTTTAAGTGCTATGACCAAAACAAAAGAAGCTTGCTTTTACTCTGTCAAAAGGGAAACCAAATTTCAAGGGAAGCTTTCTTACGTATGTATTATTTTATCATAGCCATATTGCTTCTGCACACAACCAGAGCTGAGCATGTTTTCTTATGAGGAACAGCCTTATTCACCATTACTGAGTGCTTTAACAAAAAATATCTTGTCAAAATTTCCCTTCTGGCTTTGACTTGTCTTTCATTAATCCTTTACTTTGTTGCTATATCTAAATCCATCTGCTACTGCTACTGTTCTTTTTAGTTCATGCTGCTGAACTTTTTTACCCTGGTCCCCATTTTCAGATTAATTTAATTTCTTTTATATATTCCTTAGTGCCTATCTTATCCAGGACACCTGCCCAGGTGTTCATTTTGCATTACACAGAGAATATTGCTATCATCTTTGAGTCATTTCCTCAGTTTTCCCCATATATCAGTATCCCGATTTTCGTTCCTGTTTTCACTCTGTCCTCCACAGTATCCCTCTGTGTTATATCTAGGCCCCTTTTATTAAACACTTCATGTCCCCTTCAGTTTATTTAGTGGCATTAGTTGTGACAAATGGTTTCTCTGTCCCCAGCTATGTTTTCTCTGCTGCTGCTGCATTTTTTTTCAATGCCCCCTACACTCATTTTCTTGGTTGAAATGCTAGATGAAAGCAAAAGATCATTAAAATAATTTATATGCATGACAGCCTGCATAGAGCTAGCCTATGTAATCTTACTGATGTTACCTGCATCTATTTCACTTTATTGTTTCAACATTTGTTCCTGTTTAAGGTATGCTGCCTTAATACAAACTTGTTCAGATGAGAAGCTTTTCAGAGACAGTCTGATAATAGTGCTGAGGGACCCTAATTTAATACAAACAACAAAAATTCCTGATAAGCATGAGAAGCCTGTGTATTTCCAGAAGGAAATATAAAATATTTCCAGTTTGAAATGCTGGTCCTAGAGAGGGATTATCAGGACATCCTTGTTCTTCCTCTGCCTGCATTATGGTTAAAGGGGGGAATTTGCAAACTGGTTATTAGCACAACTAGGAATTTTCTGGCAAAATGATTTCCCAAGGAAACTGTCACATTCTACAAAATCAAAGTTATCTATACAAAAATTTTGCATTAATTAAAATTGTTCAGTGCTCTGACAAGAAAAGTTACTGAGACTACTTCAGTTGGGATTGTTCCAATCAAAATCATGAACTCTGGGATTAGTCTCAGTGTTTACTTTTTAGGATGTTGAAGGAACTTGGCATCCGGTAGGTCCTGTGCATAGTGTTCCTTAGCATATAGTGTTTCAGTGCACCTGTATAGTCTGGTCTTTCTGGGTTCCCCAACCCCTGTTAGGCAGCTCTCCCAGGGCGTGCCTGGCTATTCCAGCTAGTGGGTGAGGCTTTCTTGTAGAAGTATTTTGAAAGCTATGTCCAGTGCTAAGGAGAGGTTCTGTGGTTTAGAAGGTACAGATCTGTGCCTTAGCATTGCAAGAAACCTAATTTTCCTCTTCTCCAGAATTAACCTCCTGGCTAAATGGAAACTTCTCTTTATTTTAATTCCTGCTGGCTGCATTAGCTACATAAGAACATAGCTTTGTTGTTTCAAAACTATGTTCTGAATGCCTTTTTGACATCAGACTGTGTTGCTCAACTGTTTTATTTAAAGTATCGCTGTTGGTATTTTCTAACTATTATTTTCTAACATACTGGTTCATGAAGGGAGCCTAATTTTCACTTCAGAATCCAGACAAAATTTCAATTAAATTTGCATGGGTCATTCCTGGGGTAGATATGGTACCAGTAATTAAGATTTGTTTTGACTTGGCTAGAGGCTTGAATGACTCCAAATCTGTGCATGAATCTGCAGCAGCAGAAAGCTGCTTGCACTTCTTGTTTAGCCTGAAGAGGCTGGAAATTACTGCCAGAAACATACTTAGTGCTGGCTAACAGGAAACTAATGCTTTTTGGTACAAAATATAGACAATAAACAGAGCAGATTAAAAGAGCATGGCCTATTGTATTACAAATATTTGAACCATAGTGTGAGGATTCTCTGCCTAATACTTTAAAAGGCTTCTTTTCACCTATTGCTTGCCATTATCAGTATTAGTCTTAGTATATCTGCTACCTGGAGGTTATAATATCAAATAGATAATATTATCTTAAAGAAAAAAGAAACTCTGAGTATGCAAAAAATCATCTGTTAGTAGAGGAGATTAGTGTCTCTTGGTTACTGCTCTAGGTAATAAAGATATACTGTTACTCTCTATAATCCTGTAGTAGAGCTTAATTTAAGTGCTTTCTCTTGCTCTTCTGAAGCTCAGCCTCTCCATGTTGCAACAGGAAACTGGAGGCTTGTAGCAGGCATTTTGTGGTCCTCCCCACTCCCTGTCCATAAGCATTGTAATATATAATATAGACCTCAGTACAACTCTCATATTTCCTGCTATTATAGAAAATATGATTTGCAGAACCACCTTTCACTATCCATCATGCTAATTCTGTTGTTTTCCATCTCAGGGTTAATTTGCTTGCATGTTGAAATATGGGCATTTGGGCTAACATTATTTTATCTATATATAGTTTTTTTCCTCTCCTTTGCATCAAAAGTTCCTGAATAATGATACATTTTTGCCAGTGAATTTTAGCCGGGGTGGGAAGGGAGGTCTTTCAAGAGCTCTCTTTCAAGAGCTTGCTCCTCATATGCTGTAGTGTCGCTTTTTGTTTCCAAATGTAAGTAGCCATCCAGAAAAGAGATGACTGGATGATTAAAGAAAATGCATATTGCATAGCATTCTCAAGTATATCAGAGTGTTTATCAGTCAGAAAACATTGCTCATCCTTTATTCATCCAAGAAAGTACAGTATTTGTAGACAGTCTCTGACTGCAGGCGTAACAAAATTCACTATTCCGTTATCTGCATACTGCCCTTTCATATTTGTCCCAATATTTCCAACCTGTGTAGTGAGCCCTAGCTTCAGTAGAGTGGACTCCCATTCCTTTGATAACACACTCCTTTCATAAACTACTCCAGTGTGACAAAAAAGCCCATGACTCAGTGCTTACTCCACCTAATGCATCATGCTAAGTCATTCATACATTCCTGCTTTTCATCACTAAGTTAGATATCTTGTATAAATCCAAAAGCACTGCATCAACACAATCTATATAGTAAAAACTCTGAGGAACTCTAGCTCTAGCTAAGAAAACATCCTCTAGTGATATTCATTGGCTTGACTGGATTATTTTTGCAAGTGCACAGAGAGGTTAAATGTTAATCTTGCTTCCCTTCTATTGGGTAGGTTTTATTGTTTAAACTTCAAGGTTCAGAATCAAAAAGACATTCAAGGTCTCCTGTCCTAGTGAATGTATTCTTCCACATGCCTTTCTGAGTCTATGCACAAGGGAGAGAAGATGGATCACTTTCTCAGTAAGTTCATAGAGGAGTTGCAGAAGTTGCAGTTTACACATTGTCATGAGATGTGTGCTTTACCTTTGTTTCTCAGTATTAGTTATCCACGTATTGATTTTAGTTTTCCTAGAAGTGATTCTTGCAATTTGTTCCACATTTACCTTATAATTGATGTAGTTACCTTCTAATGGCTCGGAAGCATACTCTTCCGAGTATTAAAATGAATAGTGAATCCAGAATACAAATATTCAGTATTTCTTCTCTGTGAATTGCTCTCAGCTATATGATAGATAATGAAATAACAACATTCTGAGCACCAAAATGTCTGTCTTTTAAGAGTCTGGTTTCTCCTTATTGATTCATGCAAACAGTGAGGACTATTAGCTGTGACACCTAAAAGCATGTACTTCTTGTTGTGTTCAGCATGTCAATAGAAAACTCCTTTAAGGTTTCTGGGATGCAAGTGTGATACCGCATAAAAAACTACTTCCACAGTGATTACAGACTAACAAGAAAACACCTTTACATCCTAATGAGTCACATGTAATGGGTGTTTTGATTTTAACTGCTTGGAAAAACTTGCTGCAGTAGTTTAAGAAGCTTCATTTGTAGATGCACAAAACTGCCAGTTTCACACAAATTATTTAATGAAAACATAGATGTAGCACCTAACAGCTTTAGATATTTACAGACATTAGGTTGGTAACCTTTATTTCACCATAGAATAATGAGTTAAGCACCACTCCGTTTGGCTTTTAATGACACTGTAACAAAGTGGTAAAATGAGATTTGGCGAAGGTCACATCATTTGTTAGCTTGTGTCCTCTCTGCACTTATGCCCCTAGACTGTACTAACTGCCTGTAACAGGAGTTATTTTTAAAACTAGAAATGTTTTCAGGCCCTGCTTCAGGCCTTTGCAATGCATCAATACCAACACTATCCCAATGTAGTTGCTTGTAATAAATGTGATAATAGAGAGAAGATCTGTTTGCAAAGGTGAAAGTTTAACTTTGCTTCTTGTTTATGCTGTCCTTCATTCTTGCCTGAAACTTCTATTGGGATTTAGAAAAGTTAAAAAATATATATGCTAATGAGAAACTCATCAGACCAGCAAGATAAGCCATGGGGCTTTATTCATTTATTTATTTGTCAAGAGAGTGAGACATTGTTCCAAGATCCTGATATTACTGTCTTAATGTGTAACTACATATGGACCCATGGTCCCTCTGAAGGTTGAGGAACCTTAATCTGCTTTGGGGAGAATCTGCTTTACATTTAATGTTTGTAAGAAAATGCCCGAAACCGTGAATACTTGGGATGGTTGTAATACATGTGTAAAACATAGGGAACATCAGGTCCTATTTAGGAACTCTGCTGTAGGACAGCACAAGATGCAGGGTCTCTTGGGAATATATTGTATGTGGGAGTATATATACCTACCTACCTATGTGTGTATGTAAAACTCTGACACTTGCTCACTGAGGCTGGTGCAGCCCATCGTGGTGCCACAAGAGCGAGCACCAGCGATGCTTTTACTCTGGTGGCAGGATCTGAGGGAAGAGTGAAGCACTTTAGCATTGTGAGGTCTGAGATCCAAGAACTTATAAATTATCTGCTTAGAGAGTGAATGATATTTAATATCAACAATATTCATATTTATCCAAAAATCAAATCAGTCTATGTCTCAGACAGAGGCTTGGCATCCGCTGCCGTCATTGCCATGATACACCTGAGGATTTCTCCTTTTTTTCCAGACTTCTTGTTTTACAGCTTTCCATGAGCTCCTTTTCAAAGTTCTTATTTTTATTTCCATTGTTTTATCTAATTTCTACTTCTTATGGATTACTGGGACTGCAGAAGGCCCACTGCAAAAGCTGCAGGAAACATTTTTTGATTCCCTCAGGGGCTGTGGCACGATGGTGGCTTGTTTCCCTTCACGATCCACAGCACGGATCTGCGGGATGCAGCCACAAGAAAGCCCCAAGGCCTTTCCTCCCCTTAGCACCTGCTGTGCTGAGCTCCTGGTACGTTTCTGTGTTCAGTGCAGGAGCAAAACCGCTGCCTTTTGCAAGTGGAAAGTGGCTTTGTGAAACTGCAGCAGTCGAGCAATGAGTGTTTTAGTTACGGCTGGGCTTTTCCCCCACCCCATTCCCCAGGGATGGGAGAGTTAGCCTCGGAAAAGGAGGCAGAGGATGCGTCTTTGTAGCACCCCTGAGGCAGGGTGATGGCGGCATCCACTGCCCCTCAGCTCGGTGTTGCTGTCTCTGCACCCGGCAGCTGTAGGCCCCGAGGAGCGTGGTGCCCCTCTGCGCTGCCGCCGTCCCCCTTGTGCCCCAGCCCGAGCGGGAGCGACACGCGGGCCACCCCCAGCCCCCCTACTCGGCCTCCTTAATCCCGCCGCCCACCCGTTGCCTCGCCAACAGCCCAGACAAGCAGGTGATGCATTGACAGGGAGCAGATGGTCTCCCGCCGAGGTACGCGGGGGCCCGACAATGAAACCGTATTGATCATATTGCTCCTTTTCTCCTCTGCTGCTTCAACTTCAGGCTTGAGTTTTCGCCGCAAATTACCGCCCCTTCCCCCGCCTCCCATTCCCCGACCCTCTGCATCCTGGCCTGCCGGCATGTCTCGTAACTGCGTAACTGCATCTCCTGCTGGGAGAGGGGGCCAAGTTCTTGGACCATTCTCTGGTATTTCCTCTTCCATTTTCCCTGCCAAAAAAATAAAAAAAAAGCAACAGGGGAAATGGATTTGCTTTCTCTATACTCAGCCACCTTCCACTCCTCCCTTTCATTGAAACCTGCATGTTGGACTTGTTCCTCTCCTGCTCCAGCCCTGGAGACAATGAAGTCCCTTCTTCTGCGCTCCCTTTAGCTTCTTCCTCCTGGCCTGACCCATCCAACACACAGTGCCCTTTGCCACACTCATTATGCACCTCTTTGTACCTCTTCCTTCACCCCACATTTCTCCTCCTCTCCTGTTTGAGTGCACATGAAATTCCTCAGCCCGCACCTGCTATTGCCTTTCCTAAAGCCCAGGTGCATGTGTGGATGCTGCGTGGCTCCCTCCTGCCTATTTAACCTTGTTTGTACACACACAKGCAGAAAAAGGACAGAGGGAGGGACCAATTTGTTCCCCCACATGCCCTGAGGGGAGAGCTCGGAAACCTCTTGCTCCCTCCTCCGTTTGCGTGTCTCCTGGTCCTGCTACCTGTCTTCCCAAAGCAAGTGGTGGAGCCATGGCTCACGTATCCACTGTGTCTTAAATCTCCTCGGGCACCTGTTTAAATGAAAGCAAATCTGGATGCCCTTCACTTTGTGCCCCTCTTGCTTCCCCTCCTGATTGCTCTTCCTTCTCCTCTAGCAGAGGAGGAGATGAAAATGTCCCCAGGCTCTCACTCTGCTCATTTCTTGCCCCATCTTGAGCATGTGCCCACAGGAGAGCAAGAGCCCTGGCATCTGTATTTTGTTGTTTCTATCATGCTCCAGTCTTCCTCCTTTCTCCCCCACTCCATGCTTGTATGCAGATAAATAAGAAAGAAAACCCAAGTAATCAGTCTGCCTGCCTCCCTTTGCTGCCATCCCTTTCACCAGCCTCGGCCCCTGTATTCACTGCTGTGTGAAGATGCTAACACTGAGGGCATGAAAACTGTTAGCCACTATTCACAATTTTAATACTAGTTTCATAGCTGTCACATAAATTCATTGCCAACTTTGGGCTTAGAATGGTAAGAGGGATCTTAAAAAAAAAAACAAAAAGAAGTACCATGTAAGAAAGAAGAAAAAAGAAATCTTAAGAGCAGTTTGCTATGGTATCAGCACTTGTTTGCAGGTGGTTTTTGAAACCCTAACTACTGTAACTCCATGCAGTGTTCTCTAAAGTAGCTGTCACATTGTGGTTTTTTTTTTTAATCTATTACCCCAATGCACACATGCTTTTTTTTTTTTTTTTTTTTACAGTAGATAAAATGCCTATAAAGGCTTCTCCCCTTCTCTATTTCCCCCCGCCCCTGAGGGGGCAGAAATAAAGGAAAACAACAACAAAAAAAAAGACTTGTGAATGAATGGAAAACAATGCAGGGTCACAAAGCTGTCGCAACCAATGTCATAGTGGTGCTGCTGGGCAGGCTTACAGAGGACTTCTTGTTCCTTGATTTTTATGGTGATCGGGAGAACGCATGTAGCACTTTGCGAACAGGTTTAGGACAAGTGGTAAAGAAAAGGCCCTTCACAATAAAATCTTTGCTGCAGCACTGGGAGCATTATGCCTGCAAACACCTGGGGTTTGTGAAGAGAAAGCTGTAAAGGACAGAGACACAAAGAATATATAAATAGAAGGGAGAGACATGGTTTTCATGTTACACTGTATGCAGCAGTTGTGCACGATACTGGGTTTTTTTTTTTTTTTTTTTGTTTTTTGTTTTTTTTTTTCTTTTTTTTCTTTTTAAACTCATCTGAGGCTATGGTGTCTAGAAAAGCCTCCGAAATGCTACTGGATATAAATGCCAGCATTTAGAGGATACTAAGCTTGGGAAACAAAGAAATAAAATGAAAAAGGAAATGGAAAAATCAAACTGGTAATCTGGAAGCATATGGGGGCTGTTGTGAGAAGATGTGGCAGAAACTAAGACTCTGTTACTCCTTCTGAAGTATGTCTCTGAGACAGCKGAAGTACTGCACCAAGTCCTCAACTTGGGTAAAGTGATGAGCTGTGCTGAAAGATAGAGGAGCAGACTGATTTTCTCTAAGTTTYCTTGAGCTATATACTGCTCTCCACCTCGAATATCCAGCTATTCTAGGAAGGTTTCTTGATTACCTTTTCAATCCTATAGGGACGATGCTCATTGGTTCCAGAAGAGCTGACTCCCCTGTCCCTCCCACGCTGCCAGTTACTAGTTCATAAAATCACAAAGTTCATAGAATCACAAAGCAAACTTTCATGTTACTAGACAGCTTATATAACTTACATAACTTATTTTACTTCCTAAGATCCTTGGATCATCTMCCTTTTCTGCTTTTCTGTTTCTAGGTTTCATTTTTTTCTTCTGGTTGTAGTTCCTAAAAGCTTGACATTTTTCTCTTTATTACTCTGTAGTCTTAAACTGACCACAAAATGTTTTACTTTGGTAAATTAGGGAAGAAACATTGCTTGTCTAAATTAGTTCAGTTTTTAAGATCTATGTTATAAAAAAATCAAAGACTGCCCCAACCTACCTTTTTTTTTTTTAATTATCAATGTAATTATGTATGAAACATGAATATTTTTGCAAAAATGCTCTATTGAAATATGGAATGTTTGAAGTTTCTCAGTAAAGTAAGATCAGAGAAGCCTTCTGCATATGTCACTTGAAAAACATCCTGGACTTGTTAGCTAGAGTCCAGGGAAAATCATAGTACTCTTGCTGATCTGTTTTAGGACTTTGCTCAGTGCTTGGAGCCATTGGGTCTCGATTTATTTGAGGGTCTCTCAAATCAAGTGAGGCTGTTGCAACCAGCATAGAAATAAATAAATAAGGTGTATTTTGAGGTTACTTGAAACCGAGTAGTACATATTTTAGACTACTTTTTTTACCTCCATCAGCAGTCTATTGATCATTTCTGAGGGGTCCACAGAAGTAAAAACTTATGCCATTATGCATAAAAACATACGCATTTTGGATTACTGCTCTGAGTTCTGTAACTCCTCCACCCATCTTTTGGACCCTGAAAATTGGAACAAGTTAGAAGCAGCTATAATAAAGGAGCAATCAAAGAATATGAAGTACTTTGTCCTTAAATGATAGAATAGTTTAAAAGAGTTAAAAATCTCTGTTGTGTTAACAATGTGAATGTATTTTATTAGGGAGGTTATTTTTTTCTTTTTTTTTTAAAGATGTTTTGGAGAACTGTCTCATGTGAAGACATCAGAACAAGAGTTTCAACAGAGTTATAAATATTTAGCATCAAACTCTTACGTTGTAATTTAAATCTGCTAGGGATCTGGTTTGTGCTCTTAAGTTTATTCAAAGTGCTATAGTTCAAAACATTGGTTGAAAATATAATATACTTGCTTTTCTTGTGAATCTCTTGGAAGAGAGATTTGGAAGTATTAAGGTCAATGATTCTTTTTTCTTTTTTTTAAGAGTAGAAAGAAAGAACAGATTAGTCGTTCTGCTGCCCTTGGAACAGTTGGCTCATGAACTTAACATTTCAGAGATGCCGTTGAGTGGGGATGTGCTACCCTGATTCAAGATCTCAGTGCTGCAGATTGTTATTGCTTTAGACAAGTCTAATTGTCAGGCATTTATATCTGAAGAATATACAGAAACTTTGGTTGAACTTCAGCCTCAGGAAACAAGACATAGGGATGTCTTTCTGTGTTTCAAATCAAATTTATACATATGAGTTCCTTTCATATTGGCTAATGGAGCATTCTGAGTTAGATATGCTTATATTAGAATTAGCAACTGTAGTAATTCCCGAGGTTTAAATGGAGATCTGTTATCTTTAGCTAAAGCATAACCACATTTTCAGTTATGGACAAACCTTGGGGCATTTTGAGAAATCCTGATTATGACTAGGTGACTGCAGATAATACTGTCACTGCCTAGATGCTAGCCTGTATGCTGCAAGGTTGAAACATCAGATGGGGCAGAATAGCAATTGCAGTTCCCAGCTTGTCTCGACTTTACCAGAAGATGATTGTGGCACTTTCTTGCAAGCCTGACAAGATAAGCAATGCCAAGCACACTCAGGGATTTTACCACCTTAAGATTGTTACCAATAAATTGTGATTCTCTTGTTGGTCTTGAAATGGTAATGTACTTATCTGTTCTCAGCGTGACTAACAGTGACTTAGTTAAAGAGTGGTGTTTTGCCTCTAACTCCTTGAAACTCATGGCTTGATTGTGAGGGGTAGGTCTGCTTTCTGAATGCTTCACTAGTTGTTGCCTGAGCATGGGTGGAGATGATGCTATTTTCTTTGCTTTTGGATCAATTCCAGACATTTTTCTGGGCATCCTTTGACCACTTGCTTTTTGGGTGTCCAAAGAGATATACGCTGTGGCCTGTTTTGGTCAACTTAAATCTGGCCAGACAATAAGCCTCATTTTCAATTTGAATTGCYTAGTACAATTACAATACAGTACAATTACAATTTATCACCTTATAAGTCACTAGTTCCAAGGCAAATTTACACCCTGATCCAGGATTTTTGATTGCCGTGTGTATTGCTGTGCCAAAGTAGAACTTCATCATCTTGAGCATAAAGGAAAAACAAAACTAACTCTTTTTTTTTTTTTTTTTTTTGAAAATGGTTAGATGATTATTATTGGTAATTTGTCATTTAGTTTTGTAATGTTTACAGTCATGCTTTTTTTTCCAGTTCTGCTCAAGCTCTGCAAAGTTTGCTGACTGGGCAAAGATTATTCTGATTGAGGTAAAGCCTTCTTGGCAGTGAGAATGCACCCCATGGCCTATTTCCTGTATTCCAGCTTTCTCATTCACATGCTCTTCATTTCATTCATGGGGAAAAAATAATAAATAAATAAATAAATAAATAAATAAATAAATGAATAAATAAGAGGATTAAAGAGGTAGCAGATAGGGCAGATTTTCAGATCTGACAAAGCCTTGGAGAATCATCACATATTATTTCTCAGAGAAATGCAAGAAATATGCTTGACTCAGCAGTGTGACAGAATGTACGTGTTGGCTTATAAAGATGCTGTACTGGGCAGGAGTTGCTATGAATGAGCTGACTTTGTCCAAGTAAGGAGCACTGGAGTGGACTCTCTGCTGGTCATTGAACATCTTTTAGATTCAACTAGGTTTCTTGAACATGGTTTGTAAGTTAGCAGTGTTTCACATATTTCAAAATCCTTCTAAATATGGTCCTGCTCCTCCTTGGTAGCTCTGGTCATTGGTTTGTGCCCTGTGTCAGCAGTCATGTGGTGTGGAGTTAACTGAACTGCAGCATACTGAGTCTCCTATTTCCTCACTGCACAGAGCAGGGAGGTTATAAAAGAGTCAGTATTAAACCCACATCTTAGCAGAGCAAACACTACCCATTTATTCTACATTGAAAGAAGCAGACTAGGTCTAGTTTCTAGCTTTCACATTACTGTCACCATGCTACGAGCACCATGGCTGCTTCCTTTAAGCTGACAATTGAAAACGCCAATATTCCATACCTTAAAAATCTCGCGTTATCGTTTCTTGCATGGTTTTCCACTCATTCATGTTGCTCCTCAGTAACTTAGCAATGACTAGTCAAGATATGCACGCACCATATTGTTTTACGTGTTTGACTAGAACACTGACAGATTAATAGGAAGAGTAAATAGCGATGTACTCTGTGGTGGCTCAGTGTGGGCTGGCAGGATTGACTGATGCCAGACTTTGTTGTATTTACACAGAGGAAGCCGCAGCAAAAGCCTGCTGGGGCAAGGTGACTTGGGTCATGGGTATTTGTTTCTCATCTCTATAGAAAACAATTGTCCTCTCAATGGAAGACAGCTTTTGGAAACTATGTGGTTCCACTAGTGGGGAAGCATTTATACTTCCAGAGTACTAAATAAAATGCAGCTATAGAGTGGCAGATGCATTAAGTGTCCCCAACACGTTTTGTCATGTACAAGATTTTGAATTCATACACTGATATTTTCAACTATTTCTTTGATCTGCCCAATTTAAAAGAGGATTATTGCTCAGAGTTTCCATTGATTTTTTTTTCCCTGAAATTTCATCTATGCTGAATACTTTTTTTATGATATCAATTCAAGAAGAATGTAAAGGGCTAAATTTGTTCATGACATAACCACTTGTTCTATTACAAAACGTCCTTATTTATAACAATTTCTAGAGCATCACCTAGGA
This sequence comes from Nothoprocta perdicaria, assembly GCF_003342845.1. Taxonomy (NCBI): domain Eukaryota; kingdom Metazoa; phylum Chordata; class Aves; order Tinamiformes; family Tinamidae; genus Nothoprocta; species Nothoprocta perdicaria. The sequence goes on from NW_020455317.1 coordinate 12,435, forward strand.
TCTTCAGCTGAGATTGCATCTTTATAGGTTTAGATAATATAAATGGGACAATGGGACTGAGCCTCTAAGGTGGTTATAAAGTAGGAGGGCACCTCCTACTGTGCCTATTTTCAATTGTGAGGAAAAGCCGGGTCAGGTGTAGTTCTGAGCTCTAGAGAGAGCAGTATCGCTTTTGTGACTGTGGAGAGCGTCTCCTGGGAGGGCTAACCTGGATGCCTAGATTAGAGTCCTCTGGAAGATGGTCTTGGTGCCTCTCCAGGAGGTGAAGGTCCTTGTGACAGGAAGATCGTATGTATATAAATCACATATGTGTACATTAGATGGTACTGTTGATGTAGCTATGGCAATAGAGAGCTTGGAGGAGGCTGAAAAACACACTTAGGAAGCTGGGGAGACTACTTAAGTAGTAATTGTGCATTGATTTCCCAGCTGCCACACCTACCCCACTTGGACTTGATGATTAGAGCTAGCGGGGGTACATGGATGCCAGCTACAGCAACAWGCATGGAGGCAGACCTCACACCACCTCCAAAGGTTACCATGAGTGGCAATTTTAATACAGCTTCTGAAACTCAGTCTTATGCTTTCATCTCTTGCCTTTCTTACACTGGCTTTGTGGAATGACCAGGTTTTGTCATGAACTCCAGAGATGAAGGGACTTCCCACTGTGTCTGACCACCACAAGACGTTGATTACATAGTGTCAGGAACTTCCCAGTGTGCAAAGATTTGTGTAAGATTGACTGACAGGAGATCCTACCGTCTATTTGGTCATTAGATATGATTTTATACTGGSTACAGTACTGACTGGATAGAAATCTTGGGGAATAGCATGCAGTGTAAACATATACTCAATATAATTTTATGATGTCTCATATTCATGCAGTTCTCTTTCCTGAGGAAAAAAAAAAAGGAGCAGATGATTCCAAGGTAGCACTTTAGATTCATGAGACTCCCTAAGAAATATTTTCCAGTGTCTATAGGAAAAAATACTCATTGCTTACATATAATTCTCAACAGTGTTGACATCCTATAAGAAAATCAGTGTGGGAATCAACCACCTATTAATATAATGTAAATATATGACAAAGACTGTTAACTCTAAAATGAGAGGAAAAGAAAATTCCYAACCCTCCTTCCTGTAGTCTCTTTTACCCTTTCCATGCCCCAGCGGAATAATTTACACTACAGCGAGGTGACCATCAAGTGGTCTAAGAGTGTGATGGCACAAGCAAGCTGCTGTGAGGGTGAAGCAGTGTGTGAATCCGCCTTGGTCCCTCGGTTGTGTTCCCCTTTACTCTGTGGTAAAGACGAGAGCATCATTTTCAGTGGAAGTTGTGGAAGCCACTTTGCATTATTTGCAGGAGAAGAGATTGTATTGTAGACAGTAATATGCTCCATATTCAGGGTCTAATGTACCTCAGCATATTTAATTTGGTATAGATGTGGTCTGTTTTGGTGGTGCTTTACATTCATTTCATATTGGTTCAAATGACTACAGAAGATTGGGATCCAAGAACTGGGCCCCACACTTTTTTTCTCCTCAAGTAGAATATTTAAATAGGTTAATGGCTACAATAAACCTGTGGACAGTTCAGAAACACATCATGATGTGACAGTGATTAGTTGCTGCCATTTGGTAATGGAGACAAGACTCTCTTTTTCCCTCATTTACAATGACCTCGCCAGCTGTCACTCGATCTTTTCAGCATAGGAAGAAACACTGTGAGACCTGTATGGGATGGAAAGGATTTCTGTGTTTGGGGGCATGTTAGATTTTCTCAAAAATTTAATGGGAATAAATACTCAATACACACACATATATGTATATTTAGGCAATGCAGTTTAAGGGCAAATTAAATGTGATACCTTAGACCTATTTCAAGAGTCCTGGACTTGTAACCTGTGTATTCCGTTTAATGATAAAGGCATACCAGAAGTGCATCATAAGGAATCTTAACCTTTATGGCTATATGTCAGAGTGTATACTCTGTAGAATCAACAAGAGAAGGAGAAATAGTGTCAAATATGCAAATGCTCATATCTAGGTCTTACCTCATATTGAGGGTAAAATACTGAAAACTATGTAAGTTTAATGGTATTTTTAGGCTTTTTAATTTTCTTTTGTTTAATATGGAAACTTCTCTGGATCTCTTTCTCAGCAGCTATTTCAGTATGTTCTTGCTGGTGTCTTCCTCCCATGGGATAGGCTTAGGCATCCTAGTAATGGCTGTGGCTCCTGGGTCAGGAATAGCAGAAGTAACCAGCCTGCAGCAGCACATTTTGCTGGAGGCTTCAGGGTGCTTTGGTGCCTCAGCTGGACAAGTTGTTTGCTTAAGCTTCAGCAAAAGAGTTTATGGTGTGATGAGTTAGTGGCGTGGCCTTAGAGCCTCCCAAGCATCTCCAAAGCTTATTGCTTATATAGGTAGAGGGGCCCACATTCTTAGAAATGTGTGACTGAAGATGTAGCACCTAGAGCATCCACGTTATTCCACCTTTTTGAGGCTTTGTTTTTATGTACAAGGAAATAGGCAACRTGAACTGGCATTGTCTAAAATATCTGTGTGAGTTAGGCACTTTGTCCTWACAGAATAAAAAGAGCCTCGTGCAGAAGGAATGTCTCCTGGTTTGTATAAGCAGAAGCATGTTGTATGTATAAAACAAATAAAACCCCACCAAATTAAAAAACACTCCAGGTATTAACTTAGCTCCTTAACCCACAACCAACCTCAGCTCAAGCAGCAGAGAAGAATACAGCACTCAGCCATACAAAAGCACAAAGGATGCTTTCTGTGTTGTATATTTAATAATTTAAGATTTATTAGCTCTGGAAGACTACAGACAAACACTTCTGAGTTACTAATAGGGTGAAATCCATAATGTCAGTTTAACTTTTTTTTTTTTTTTTTAACCTTGGTGTTTTTCCATATTTCTTGCTAGGAAGGAGTGTAAAATTGATGAGATACTTTGATTTTTCATAAATACAAGCTGACCCTGACATGTTTTAAAGCCCTGACTCCCATAAATTACCAAATCCACATTTAAATGGGGGCATTTGCACTGAAGCCAGCAGGAATTGTCAGATTCTCAATGGAGGTACAAGCCTAAGTGTTTGCAGGAGTGTGGCAGCACATGGGAGCTTTCAGTACTGCTGTACCAAGGCTTGCCAGAGCACATATCAAAATGCTGGAAATCACACTGGCCAGGTCGAGGTTTGCTGGGGAGTTACAAGAGACAATACCGGTGGGAGAGAGGCAAGGCAGGAAAATCAGTTCAAAGGAGCAACAGTGCTGTAAGAGAAAGAGCAATATGATCTTTGCAGGAACACACGCAGTACAGGTCTGTAAGAGGAATTAGACATGATCACTGGCACGTTTTGAAAGATTCAGAGTTGGGGAAGGGTGTATCACATTTGAGAGCAACTTGGTAAGGGTGTTTTTTCTGGAGTAGCCTTCCCATTCGGTAGTAAAGACAGCAGAAGGGGGGCTCCGCATACGGAGTCCCTCTAAATATATGACAAAAAGAACTCAGTAAAATGAACTGCATCTGAGTGATTAAGCATTAAATCTGCTTTTGGGGTTAAAGATGAAATATAGAATCCAGGAATAGAATTACTGAAGCAAAACAGCAGATTTGCAAGTAAACGTTTTAGATAAGGCCCTGCTGCACAGAGGACCGGTCTTGTTTTAAAATGAATACTTGGGCATTATTGCCACTCTTCTGCTTTGTTGGGAAGCCTATCCTTGAACTCATTTGCCAACCTGTACTTCGGGGTTTAGTAGCAGCCCCCAGACCCTGCTGAAGGGAAGCATCTCTTTGCACACTGCAGTCCCACTGTGAGCTTGTCCCCTTTGAGAAAGCTTTCAGTGCTGCTGGTCAGGAATGGCAGATAAATAAGCCTAGCCTGAATCCTACCCAGCCCTTTCTGTCAATATGACAGTAGCTGCTAACATCAAAAACACTTGTTGCTCGAGCACTTCTTCTTTGATGGATAAAAGTAACCCAGCTCTTCTCCCACAGAGCAAACATTATTGATAGTTTTCCACCACAGCAGTTTGTGCAAGTCCTGGAACTGAATCAAGATTTGTTAAAGAGGATGGGTTGCTCTCCTTTTTTCAGGAGCTTAGGAGCTTTTATTTATTGCAGTGTGCCTCTAAGCTGACAAGACAGGCTGCTGTTTGGAAGACCTATTTGCTATCTGTTTTCAGGTATTTTTGTAGAGCTTCCCTGCATTTTGAGGGTGTAAATGTGTGTTATTGAGGGGAACCGGTAACTGTGGTGACTGAGTACCTAATTTTGGTTTCTGTATGGAATTCTCCCTGTTATTAATTAGTTGAACATTTATAGCAATGATATCAAAGTTCATGCAGACTGAAATTTCATGGGAACAATATTGCAATTAGGAAGCATTTTTTTTTAAAGTCATGAATTTGTTTGCTTTTTTTGATTTTTTTTTGTGGGGGGAGCATTTTAATGTCTAGCATTTGAGTATAGATAGAATAATAAAAACAGAAAACATATGGCATCATTCACAGTGTGCGTAAGGGCCAAAATCCAGGTTGTCAGAAAGAGCTGATACTTTCACTGAACAGACAGTTAGGAAAAAACAGAAAATTTCATTCAAAATCCAGAATTATTCCCTTCTGCCATCAGTTTTGTGACTTATTTGCTTACTGCTCAAGATATCAGTTTCTTGAACAAAAGTTATATCTTTTAAAAGGCAGATGTAATTAAAATCTTCACTGAACTCCAAGTTGATTTTCTGTCTTCTTTTTTTTTTTCCCTGAATATGGAAATGAGTAACCGGAATTGCAGACCCTGTTTGCTTACGGTACTCCACTTTCCTTTGGGAAGCAGGACCAAGAACTTTGTGCATGCAAAAATTATGATGCTGAATTATCCATATGTTTCCCTTTCCCCTCTCCTGAACGTACATGTCGAGGGTGTGCACAGCCCAGCAGAATCAATGTCACCGACGCCAAGCGATGTACCAGCCTGACAATTTACACGCACGTATCTAACTCCCTGCTCATGAAAGTCTGCTACGTGCGAACAAAGCAAAARGAACCACAAAGAACAGTTACAGATTTTTGCCAGGCTTCTAGCACTGGAAAGACCCGATCAAAATTTCTCATCTGACTGTCCTAAAGAGAGGAAAAACACTTATCTTAAAGATTCATGATCTGAGAGCCTGATAGAATCGGCCGTTTCCATAGAGCTGGGCCCTAGATTTCCCTTTAATGTAATTAAGCCTGAAGATTTATGAATACAACAGGCCAGAACTTGATCCATGTTCATTTTCAATTACTGCAGTGAAAGGCCTCCATCCAGATGTCTCTATTTACAGCATTCACAGAGACAGGACCAGGGGCCTGGGGGGGAGGGACCGCAAATTGTCACACTTGTTAATTCTTCACTGAGGACACTCAGCAGAGGTCTTGGCTTTGACCCTGCTACAAAAGACGGGGGTCCGCTGGAGCAAGTGCATCAATGATTAGGGGGCTGACCCACCGACCCGCTGGGGTCACTCCCTCAGCTTTGTAGGTATTTGGGTGATAATGGGGCTCCATTCCTTATTTTTATTTCTGTTACAGTTCTGGGGCACGGGAAGAAAGACACTGGCTCTGATGTGAAAGACAAACATACATAATGAGAGGATCAAGCTTCCCTTGGCAACAGTAACTACTATGAAATGCTACAGGGGAAATACACAGTACTTAGTGACCCACATAATCAGGCCTATTTTAGTAGTATTGTTTTATTTTTCTTTTGAAGACTGTTTTTTTACTTTTTTTTTTCTCCATGTTCCCAGATTCATAATTTAGTTTGACTAGCAATATTAGGGCACAGTGTCTTTTCCCTGTTACCAGACCTAGCCTAATGCCCTAGGTAGTCTTTTCATCATGCGCATGGTCACCAGTACAATATCTACCATTGTACTGTCTATATTTGTTTTTATTCCAATTCCACAAGGCTTCTAGACTCATGCAAAACTTCTTTTTCTTTTTGCTTTAAAAATGTTTTCAAAAAATAACTGAAGTGCCACTGTTAAGAGAAAAAAGTACCTTTGAAATAGCTAAAAATGGCATCATTCTTTGTACATCTTCAACAAAGATAGTGAAAGCTGTGAGTTCTTAAAACATCAGCCTCACTCATATTGCTCTTTCTGTTTTCACAGCATATGAACAAGGCTGTCACATCATAATATTGTTTTCACTGAACTATAATTGCATGTCATAAAATATCTTCATTAAAGCAAACCTTTTACAATGTCTCTAAAAGGCTAAATTATTTCTTGAAATAGCAGAAAATATTTTCTCCCATTAACATTTCAAAAAGATTTATTTCTTTTGCCTCCTGAAGCTCTGCCTTTTTGGCTTGGAGATAGGTTTAGAGGTTTTAAAGGGATTTGAATGAACTTTGCCAATGTAAAGTTGTGAGTAAAACCAGACACTCTGAGCATCCTCTCTACATTTAGTTGGTGAATAAAAGCTGGGTGAATACTGTCCAGGAAGTCTTGTTACATAAAACTATCTGTAAAATAAAAACAAATAGGGCAAAGGAAAAATTGGAAGAATTGATGCCAGAGCAAATATTGAGGTTTTGTCACTTATCAAGATGAAATTGAGAACTAAATAGGATGATTTGTTTGTAATCTTTGTTATACAAGGATGAGCCCCTGTTCAGCTGACTGCAGAGTTAGAAACTGAATGTGGTTCATCCTGGACAATTGCTTTTATACCACCATATATCATACTTGAGCTTCAAGCTCCCTCATTTGTTTCAGCAAAGATTTCATCTTGGACTTATTATGCCTGTGTTTAATTGAAACAGGTCTTTCTATGGTGAGTTTCCATGCTGACATGGACAGGCAGTGCAATTGCCGGAGAGCAACGCACACGCATCAGGTCAGGACCTTTACACCTGATGTGCATTTCTTACATAGCTTTGGGGAGGACAGTCTAAGCTTTTGCTAATGCTCTTAGCGTCCTATCCCACGCAGCCACTCAGAGGGAAAGACAGGAATTGCCATTAGCTAGTATCAGAGAAGGAGCTAGTTGTTTAGTAATCCCAAGCAGTAGAGACAAACTTCAAGATTTTTGCTACTGCTTATGGTTAGAGGAAAAAAAAGAGCAGCATCTTCAATAAGAAAATGTGTGTTAACCTGACCCTGCTTAAACCATCATGGCCAAAGGGATGGAAGGAAAGGTAAAAGGAAAGTGAAGAAAAGCATATTTCTTCTGACTAATCAGCTACTTCTAATTCTTCCTCTGTGGCATGAATGCAACTGATCTTCTTTCCAGCTATAACTTAGTTTTTTTAAGAAACATCCACGTTATTTTCACATAGAAGACAGAGGGCTTTTTTTATGAGCTAGTAAGTGTAGCTGAAGGTATGTGGCTTGATCTCGCTGTTCTCATCTATTCTGTTCAGGGTCTGCTTAGCCTAGAGAAGACAGAGAGGATCTTATCAGTGTATACAAATATCTTAAGCAAGGGGGTCCAGAGGATGGAGCCAGACTGTTTTCAGTGGTGGCCAACAATAGGAGAAGAGGCAACGGCCACAAGCTGAAACACAGGAAGTTCCACCTGAATAAGAGGCAAAACTTCTGGAATACTGGAAGAGGCTGCCCAGAGAGGTTGTGGAGTCTCCTTTTCTGGAGATATTCAAAACCCACCTGGATGTGACCCTGTGCAATGTGATCTAGGGGGCCCCTCAGGCACCCCCTCAGAGACTTTAAACTAGATGATGTCTGGAGGTTCCTTCCAACCTCAACCGTCAGGAGGAAGGATCAGGGACTACTTCAAAGCTGCCACAGCAATACTTTTCATCAACCTTACAAGCTCTGTTCAGGACTCACAGGGTGCCCTGTGCTGGGCTGCTTGGGACTGCGCCTGTAGAAAGTATTTTGGAAGTCCTACTTCAATGGCTTGTGATTAACAACTGCAAGTGTAGAGAGGTTCTTCGGCAGCAAGTATCCTGTTTGGTTTCCATGTTGTTTTGCTCAATGTTTTTATTTTGCCTCATTCTGCGTAGGTCATCCTAAAAAAAAATGTGAATTTATTTTATAATGTAAGAATAGCAACTGTACAGTTTGTAGTTCAAACATTTATATGAGGAAAGAAACCCCTGGTTTGGATGAAAAACTGTAATTTAAATGTGCTGGAAAAATAGGTAGATGTATACTATTTAAAAGATTTGTTTTACTAGGAAATTTCAATTTCACTTCACATTATTTAATATCATAATTAAATATGTTTAAATCTTGAATACAGTAAGTAAAAAGCATACAAAAGTCACCCTTTTTTCCTTATGGAGAAGCAGAGTTGGGCAATGCATCTCAATTCACACAGTGTTGGCCACTACTAGTAAACTGTATGGTGTTGCTGTAACAGCTTGAATGCTGCTGTCTCTCCAAGAGTCACTTGTATTAGCATTTGTAGGAACAGAGTTTGAGAACAGACGCTTGAAGAGTCACACCCCTGCTAAGGTCAGTAAAGGTGCACTGAGTTAAATCGATAAAAATTCTGCCATATCTTTGCAACAATGGCTTTACATGTCAAGACTTCAAAACACAGGTTCCAGAGTTTGAAACTCAATAGGTTACATATTTATTTGTTAATAAAAGAAGCTAATGGTGTCACATTGCTTCTGGTCTTGCACAGCTTTGGCGAGTTGCAATTTCTCTTGCTGCCACAGGGAGCAGAGGAATTCAAATACTGGACTGCCTGATGTGTCCCTCACCACTGTCTCGTCTGGTGGTCATCAGAGAATCTCAGGTGCTACTATCTTCTCTTTTCACATGTGCCAGCTTGTGATTTAGGACTTTCTTGTACTACACTTTTCCCTGTGTTTGCAGGGAAGATTTGGGTGTTAAAATAGGGAAGAGGAGGTACAGCTAAGCTATGAAGGGAAGGAGGTCTTCTGCTGTTATGTCTCATTCTGGCTTCTGGAAATGTATCAGTAGAGATGGAGACCTCATCAATATTTGTTTCCACAGTAAAATTGGTTGCAACAGTTGAGGTCCCAAATATATCCTAGGTTTAATGGGTGGACTTAACTTGAACTCTCTTAAGTGGACAGTGGGACCACTCTCATTACAGATGAGAATGTACCTATCCTTTGCAGATTCTAAACCAAAGTTGATGAGCCTATAATTGCATGTTTTACTTGTACAGTTGAATTTACCATGTGGCAAAATGATCTGAGATGATGTAAGCTGCTTTATTAATAGTCTTCCCTTATCCCCCATATATGATTGAATTCTATTCCAGGGCAACTTGAGTTCATCCTAGATAGTCTCATCAGTGAGATCTGGTTGCTTTACTCTCTCTAGAAAGATATGTAAAGGCCGGAGAGTGTTAATAAATTACAGTTTACCACAGGCACTTTTGACTGATGCCAGTGTGTAGTCTGTTCCTCATCACAAATAGTAATGGTATGTTGAATTTTCTTATCTGAAACAGTTGTGATCAGTTTTCTCAGTTGAGATTGTTTTCTCCTTATTGTTGTTTATCCTTATCCATAAAACAGGTTTTATGCCTGTAACCACATTCCTTGGCTTTTCTTAGGCCTCTGGAGTATAGAGTCCTCTAGTTTGTCCCTTACAGAATGAACTCATACCCTTGAAGAAAATACCTGAGAAAAATCACTTGACTACCATCAGGACTGCATGGATAATATTCAGGCTAGCATTTATTTATTTTCCCAGTGCACGCTGCCTCTCCCTGAGGATTTTGAACACAGGGTCTTGAGGCACAGCACAGGAGATTAAGATAGATTTACAAAATCCATTGAAGAGCTAGCAAAGGTACCTGCTCTGCTTCCTCAAATAATCTACCCCAAGTAATCTCCTACACAAGGTATAAATGAGTTGCTATTACAGGGAAGATGAAAAATGTTTTATTTTCAGTGGAGTAAAAAAAAAAATCTTAAATTGACCAGCTCCTGAACCTGGCAGCTGAGCTGTCCTTTCTGGAAAATGTATTTTAAAGCAATTAGTATTAAAAGACTCTACTTCAAGCAAGGTTAGTGTGAGCCTGAAGTCCTTATTCACTTATTGACTCTTAAATTGTCACAAATGCTGAAATGTTTGTGTCTTCAAAATAGCCTTGAATCCAGTGTCATGCAAACATGAAAAGTGTTTTGCTAACCTTTCAACTGAACTATACAGACCTGCAGATTGCYGATTACTCTTAAGTACTTTTTCTGACTTAAATGAAATGTGCTTGTTCTCATGCTTGGTTGTTTCAAAATGTGCTTTTAAAAAAAAAAAAAATCTGATACCCAGGTAGGGTAGCAAGTTTGCATTTTGTGCTATTAAAGCAACATCATTGCAGTCAGGAAGATGGTTTTAGCTTACTCTTAGAATAGGATTGGATAGGGAGTTTGCTGTTACATCTATGTAAGTGCCCCTTTCAGTATTCTATTTTATAATGAAAATAAGAACTAGAAAGTTAATTAAAATTGAAAATCACCAATGCAACTTCATTTTAACTGAGATGCTGTTGATCACCTGTATTCGTTTTTTCTCTCTGTGAGGTTAGATGGATGAGACACCACAGTAGTTAAAATTTCAAACTGCATATTTTGCTACGAGGTTTCAGACTAAGTTTATTTGCTGCCTAGGTAACAAATCCAGATGTGGCACTTGTCTGTGTATTTTGCTGAATTATGTGGAATAAGCTGAAGACAAACACAGGAGACTGTACTCAGCTAAAGTGTACGCTGTGGTATCCCAGTGCGTTACTAGGGAAAATAAATATTGTACTCCTTGTCATCTGGATTTGTCTAGAAATGAAACCAGAAGCTTGGCATTTAGACATGAATAAGTGCCTGTATGATTTCCATTATCTTTAGTTGACCTAAGATTGTTTTACTTTAGAAAGTAATTGCTTTGTGTATTGATTAAAGCCTCATGACTATAGTGTTTCAACAGAAGAGAAAATTTAAGCACAGGGAAGAATAGGATTGATTGCTGCTGMTGGAAAAAGAAAAAAAGCAAAAGTAGTTTGTGTCTTTTTATCTCTGATAGCTTTAATCTTGGAACCTGTTTTCTAATAGTTAATCACTTTAAAATGTGTACTTCTGAACTGTAAAGCTGACCTTGCTGCTAGAATTGATACAGTTATTGATAATAGCTTTTTAAAATTTTGCACATCAGTATGATAGAGAGATATGCCTTCTTGGAAAAGCATATCAAAGTGCATTTTCCAGTGAATAATTCATCCCACAAACAAAAGCGCCAATACTTTGTCACTAAGGGGATTACTGAAGAAGAAACAGGGCCTTGCCATAACATATCTTTTTCCATGCTGTTTAGCATAATAATGGCCTGAGATCCAATACTATAGCCTTTTTTTCAAGTATAAAAAACAATTCCTATTTTTAATTAGAATAATGAAACTAATATTCTCAGTAAGACTACATTGTAGCTAAATTTTCTTAGATATCTGTGGATGATTTTGTAGTGTTTCAGCAAATTACCCTCCCCTTCCTTAACTTCTCTAAAACCCCAATGAAAAAGGGCTGGAATCTCTCATTTTTAGCAAATGGCTCAACTGCTAAGATTTATAGTAACTATGATCGCAAGCTCCCTCTCTGGGAGAAGACTGCCCCCTTAAAGCTGGGTCCAAACCTTCCTCCCTAGTGTCTGGAGCAGAATCACTGCATTGATGTTGCACTAAGGGTCGTTTATGCAATAGAAAGCATGCGGGTGGCATTGGAAACAGAGAGGGTCATCTCGATTTGCAGCAGAGGTGGAGAGCATCCTGGCCCTATTGGAGTCAATAGGTGTTTTGCCATGGACTTGGATGGGATCAGGATTTTATGTGATGGGGTCATCAATCAGTAAGGCACAGGGTGCCATCTGATGCTGGGTCTGAAGGAAACTGCTGAAAATTTTCCTGAGATGGGAATGTCCAATGGAAAACAGTCTGCAATGCAGGCTGCAACAGAGAGACATACTCAAAGGCATGAAGAGCCTTTGAGGAAGGAATGAAGGAATACATCAGAAAGTTTTTTTAAAAATGCATCTTCTCACAAAACACCACGCATGTTACCTCCTATTGCCTAAAGTTCTTGCACTGTAAAAGTATTAAATGAAACTGGAAGGTTAAACAACTCACTTTTAGCTCATAACTAAAAGGGGAAAGTGAATTCCTGAAGGAAACTTATTAATATGGATGTGAGAGCCTTAAATATATTATGAGGATGGCAGAGTAATAGTAGATATTCTGAAATCTTTGGAATTGCACAGGGTTTACATTGGACACTTCAGGTCAAATCCTGTCTATTCTGTGTGTTTTGGTAGTCACAGAGCCTGTAGTGCACATCTACAGTGATCAAAATAAACCTTGGGAGCATCCTGAATGAGTTCTTTCCACCTACTCAGTAATTTTGCTTGCTGTATCTGTGATTTAAATTTTGGTTCATACATCTATGATAATAGTTCTTCTATAATGGAACACAGAAATACTAAGAATACATTACATCTTCAACATGGATTTGTAGCCTGAATTCTCTTTCAGTTTTAAAGACAGTTGTTTGATTTAACAGTTGTGCGTTTGAGATGCTCCATAAGGTTAATACTAAATTTAAAAATGCGCACATCTGTCTGCTATTGACAGCAATGAATCTTAAGTAGGTTTGCAAGTTATTTATGGGTATCAAAGTGATGTTCCTATTGTAGATGAAGAGCCATAGTGTGCTTTCCCTCTTTCCTGCTTTCCCCCTTGCAGTGCCGTAAATCTAACTTCTGCCCATCCTATTGTTAGAAGAAAAGCAGCCATATTGTGCTGATTGCTATTAAATTAAAGCAGAAAGGGAGGGAAACAAATGTGGAAGCCAATCTTACCAGCAGGGATACCACTATCTTTTATTTTGTCTTTTGGGGGTCACAAAGTCATGGCAGGCAGCTGACCTCTGATAACCTCTTCAGTGCTACAGCATGCAGTKTCTTTCGAAAGAACTTAATTAAACACAACTGAAGTTCCCAGCTAACATTTGTTCCTGAAAAGAGTCTTCTTTGATTGGTGTTTTCTGGCGAGGGGACAACAGAGATGCTGCTTTTGTTCCTAGGAGAAAAGTTAGCATATGTTAGTTAAGGATTTGTGATTTCCTATAGTAGTGCTGGTTCTTCCTGAAAATTCACGAGGATTCTCAGCTAGCATGGATGGCTCACAGCAGTGCAGCAAAAGCTCAGTGAACGAGTTTAAAACAAATTAAAAAATAAAGGAAGGTGCTCCTACTTATTGAGAGTTATTTGTGGTCCTGTAGTTGGTCTCATCTTTGCGGTAGTCATGACCTTTGATATGGAGCCTGTAACTGCTAAAACTTGATTGCAAAGCCAAATGAGATTTACTGCAACAAGACAAGATTTATTTAGTCTTCTGTTGCAGGAAATGTTTGCAGCACAGGAGACAATAAGCAGCTTTAATAGCATAGCGTACAAATTCAGAACATGGATTGAATTAGGATAGCACCTACCAGATGAAGTGTGTGCTGTGAGAGGAACGCTCTCTTTAGTGCAAAAATATCTGGAAATGAGTTATCTTCTCTATGCTTTTTTTAGTTCGATCACATAGGCAATTTATAAGGGTAATTAGTAGCAGAACATCTGACTAAAGAGAAAGGCTGTTAATGATTCTTGGAAATAGAGCTAGGTTTTGTACGCTGTGTTTATTGAATATGTTTGAAACAGGAAGCATTACTGACAGGTCTCTTGATCTAATTGAGGATATGTGAGCATTTACATGAGCTTTTAATGGAGACAAAGTTCAAATTGTAGTTTTATAGCAGCAGTGATGGGCAGGAAAAAGTCCTTTCTATTTTTTCAGAGGGCAGGGGTAGGAAGTTGGCACCAGTTTGGTCACTGGCTTTGTACTAACATGGGAGATGTTGTGGCACCACACTGTTGATTACGGTGTAATGGGACACGGGAGGAAAAGGGGGTTAGGGAACTAGGCACATGAGAGGAAAACTCCTCTCCTTTAGCAAATCCCAGCTGAGCAAGAATTTACCCCTTATCTGCTTCTCAGTTGTCCTCTTTTTGTTCCCAAGTTTGTTACCATGTGTCCATCTCTTGCAGCAGAGAGGTGGATGATTCCTCCTGGGGCTGTATTGCCTCCCACTGAAGTTGGAGCACCTTTGTGCCACTGAAGGAGTACACATAGCACCTATTTTCAGGACTGAGGCCATGCTGAGCAGAAATGATGCAGTCAGAACTGCCTAGAGAGATCAGGTTACCAACTCATTAGCAGGAAAGTGTCCTGATAGCTGTKAAAGGAGCTTCCCTGTTCCCTCATTTCTAGCATCTAATTTGCTAGCATCTAATTTATTAGCATATATTCAAGTATGTGGGCACTTGTATGGCTCTTTCTTTAAGTAACAAAAACATTAACTCTCTAGTACACCACCTGTTTGCACTTCATTGTCCATTGCGAGGGGTTATTTTATTGGCTTCATTGTTTAACTTTTCATTAACTTTTTTCTTTATTAACATGCAGGCTGCAATCTGATATCTTTCTCTTAGATATGGACTTTGTTTGTCATTCATACCATACTTATGACTGTATTTATTTAAAAGAAATAAAGCTTTTCTTTTATATCTAGTCTTTCTGTCTACTCTTGGTCTGTGTCTCTGTCCTAGTGGCTTTCCAAATGTACTTGATTTAGCTTTTCAATATGTAATTAATGCCAAACAAGTTAATTGCTTTACAAGTGTCCAAAATTCCCTCATTTCATTTCTATTCATTTGTCAACCTTCATTATACAGCCACTGTTCCACATAAACACGAATGATTGTTAATGAATGCCTAATGTCGTATTCATTAGAAAATCAGGTTAATGGCTAGTAATGAATATTTGAGCTACTTGTTACTTTCAAGTATGTTTTTCTCCTTGTTGATTACAATACTTCTTTAATCTACAAAGAAATCATACCTGTGTATTAGGCCAATTGAAACACCATGAGGTCAAACCTTTGCAAAACCTGACAGCCCTTGCCATATTGCAGGTGCTTTCTTTTTAGGTGAAATGTTATTGTTACTATATGCCATACTTGGCATATACGTACAATTCTAGCAGCATATTTCTTATTGTGAGAGGATATGGGGCAAAACCTAAACGTTACACCTTGCCTTCCATTCACTACAGAACTGTAGTTCTTCAACACATTTAAACACTCATCTTGGAAGCAGAGATAAATTTTATAATAATTAAATATTTACAAGCTAACATTATTTCACATATTTGTTTCTTTCCATGAGATGTTAGAGACTGATACAAAGGAATAGCTCTTATATATATTAGACCACAGGTCCTCAGCTGGTATATATTTTGTATATGTTTTGTTCCATGAAGATGAAACTTTATGTTGATTTATAAGAAGGCTGCTATGTTCAATGTCAGAAGCTCCTGCATTTTGATAGGTTAAACAGTCCTTGAACTATGGTATAATGTTTTAAAATTTTGCATTTTGATTTATAAGTTGAGTAAGCTTAATCGTAGTATCATTTCCAAATACAAACGTGTATGTGTGTGTGTGCATAAGCATCTTGTATTTTTTTCACAGATATTTTAGAAATAAATAACACTGAATAGTATCTCATCTTTCTTTATAAGGTTCTGCTTGCCAAGAAGATTTGGCAATCTGAAGTAATATGTCCCTAATAAATAGGCTATATTTCATATTTTCTTTTATAAAGAATTGGCTCATCTTTGTTTGCTATCACTTCTGCCATGGTAACATCAAGGCCTGGAGGTTCTAGAGGCATTTGAGCTGGAACTGTAGCTCTTTTGAGGGTTCAGGAAAGAAAATATCTTGTATTGTTGTATTGATATCTATCAGCAGCCTTCCTGTTCTGCCTTATTAGACCTGTAAGCAACTTCACAAGACATATTGAACTACAATGGAGATGAACACAGTCCTGCTGCACACACCATGCACAACAGCTCTTTACAGTTTATAAAGAAATGACTCTCTCTTGGTATCTAAACCTTGAAAGAACATATTTACCTTAATTATAAATGACATGAAAAAGAGTCCCCAGAGTTACCGAGCAGACTGCTGTTTCTCAGTAATTTCAGAGAAGTTTTAAAAAACAAACAAAACAGTTAAAATTTAATTGTCTCTTCATAATGTTCCTATCAAACAAATTACACAATGAAATAAAATGACAGAATTTATGCAGTGAAGGACAGTAAATTGTATTTATTACTTAAAARTATTTAAATGTAATTGCTGCTTCAGAGGCTATTAACTGTTCTCAGGTAAAATTGGTGTTTTGGATAGTAAGCAGGATCAGGATTAGGCTCCTGTTTCAGCAAAAAAGCTAGGTGAGTGTTAAGTATGTTGCTTGATCTCTAGTAAGGAACTTAAATGTGTTTAGGCTCAGAATAATTCCCCAACATATTTCCCATATACTGAAAGTCCGATATGTATTGTAAGATTTTTCTGAATCGTGACTGATATCCTGGGTTTCATTAGCCCCCTCACAGGCTTCTCAGCACTTTGCAAGACTGAACATTTTTTTAATGTATGTGCCAAAGTGTAAGCATGTCCCCAAGTGCTGTGTTTGTCGGGCGAATTTTGCTGAAGGGGTTGCTAGACACAATCACAGCAAAATGCAGTGTTACCTCATGTAAACTTTTTGTAGGTATCTTTAGGATACATGTATGATGGGTTCCAGATTTTGGACTGGAAGGAGAAATGCTTCCCACTAATGCTGATATACTGCTTTAATCTACTATGAGAATGATACTGAGATAAGACTCTTAAATCCAAAGCTACTTTCTTTATGATTCCTTTAAGAAGATCAAGAATGTGAGGACATATATGTGGAAGAAATCCTTTGGTTTTGCATTGGAGCTGAAATTTTAGGTCAGAGATTCTGGCTTTAAATGGTGCCTTGCTCAAGGTGATTTAATTCCTAATAAATATTCAGTTAAGTATTTGATTTCAAAAAACATTTACTAGTGTGGTGTATTTACAGAGCTGAGAAGCCAATTGAGGAAATCTAATCATGACACATCATCTGCCATGTTAGAAACCTGTATAAAGCAGACCTTGCCACCAGCTAAAATTTCTATTTTGCCACCTGAACATCTCCTTATACCTGTTATACCTTTGAAATCTCTTCTAGAAGCAAGGCATTCAATCTGTAGAAACAGAATAAAAATAAAAAATAAGACTCATTTTTAAATATATTACAGGCTGTCCCTTACTACAGTACCTGGGTTCAGTGCCATTTCATGTGCTCTGCTCTACTGGCACCAGTTCCCAGTTCCCAGTGGGTTGCGCTGCACTCAGTGCTCTTCCCCAAAGGCTGTCATTTGCAGAAATGGGGATGGCTTCTGTTTTGAAGACTGTTTCCGTTTTGATCTTCTCATTCTGCTAGTAGGAGGAGAAAGACACCAAAGAGTAACTCACAGACTGCAAGACAATGTGTATGCCTGGTAACTTGGTAGTATTTCTGGCAACCTGAGAAGAGGGGCAGACAGTGGTACACGAAGAGGTCCTAGAGTGACAGGTGGAGTGGGCAGATAGCAAGTGGAATACATGGAAGGACATCTCTGCTGGACAAGCTAAACCCACAAGGTGATGGCAAAGAAACATCCAAAATGAAGCATGATTTTGGGTTGCCTTTTTCCACCCACAAAATGAACTTTTGAGTTTGAAGTTTGAAAGAGTTTGAACTCTTTCTGATAAGCCCTCATGCCACATCAGTGATTTACAACACACCCATCGTAGCTGGGGAGGGTAGTTTTATTTATTTTTGTGTTGTTCTATTTTGTTTACATTTTGTATATTGTTTTCTTTTTTTTTTTTAATACTTAATACCTTGTGGGGTTCCAAGGAATTACTATTTCGATCAGATTTGGAGCCAGTATTCTCATGATAACTCTTGATCTTTTAACTGATTAAATTACCTCCCGCCTTGGGGATTATAAAGCAACACAAATGACAACAAACTGAATTCAGAGTTCTGCTCAATCAGTGTAATCTTTAGCACCCTTGTTAGTACCATCACCTTTTACATTTACTACGGTATTCAGATGGCTCTATGAAGAATATTTTAGGAATATGTAGATGTTGAAGCATTGATTTTATTCATCTGCTTTGTAAGAAATAAATTCCGTTTTATAAGTGCAATTTTCTTTTCACTGGAGCTACAAAGCACAAAAATTGCAAGAATAATTTAATCTTTCTCTTTCAAATAAAAATAAATACATGAGTTCATCAAGAAAATTGCTGACCTGTTATATTTTTTTCTTTCATTTGCTAATGATGCAATTTTTTCAGTGACTGAAGCTTGAGCCCAGTGATTTTTCCTGAAATGCGTGCATGTACAACTATTAAATTAATGTCAGCGTGCTGGGGAAGATGGTAGCTGTAGGCCCCAGCTTTCCGTTGCCATGGATCCATTGCAGACCTCCCTGACTGTAGCTGGTTAGGGCTTTGTTTAAACAAATAGGAACTGGACCAAAAAGGTTTTTGACTCTGTCATTTACATTTTAGCTGTTCTAATTGTCCTAATTTCCTTCCTATTTACTCTAAGTGGTTAGGAGGGTAAGCCTTCAGTGGTGGCCATTCTTCCAACACAAGCCCTAAACACTGACTGCTTTTTTTTTTTTTTTTTTTTTTCCTGTGCTATTCTGGCATTAAAATGCTGGGCCTGGTGATATGGTTTAGCCCACATAAGTCTGGCTCTGAGAGGCGATATACTGTGCCTTGGACACATCTATAAAATATTCTGTGACAACTAGCAGCACTGCAGTTGAGTATTGGTTTTGCATTAATAGATCCTGACTTGGTCAACTTGCTTGAATTCATTGGACTATTTTAAATAGAGAAATACACCCTGAAATACATACTATTTGCATTAAGATTAGGTTAATACTGAACATGTTTTATAGCTCACAGGCCTGTTACCTGCTACCTCTGACCACAGCAATGAGCCTTTCCTGCGGCCACTACCATTTTATCACTGTGGATGGCAGTTATGGTGACAAAATGACACTGAACCTCTGGTGTTAGATGCTCTTGATAATAAGCACTGCCGTGCATTGAGCAAAGGGTTGTCTCTGTCCCTCAGCATGGTCTACCAGGTTTTCAGTGCAAGCAAATTAGCAGTTTTTTAATACACTGCCTCTTGTAGGTCTAAAATCCACCTGCACTGGAGGATCTGTGCATAAGTCTGCATGTTTCTCATCTGTATCCACCTCATCTGTATCTGACAGAAATGCTTCCTATCTCTCGCTATAGATCTTCCCTTGTGTGAATACATAGAATTGCATAAGAACAGCTAAAATGCTTTTTACATTTCTAAATAAAAGGACCTTAAGGGAACTGCAAGTGATGTATAATACAGTATTGTTATTTTAAAGCCCCTTTTTTCTTAGAAAGATGAATTGCCATGCTATAAATGAATACAGTTTATATTTCTACATTTGAGAACAGAATTTTATACTGTGAGGATGCATATTTTGACCTTCCTGTGGCTAAAGAGGTTTAACAGAGAATCAGTATTTAGTATTGGTATCAAGATAAGGGTTCATTAACTATTAGAAGTTAATAATTGTTAATTACTATGACTAATACTATAATTAATAACAGTGCTAATAACAAAAAGCTAGTTTGCTGCCTGCTTTCTGAAATCTGCTTACTGAAATCTGTGTGATGATTTACTGAAAATGTTTGAACTGGAAGGTAGGAYCCAGCCTCTTTCACCTTAATTTCTTCTGTTCAGGTATGACATGTAGCGCATTCAATGATAGCATCTAATTCTTCTGTGCTTCACTTGAGCACAGAAGGTGCTTCAGTGAAGTATCACAGCAATGTGGAAGGAAGGGCAGGACTAGGACCATGATCCTTGCTACCAGTTACACCGCTGTCTTTGTCTCTGGCTATCAGAGTCCCAGACCGTGGTCACTTTCTGCATTTCAGTAGTCATGAGGCGTTTAGGGTGGAAGCAGCCAAGCACTAGAGCTGGTGGAGCAGTTAACAAAACATCACTTAAGATGTTATTCCAGTGCTTTTTGCAAATGTTACTGTAAAGACCATATTTCATTGTGTTGACGCAGAAGTAGTTCCTTACCACTTGGAGTTCCTTCGTGTTTCCATCCAGCAAGTCCTACTGAAAAGCCGTAAAGAATGAAGCCAACGTTATTGTGGCTACTGTCAGTTAGCTGCTGTTCCCTCCGCTTGGTCATGGTCCCTTTTACCTGCTTTCACTTGTAGGCTTTAAGGGTTTGGGGGCAGAAACTGCTACTTGTGTAGTTATACACTTACAGCCTTAAGATGTCCTAGGCTTGAGACTGCGCTGAGGACTACAGTCAGCAGTGGATGTCTGCATAGGTGTGCAGGGCTATCCTGAAAATTTCAGTCCTAGCTCTCTGTA
>NW_020455317.1:33018-104122 GCF_003342845.1 Nothoprocta perdicaria
AAAAAAGTCGAGTTTGGTGCAAATTAGGACACTGAAGGGGAAGAGGAGAGGCTGGCTTTGCTGGTGTGACTGGCAATATAGACATACTGGTAATACCCCCTAGTGGAGACTCAAGATCTTCGAGGAAAAATGGGGGTTTGCTGGGAAATTCAAATGCCCCTTTGAAGCAACCTCAGGATGGCTTTATCAAAGCACTAAATGGCTGCTGATAGTCTGTGTGTAGGAGGTATTTTGCTGACACCTTTGTGGTCATAGGAGAGTGTGGTTTATTTCTGAGATTCTGAGGCACTGCTAGTGTAGGGGCAAAGTTGTACTAGGCACACCAAACTTTTGCTGCGTTATTCTTCGCACTGTTCATTTATAAGGGTGTCAAGCATTGCATTTCTACTCTGGCAGCAAGTTACACTCAGTTTGTACTGGAGCAAATAAATAGCTAATATACAGGCCTGTAGCAGCGCAGTTCTATTGGTGTGTGAGTTTTCCTGAGAACTGCAGGTATTTTGCTGTGTGCAATTTCTCTTGGCTATTTCTCCCCAACTCATTTGTAAGCTTCATAGAATAAAATGTAGTGGAGATCTATGCTGTCTTGCTGATCTACCAGTTTTACACATTCCCTTGCTTTCCCCAAAGCTACAAATTGTTTATTTAATAATACAGCAGATATAATTTTGATAGAATTTTATGAAACTTTTTCTTTAATGCTTTAGATAGAGGAGCACTTTAACACAAAATATCCCAAAGACTTCATTATATTTTAAAATGAGTAGAAATAAAACTCCTGTTGTTCTTACAGAATCAAAAGGAATGAGAAAAGAGTGAGCAATGAATTTTTTTAGTAACAATATTTGAAGTAACAATACTGAGACTGCAGTTAGCCTTTTCAATAAATTACTCCAGTAAATACAATTACTTAGTTAAGCAATAAAATATGCAGTTATGCTTCTGTGACTTGTTTTTCTTCTACAAACCTTCTGTTTATCTTCTATAAACACAAGGTCAAGTTTTACTTCTGCTTGCATCCTATGATTTTGTTCACAACCAGAAGCAATCTAAAGTATGGCCTGGTTGTCTGTACCTTAAGGTAGTTCATTTGTCTAGAAGTTCCTTTTCCAAGGTGAAAGCACCCAAGATTCAGTTGGAGACTAGGTAATTCTGCTAACATCTAAGTAACTGCCCTAGATTTACATCTCTGTCAGTGAGAAGTGTAATTAGCCCTGTTGTGTTGCCTGCTTAAATTCCTTTGGGCTCAGCTTTTTAAATTGCTTCCTAGGGTTTTAGGCAAAGACAGATAGGGTGAAATTAAAAAAAAAATGCTTAGTGTTAGTTTAGCTCTGCTTCCTTTGAAAATAAGTACAAGTTTCGAAAATCCCCTCTGCACTGTGTGATTGCTGAATCCAGAATGATTAATTATATGTAAGTAAGTGCCTTGGTAAACCATGTATAGCATCTTAAATTCGTGTGAATACAACAAATCATGAGCTAAAGTTATTTTGTAAACATGAAAGTAGCTGTGTCAGATTAAGCCATGCTGCTGAGGAAGACAACAGCAAATTGCTGGAACACTGGTCTAGTGACAAACTCACAGCTAGTTTGTTTAGTCTATGAAGAAAACTTATTTTCAAGACAAAATCACACCTGTAAAGATGAAACGACATGTAACTGCAGTTTAGGACCGTGTAAGACTATTACATATTACATGATGGGAGGAAATAGCCAGTGGGGAACAAGACTGACAGCAAAAAGAGCGCATGAAGTTCCCTTCAGGTGCGACTGACTCAAATTCACCTACCAGACAGGTACTTTAAGTTATTCCTATTCGTGGATTATACTCTGGAGGTAATTATTATTTCAGTTGTCATCTGAAAGGCAGACAGCCTGCGAGATGCAGACCTGCAAGTGGTTCACATATTTTTATTACAAAGCTCTGGAGTTTGACACTCTAATAGCAAAATGTGTCATTTAGGCACTGAAACCTGCATTGCATATAAACATACCGCAAGTGTTCTAAACATCAGTATTCCTAATGTGAAAAGAAGGTGATGGATTTTGTGATATTTTTCATAAAGAACTGCAGAACAAACCTAGGTATCTTGGAGAGTGAGGCAAAGCCCTTAAATTAGCTAGCATTGTTGGGAGACAGTCATCTAAGTTTTCTGTTTTAACAGACAAATTTTATATAGATCCTTCTATATGTCTCATTGCAAATTTTAGCCTTCTGAAGTGCAAGCTGAAAATAACTGCTCTGAGTTTAACCTGATTCTAATCAATTAATTAGATGGTTGGAGAGAAAAGGATTGGAAAGGAGTATCAGCAAACGAGGTCTGTAAGACTCAGGAGACACTTAAAGACTGAGAGAGAAATCCATTTTTTGCCTGTGAAACACTGAAAGTGTTAATGAGATGTTAGTGTGGTCCAGAGAACAGCAGAACGTGCTGCAAAGCCAAGAATTCTGCTGGATTGCTGCTTATTTCTATCTGTCACAGTTCTGAATTTTACTCTCTGTTCATATCCCGCTTGTGCAGCTCAGGATCAAGATGATAAAAAATGGACTTGCTACTTCACAAGGAATATTCTCCTGTTCTTTAACAGATATCACCCACTGAGTTTGTCGTAGCTGATATTTAATTTTCACAGTGGGGTCTAGTGCAGGGATGGAGCAGTAGCAGCCCTATCTTGTCTCTTGCATTAACCCTGCTTGACAGTGGAAGATATGAATTGGAAATAAGACAAGAGCTGGAGGCTGTTCCTTCCCTGTTCTGCTTCAGATCCTCTGTTCTGTAAGTCAGAAATTGATGATCTAGTTAGGGGAGAGTTTTCACAAGACAACAACCCCTGAAGGAAACGATAGCTGAGAGAGCAATGTGAAGCAAACTGCCTGAAAGCAGCCCTCTTGTCTTTCAAGAAACTCTAAGATTTTACATGGATTTAATAAATATAGTATTCAAAAATACCAGTTTCTGCAGTTGCATGTCATTTTATTGACTGCTTACAGGCTGTTTGCTTTGTGCTAGTTCGTGTCACGATACTGCTCACAAATCTGCAATTGTAGCAGTAGTATTAAGTGCCAGTTGCAGAAGGACAGAAATTTGCTTGTGAATGTCATATTTTACCCCATGACCTAGCATACTGGAAGCAGAACAAGGGAAATATAGAAGCAGATGTCCCTTGAATGATTTTTTTCCTTCATTTTTCTCTAAATAAACAAAGTTGATGCAGCGCTGTCACAATGCAATGCATGTACCCCAACACACAAGTGTGGCAACCCCTGCCTCAAATTGTTGGCCATGTGGGACAGAGTGCAGCAGTGAGGGCAGTACCAGGAGGCAGTGGCCCTGGCAGGCAAGCGTTATTTTAAACAAAGTTCTTATACTCTGCAATATGCAGTTCAGACCGAACCATAAGAAAAGTCTCAAGTGCCCTTTGCCATATGAAATCCAAAATGAGCAGTAAACCGTGTTTTGCATGATGCCGACTGCTGAGAGAAAAATACAGTTAAGTTCTCAATGTGTCTGTCTTTCTCTGTATACAAAGGTATGTTTTCTCACACAAGAACAGTCTAAACAGGCGATTAATGCCTTATGGGTAATATTAGCAAAACCCTTTTCATTACAGATTACAGTATTTTGATTTGTTGCTCATCAGTATGTATAATTATCGTTTAACAATGTTATGAAGGACTGATGAAGGGAAGCAGGTGTTTAAACATGCGGTACCAGTCGTTTGACACAGCATTTATTTCTCTTTATTTGTGCTTTTTAGAGACATCTATTCAAGGAGTGAAAACAATGAGGCAATATATAGTGGTGAGTGTTTGCAGAAGAAAAGAGGTTTAGTCAATTTGTAGAATGAGTGTTTTTTAATTAATAAGGCTCAATTTTCTAATTGTAACATAATACAGGAAGATAGTAAAGGTAATGAGGTATGTTAGAATTTCAGATAGTGAGGAGCTGATATAATCAGATAGACTTTATGCCTATAAAATATGTCTGGGTATCACAGTACAGAAAAGTACTGCTTGGTCCTGAAAATACAGTGTAATTTTTGAAGTCCAAAGCAATGACTTTGCTTTGTTAGGATGTTAGATATTAGGAACGATTGCCCAGGACCATTAGAAACACACCAGCCATTCTCCAAAACCTAGTCATTCTACACTGACCTTCCCACTAAAGCCTAATGCTGCAAACACTAGGTCACTGCATTCATACAAATAATTTGTTTGCATGTGGTGATCCACCTCTCTAGAGAGTGTAAGAGGTTAAATATGTCAGAGATGGGGAGCTGCTCATCTACTTGCACTAGAAAACCAAAAAATAATATAAAATTCTGCCCAGACATCTCTTTGARTGAGAGAGCTCCTCTTTACCTCCAGGTAAAGTTTTTTGGGAAGAAATCCTTCAAAGGCTCCATAACTATGATCTAATCTTTATCAGGGTCAGTAGTCTTCCCGGCCACCACAGTTTCTTTACTTACTATTATTGTTATCATTTAGTTGCCAACCTTTAGTTAATACAGGTTAACAGTGCCTATAAAATGTACTTTTGAGAGGGATTTTTTTTTTCCTGTGAATCTTTCTCTAGCATCAAAAAGAAGCCAAAGTCAGCTGTTCTACTGAAGTAGCAGTTTTTGGATGGGTGTCTAGTAGGCTTTTGAGTAACCACAGTAGGCTGTTTGAAAGAGTTCTTCATTACAAAAGTGCCAGCATGTAGCTTACCTTGAATTTACTTCAGTGTACAACATACCAGACTATTTATTCTTTGGCTGTGGCTGACAGACTAAAGTCTTATGAAGTGATTTGGGACACCTATATTTAAGCATTTGCTCTATGTTTCTCTGCAGAAGAGCCTGTCTCTGTGTACTGAAGAGAGAAGGGGCTTTGGAAGACCAGTTTCAGCAGTCTGAGTGAAAATCACGTTAAAGCTGCAGTCTGGCAGTTACATCTGTTTTTGCAGGTGAGATTTTCCTACCTTTTCACAGGGGAGAGGAAAGTACCTCCAGAGAGGGGGCAGTTCAGCCATATCCACCAGCCTTGTCACTGCTCTGGAGGACTTAAAATCCCCTTTATTTTTTTAATCCCTCTAACTGGTTCTATGATGCTTCACTTGCTCTGTTTCCAAAGAACTATCCTCTACATCAAATGTATTGTTAGGAAGCAAATAATTTCTTCTCTGAGAGGCAAAGTGATTTTTGCATTAGCAGCTGAGCTATTGTCATCATGACTTACTTTGAAAGTGCTAAATCTATGCCATGCCGTATGCTGCAAGTCATTGTAAATGATCCTAATGATTTCTGTCAGCCATAAAATGTACACATAAAAAGTAAACATATGATGATGTTTCATGATTACATCTGTGTTTCCCTGTACCATTTGTTTTCATTGCACAATATTCTGTTCTTCATGAAGATTATGTCTTTTTAAAGTGACTAACTTTATGGACTACCTTAGTATTTCTCATCCTCTATTTACTTTGTCTCCTAATTGCTGCTATATGTCATTAACAGGGAGGCTAGAGTTATTGCACCTGCTGGGCCAAATAAGCTGACTTTTTTTTCCCCCCTCCTCCTTTCTCATTGATCATTTTGTTCAAATTAGCTCCCAGCATGCTCGTATTGTATGATAGGAATAAAAATAGTCTGCCTTGCTTGTGCTTTGCTTTCATTAGGCTAATTTGTTTTATATTTCAAGGGTAATGCTGACGGTGACCTGCATTCCAGCTTTCAGCAGGTGTGACTTGTGGGACTGTTTGTACTGAATCAGGGCCTGGCCAGATCCAGGCTGAGACCCACTGTCAGCTATTACTGTTTGTTTTGGAGACTCATCTCTTAGCATGACACAGAATCGGAGTAGAGTGCTATTTTGTTCAGTAATGAGGCCCTTTCACTTTAAATGCATTCAGTAGCAGGCGCTTAAGGGTCTGGTCCTAAGACTGCTGTTTTCCCTGAGACAGGGTGGGTGTGCAGAGCCCCTCACCTTCTTGTCTGCCCTTGGCAGAAGTAAAAGAAAGTAAATATAACAATGTAGACCAGCTGTGTTTCATAAATGTTCTGTAGCTGCTGAGGATTTTTTTTTCATTGTGAGCAAGAGTGTTAAATGCTTTCATCAGGTAAGTTCTTTACTCTGCACATACAGTTGGCTTGCTTTTCATCTCTAGTGTACCCTGCACCTAATCGACCTTTTTGGTTATCATAAAGCACTATATAGAATTTGCATGGAGAGGTGGCTGTGTAAATGCCAACTCCTTTGAAGGCTATATTTGAATTAAGGAAAGGTATTGGGGATAAATACAGGTGGTCAGCACTGACTTTATCCAAGAGATACAGCCTATGGCTCAGCAGGTGGCTAAGGCGTGTGGCTTGGAAGATTTCTACTTGATGCACTCCCTCAAGTCTATGAGAGTCCAGATTATCTCCTGAAAAACTGAAGGAGAGTGAAAGGGAGAGAGTCACAGAAGTACAGAATGGTTGAGGTTGGCAGGGACCTCTAGAGACCATCTAGTCCAATCCCCCTGCTCCAGCAGGGACACCCAGAGCATAGGGCACAGGGCGGCATCCAGGTGGGTTTGGAAGATCTCCAGAGAAGGAGACTCCACAACCTCTCTGGGCAGTCTGGATTCCTTGCTGGATTCCTGGGTTCCTTGCCTTGGACAGTGGGGAGTTAGAGGTAGGAGGCCAAATTGCCTCTTGTCCCTATCTCCAATGTCTTTGCATTGCTTTTCACACTGTTGAGCCCCATGTTCATAAAAAAGAATTGGACCCATTCCCAAAGATGCACACCTGCACGCTCACCAAGGGTACTCCCTATTCAGACATTCAGCCTGGGATAGTGGTCAATGGAATGATGTTTCTTCCTGTTTTCTGCTCCTTCTCTGAATATCTGCACGTATTTCTGTCCTGGAGAAGACAGTAATTAATTAAAGCTATCTGAAGAATGGGAAAAAAACAGCACCAGCTGAATTACCTTTTGTTTTGCATGGCAATTCGAAGTTTTAGAGAACATACTGTTGCATTGCTCTGAGATCGTAGTTAGTGTGTTATCTCCTAGTGAGGGAGATAGAGCCTTGCACAGGACTTAGGTGTATGAAGTGTTCACCAGGGAGGCATTTGGAAGAAGCAGCTGCTGTTACTTTGAGGGAGGTATTTACAGCCTTCTTCAAGCAAATTGGATAAGAGGCTGGTCTCTTGCGGCACCTTGAGCAGTAACTGGGGAGAGACAGTCCCTTCCAGAGAGCAATTTTGAGCTTGCAAGTGCCTTCTTTGAATCCTGCATCAGCGACCTTTCTCTCTTCCAGGTTATACTGTGGGGATTTTAGGAAGCTAAGCCTCCTTATTGTGGCAGAAAAGTTTTGCTCCTAGTGAAATGTTACCCTTTTCCCAGTGGGTTTCCATCCTGTTAATAGTTAACTGGGCTGACAGTGGGAGTGAAGGGCTTTGGGCCCTCCGTGGATGCTTAGCCCGACAAGCAGATCCTGCTGGGTGGCTGTATGTGGTCAGGATGACCCCAGTTAATGCCAGTGCCTGTTTGGTTGGAGGAAAGACTGCAGGATGCACTCAGTGTCATTTTAATATGGCTTTTGTGTATTGAAGAAAATGTGACTTCTGGTATCAGTTGCATGAGAGTTGATGTTTAACTTTTTGGCCTTTAAAGAATTAGAGTTTGACATTAAGTTTAACTTTCTTGGCTAATGAAATTATCATGATGGAATAGCCCAAGTAAATAATAAATACAATAACTCTTCTTTTCCTATTGTGCACTTTTGCTATTCATAATTTTTAGGACCATAGATATTAGATACACTTACGTAAGACTTAACGAACAGTAATTATCTTTTGGCTAAAGAAAAGCACAAACGAATGCTAAGCTGCATTATCGCTTGGCTTCTGACATGAGCTGATAATCAGATTTTCTTGCTTAAATCCATGGTGCTTGAACAATGCTACCCACTGTCTGTCCTTCCCGATATTACCCTTAATTAGAAAGAACAGAAACACAAATCTGAATTATTTCAAAATCTGGTTTCCATGGTCAGTGGTTGGAAGGGCTTAACTTTATTACAAATAAACCTGCCTTTATTTACTAATGAAATCTGAAATGCTAGGCCTGTAATAGTAGATAGTCTAATAGTATGGTGTTTACATGCTGAAAAATCTTGTGTGGGCAAAACATTTTGTAATAAATCGTTAAGTAATTGAATTATGATTATTTCATCCAATTAATAAAAGCAGAAAAGGAGACCCTAGGAAGCCCTATGCCATAATGTAGTCAAGCAATAACACACTCATCTTTAAACTAGTGGTTTGTCTGCTAGRCTTTTTAAAGATTCATTCAGTGAATGTCTGTTTCTGTATTTTCCCATACATTTAATATTTTGATTGAACTTTTCTTCTAACTCTTTGTATTTACTGTCTCCTTATTTCTGAACATATAACACAATAACAGCTCTATTATTTTTAGGATGTATGCAGCTGGGGAAACAGCTATATTTGGGTTTTCTGTAGCTAGAGAACAGGAAACCTCTTTTTTCCCCACTTGGTAAAGCTTCTAAATTTGAAGTGGCTACTCTATAAAATACAAGAATGCAATTTAATATTACCTGGCCTCCCTGAAATAATTGAAAATCTGCTTCCCTGTTTACTATTGTGGTTTTCTTTTGGCAAAACATAACTTTAAATCTACCACAAAACCTGAAGAGGAAGACTACCGATTCTAAATAATAGCAAGAGACAAAGATCAAAATCAGCTTTTCCTTTAGTGCAAGCTTTCTGATTTGTAACATAGCGCTTGCTAATGTGCCAGCGTACATGTAAAACTTGCATCAAAGCGGGAGTTTTTCTGGAGTATTTTCCTGTTATCTACTTTTCTAGTAAAATACTGTACATCATAATAAACAATTATTTTAAAAGGCCAGCAAGAAAACCACAGTGTACTTGGCAAGCCAACAATTGAAAAGTACAGGTGCTATGAGTGAGTAAAGGCCTAAAGTAAATAGTTGGATTACTTTTTTTTAATCAAAAGAAGGTACCTTTCATTCTGCAAAATTTATTTCTTTTAAATATTTGCAATCCACAACCGATAGCACATAACGCCACTTTTCTTTATTCCTTGACAAAGGGAATAGCTTGTGGTAGTGAGCAGATGCTTGAGTGGGCTGTGTGGCATGAGGTGTACCATCAGCCAAGAAAATCAATATTTATTGTTCTAGTATCTTTGTGGGGAGGGACTTTGCCTTCTTTTAAGAAAAACAGGATTGTGTATAATATATAAGGCCTTGCTTTTAGATAATCAAAAGAGGGGTATTATCAAAAAGACCGCATTTTTTACAGTGAGACGCACTTAACCCTACATGTCCTATAATGCTTTTTGATTATTTTGCAAAAAAAAAAAAAAAAAAAAAAGAATCAAACTGAAATTGTTGAAATGGTTAATTCTGAAACATACTTGTAGATGTAATTCTTCTTTAAATGTATTTGTTGTGCCATAATAAATATGCTTGATAAGAATGGTAAAAATATGTTTATTCACTTGAAGGAAAGGTGAATGCTGTCACCAGCAAATGGCTGGCAGTGCTTCGCTCTAGATCGCCAGAGAACAGTTGATCTGACAGTGATTATAAGCAAGAGCCTTAGGAGAATGCGTCAAAAACACAATACTGAGCTTTATATGATACAGGTCTAGGCAGTACTCAGGGAAATAAACTTTCGCCCTCCAGGAAATATTTGTAATGAGTAATACAATTAAGAAGTCTCAAAAACAGTTTCCCAGTAATAATGGTTTACTAGTCTCTCATTAATTTCGACATTACATTTTACTGGAAGGGCTCAGATCTCTGTTTTGCATTGACCTTTTTCTTTTTTTTTTTTTTTTCTTTTCACCTTACATTATCAAAAGTGAGTTTAATCCATCATAATAAACTCTTATGCTCCCTTTCCCTGTACTAAGCCTTTCATATGTAATTATTTCCTAGTGGTGAGAGTATAAGCAAGGAAAACGGGCTCCAGAGATGGCTGTAGAAAAGCTATGAAATTTGTGGGCCCATTTTGTGGAAGTGAAAGCTGCTTAGCAGTGGCACAGAAATTGCTACTCCTTTCCTTGGTTGGCTTTGCTGTTCTGGCTTTTCTTCAACTCTTTGCTAGAGAGACACTGTTTTTGATGCCATAGTTTTTCTTACTGGGTTTCAGTTATGCAGAAGAGGAGCAGAAGCATTCGGTTAGTAAAACTCTTGATTCTGTGGAAGATCCTTAAACATGTCAGAAACTTTGCATGCTGTTTGTTTGACARATGGACTGATGGAGCGTAATAAGAGGCCCTAAATCAACCCGCTTGCTGCTTTTCACTGCATTGTCTCACTTTTCTTTTGTCTTCTTTTGCAAGGATTTTGGAATCCAGAGGGGAAGAGGCAGTCTGTATGCAAATAAGCTGGGGAAATATTTTTAGATGTTACRTGATGCAAACTAGAATGTGTGGCGAATGGTCTGCAGAGCTTGTTCCTCCTACTAACTCACTGAGAACCTCATCCCCTTTAATTTATATGTGTATGTATGTATTTATTTTTATATATTTATTTTATATATTTATTTGTATAAATATGTGTGTATGTATTTATAGATATGTGTACATGCTTACCTAATTGCACATACATATACATATTTATTTATAATCCTCATCACTGTTCTGTAACAATCTTCTCTCCTGCCTTTTCAAAGGGTATACTGGTTTATTCAGTAGGTTTAGTTGAAAAACCCAGGGTGAATATTTTAGAATTGCCATGTGTAATATAAGCAAAAGATTTATTTTAAATATATTAATCTCTGACTTGATATGGAATCAGTTAAACAGTGAGGGGAGCATGGAGTACCAGGTTGATCACTGAGGTCTCTGAGGTTACGAAAGTTCATGAACATCTTCAACCTGTGGGTGAAAAGAGTCAGTAAGAGCTGTGGCATATACAGGAAGGCCAATGTGCCAAGTGAAATACACAACCACTATTGGACTTGTGCATCTGACAAATACTAACATAAACCAAAAACAGTTTCTTTAGTTCTCTGAGAGACTGCTTTGGTCAGAGCCCCCTTGTAGTCATTGGGTGTCTGTGATGGCCAGCTTTTACTTCTTAACTTTAAAAAGCAAACCTTCAAAAAAAAAAAAAAGGAAAAAAAAAGCAGAAATTAAGGCATTTCTATGAAAATGAATAGGAGGAACCAAGAAGAGGTAGAAGGCAAATGGAACAACCTCTGTATATTTTAAACTGTATCAATGCACTATGTATTTTTCTTTCTTTTCTTTAGAAAGTCTTCATCTTCACATTCCTGGAATGTAAAGAAATCATTCTGGAAAATATTTCCCATATGTATTTCCACCTTAGTTCTGTTGCTGTAGGACAGCAAGATGCATGCACAGAAGTTATGGAGAAATGCACTTAAATTTACCTTTACCCAATGGAAATGTTGTGAGGATGAGCCAGGCATCTTGTCCCAGGTGTGCAGCATATTTGAGGATGTTTTGTGGAACTGCGGAGCCTGACCCTCGGCTCAGCAGCAAGCTGTAGCACCTTGCAAGTAAGCAGGAAAGTCAAATATGCTACTCCCAGGTATATAAACTGAGATATTACTATCTAAGTAATGCATTTGTCTTTTCAGTAAAAGGAGATTTAGCATGTTGAAACTGCTGACAGTAAAATGGTTGAGTTGTGCTGTCACCTTATTCACTTCCTAAGGAGAAAATAGAAT
Organism: Nothoprocta perdicaria; assembly: GCF_003342845.1. NCBI lineage: Eukaryota > Metazoa > Chordata > Aves > Tinamiformes > Tinamidae > Nothoprocta > Nothoprocta perdicaria. Next base: position 44,740 of record NW_020455317.1, read on the forward strand.
ATAAAGGAAAGATCAGAGATGTGCTCTTCACAAGCACACTCAATCTTAAAAACATTCACTGTTTTGTTTCTAACACGACTCATAGTGGAGCTAAGTTATTTGCTATAGCTATACCTCTATAATTATTCTTCTATTACATGTGAGGGCATCCTCTTGTAATATAGTATTAGTAGAATCAGATTACCCTCTTTATAGTAAAGTTTTAACACATTTTTACATAAAATATATGGAAATTAATTCTTTTTCTTGCTTATTGTTAGCAGCATTATGGCAACATGCGACGCTTACTGCATCACTTTCTTGCTATCGTTGCCTTTTTTTAACAGTGATTATTGTCATTTTCCTAAGCATACCATATGCTTTCTAATCCTAAGAATTATTTCAGTTATTTGTTTTGATCTTCTGTACAGTCCAAAATATATCAGCTGATGATTTGTGGTAGAATGAAAGCAGAATTGGTTTGAAGCTATCTCAGTTCAATTTAGAGAGTCCTCAAGAGGGAGGAAGCTGCTGTATTTCCTGGGCCAGCTACCCCAATGGCTATGTCATCCTCAGCACTTCAGACTTTTCTGCTCTCACCTTCCTGCTTTCAGGTAGCCCTGTGCATTTATTGATTAAGCATCGAGAATTTTTTCTTTCAGATGTAGTTTCAGACTTTCTCTCCTATCATGTTACAGTCAATACCTCAGAAAGTTTTTAATGAGGTTTTCCGTTTTTATGTGTGTTGCTGCATGACTGTGACATAAGATTCCACATTTTTCAAGATGGACTGGAAGTGCACTAGAAACATGTCATACTGATTTCCATGAATACCATATTCTATGTCTTAGAGCCATGACGACATCTCGGCATGCAGAACCTACTTAAGAATATTGCCTCAAGTTGTTAGAACGCAGCAGGAGGGATTGTGTAACCTTTTAGCTTACTCTGAAAAGCAGAAGGTCCAGTTTGTTCCTTCCCAGTAGTATAGGGTCAAATGTTTGCTCAGCAGGGAGCAAGACATTCTCTGTATAGTCCCCAGCTTCAAAGCGGAATTGGTGTGAGGCCAAATGCCAAGTGCTTTGGAAATTCTTCCCAATAGACTAAGGGCTACAGTTCATCTCAAATGGCTGCTAAGAGAGGGATGGATTCATCCTGGGGAGTCTTGATAAGAAGCTCAAAATGAGGACCTGTCTCAAACTCTTAGCAAGAAGTAATCAGAGAAATATGCTGGGAGTAGGAATTGCTGCACTAAGAAAGTCTGCTGTTTCCATAAGATAAATTTGAATTTTTATGCACTCTAGACTAAGAGCTGTGAGGTTTTTCTGAAATGTATTTTGAGGGTGACAGAACAAGTGTGACTTAGGCATACAGTTTTCAGTAGTATATGGGGCAAAGTGAAAACATGTTCTTTGTGTTAGGTTGCAATCTTGTTTTGCATTGATTCAATGTGTCTAAACGCTCTCAAACAGCATATATGTATACATTGCAAATTATTTGTCTAACATAAAGAGTGATATAAGCAGATATGCAAAACAGTTGATTCACAGACATCAAAAGGAGTATTGGGCAGCTTCAGTATGCTGTTTTACAAATTTTAGATGATCTTACTTCTCTCTTCACTGTCACCTTTCAGTGAATGTGAAAATCGGTTGTAGTTCCCAGAACAGAGGAAAATTATTATATTGATATGCTGGTTATAGAATATTACCTATGTAGGTTTTTTCTTTATTCATTAAGCATGGGCAAAGATGTCCTACTGTTGTAATTGCCTGCAATTATCAGCGATGAAAGGCAATAAGGACTCACTGCCAAATTTTAACTATTCAGGTTTAATTTTTCCATAGTTGCTGTCAACATCAGGCAAAGCCATTTCTTTTTACAGTTTCAGCTAAAACCGTGATGCAGTTTCTGAGAATAAAGCCAAAGAAAACAGTTTTTCTGTGCTTAGGCAGAAACATTTAGACTGCTTACCTGAGAACTGTGGCAGAGAAGGTCCCTGGGAGCAAGGGACTAGATTTCTAGTAGGATTTATGCTTCTCTCCAGGATTTACATTTTACTGGAGCCCTGAACTTTGGCAAATTTATTAAAAAATAAAACAAAACAAAAACTCAAGTCTGTGCTTAGCACAGCTTAGGCTGCTAAAAAAAAAAAAAAAAAAAAGCCACTGGCCCTGACTTCTTCTTTAAGCCTTAGAAGCAGGAAAGAAGCACATCACGAAGATTAAAATTCAGAAACAGAGGTAGAGGCTACCAATGGCTTTTGAGCACAGCAAAGCCAAATTGAAAGAGTGGCATATGAAATGAGCTACCACAGTACTGGATAAAGCTTGCTGCTTGCTGGCTCTTACACACTTCTCTTTGGATACTTACCAAATAAATGGTCCTGTGAATGCAGGTGGGCAGGCTGACCTCAGATCCTGAATTTTTTTTCCAATTAGGATGAAAGATTCTCCAGTGGCTTCTAAATCAGATTTAGTTACAGAGAAAATTGGCTGTTGAAGCCACTCTTAGTTCACCCCTTTGACAAGTCATAGTTCAGGCTCCATACAGCAAAGCATTTAAGCATGTAAAAAGTTAAATGCCAACAAGTTAAGTCTGGGTTTGTCTTTATTCCTAAGAATGGAACTAAATATTTTGTTATTTCCTTTCATTCTAAACAAAACAAAACAAAAAGTTGAATTAACCTTGTTTTTTTCTTTGTTTGCTTTTCCCTTTGAACGTAAATTTTTGAATGTAGTCAACATTTTAATTATTGTCTGTTTGTTTCACATAGGTATGTTTGATTTATCGCCTACCCCCTCAGCAACACAAATGTCATTCAGKATTTGGCAGAAACAGACATTTATTATTGGTAACAGTTTGGTTTCTTGAGGGCAGGCCATAGGTACAAACAAGAGACCTAACCCTCAGAAACATTCACGAAGCATCTTTCAAGAAGGGAGGGGAGGTTATCAAAGTCCCCATGCTGCTGTACTCATATAAATGTTCCTTCTTTTGTTACTGCTGGACTCCAAAGAATAAAACCAAGGCACAAAGCAGAGGCGGCACCACTGAGCGAATGCCACAGTGTTCCCTTAATCCATGTGGATCAAAAACATGAACGTTTTGATTCTGTAAAGAATCTTCCTCAGCATGCTGGATTAATCACATGGATTAATAAAACACTGTTGCACTCGCTCAGTGGTGCCTCCTCCGCTTTGTATTTTCTTTTATTATTCTTTGGAGCCCTTTGGGAACAAAAGAAGGAGCATTTATAAGAGTACCGTAGGCACTGGGAATTCTCTAAGTCTCTCACTGTATAAGGTACCCTTACTAAAGTTTTCCTCCTGGATTATGCACTGTGATTTCTTGATTTCTTTCTGTGCACTTAGCCCTGTGACAGGCTTCCTATCTGCCTGAAATAATCCAAGTTCAAAACCTGTGCTTTTTTTTTTTTTTTCTCCCTCATGTTTCTGTTTTGTTCTGCAAAAAGTGATGCAAATAGCGCACGTGGAATGCTCCCATCTAGCTGCTATTGTGGAGCAAACACTTTTGTGAATCATTTCAATAGCTGGCTGAAAAGCGGAGCTTGTAGGCAGCAGTTCTTAACCCTAACAACTTTCACACATAGGACTGACTTTGGAGGTAGACTTACACTTTTCATTACTGTATATTCACATGTAAAAATATATACTCAGGTTAGCAGTTGTGAAACCATGTGCCAGTGTCCTGCAACTGACTGTGCTCTGTCCCTTTCATTCATTGATTCCACCTTTTGGTACAATTTTTCTAACACTTCTTAGTCATTTTTTTGTAACAGTTTTCAAGTTTCCAGAAGAATCCTTTTCAGCTTCAGAGATGTGAGGTTGACCCATTCCTCTGCTATACCCACCCCCCTCTTTTTTACTGGTGTAAGACTAAAGATGAATATTTATCAATATTATGCTCTAGTTAGATTAAAGGATAGGATAAACCCTGAAATTTCAAGGTTTATTTCCTGGTCAAGTAGGAGTTTTATACTTTGCACATAGGGGACACATTCCTTTTGGTGATGCATGTTCTTAATGGAATCATTTCACAGATGCAAAAACATTTTTTATTCAAAAGTAAAAAGTAAAATAAACCCAAGGGGGTTTTTTTTGAGCATTTGTGTTTGTTTTTATATATATATATATATATATATGTGTGTGTGTGTGTGTGTATATATATATGTTTGTGTTTGTTTATGTATGTTTACTCATGGAGCAAGGCACAGGAAAGAGACCTAACTAAAAAACAACTTAAAAGCTTTGTATAGTATTCTCTTCATGATTTTGCATATCCAGGTTTCGTGTGTGTACAAAGAGACCCTATATGTGTTCCTGTGTTATTATTTGTCCACTGCAATTAGAAATTCTGGCCTTTATCCCTTAATTCAGTATTACAGCAGTTCCTCCCCTGGGTTATGGGGTACATATCAAATTATAGTAACAGCCTGTTGCAACAGCTTAACGTGCATATGTACAATTATCCTCCACCCTAGACCTCCGGGATGTAGGTGCCACTACAGGTCAGTCCAGTTCTTTTTCCATATGAAGATGGATGTGTATGAATATATGACATACACTTACATATATGTGCATATATTAAAAAAAAAACTAGTCAGATGCAGAGCTATAATTTGCAGTGGCTGAGATGATTTAGAAGCTACCAGTCTGCTCAGACATCGGGCAGAGCTAGGTGTTCAGCACTGATAGTTGGAGTATTTTGTTGACTTGGGTACCATACTGCAGGAAAGATATGGTATGAATTTTAGAGTAGAATGAATGGTTAGAGTCCTGGCAAATGAGACCTAGGAGGAAGGGCTGAAAGAAATGGAGATACTTAGCACGAAGAGTTGGGACTAAAGAGGGCATTTTTAAACTACAGAATCAGAAATTAATTTGGACATAGTGTTTTTACTGTCAGAAATAGATTTGGATTGCTCACCATGGGAGGTTTTTAAAAACAGCTGAGGCAAATACTTGTCATGACTGAGGTAAAGCTGATCCTGCCTTGGGCTAGGGGTATGGAGTAAATGACCACTGACCTTGCATGATATCTTCCTGATGTATTTTAAAATGATTCTCTACATACTGTCTTCACATTTCCCACTACGAATGAAATAGGGATTCTAATTTGGATCAGGGAAAGCCTCATAAACCCCAAGTTTAATACTGGGACCTCTTTGAAGACCTGGATTCTAAGTACATTTTTGTTTCTTAACTGACAGCCTGAGGTGGGATTCTGAATCCATATTTAAAGTATCCAACTAGCACTGAGTTTCACAAGTACTTTCTTAACTCATTGTTTAAGGTCTCAGCATCCTGTGTCCATAGAGCTGGTGGGTTTTGTCCTTCAGATGCCAATCACCCTACTGAAACCTGTTGTGATTCAAGTATTTTCTTGGTGCATTCTGGCCAGATTCAGTCATAAGACTTTTTTGGGCTGTAGTGGTACAAGACTTGTACATTAAAATGCAGTTATGCAGTTACAAGGATCCTCTTTCCTTCCAATGGGTATAAGAAGTTAGTTCACATAAAGACAAAGAGTACCTGCTCTTAAATGTCAATCTCTTTTTTTTTTTTTTTGGACTTGCAATAGTGAGAAAACCCTTTCCTTTTTATACTTTTTAATACCAATTTTCCATGGTCATTATAGCCAAAAAGGACAAGAGCAAAATCATTGTCATAGTGCAGTATTTTTTGCAGTGTTTTTCTTTGTTCTTGTTGCCTAAGGTTAAATGTTAATGAGCTCAGTCAATGAAAGGAAAACATAAGGCATCTTTGGGTAGTTTCATCTCCCAGAATCTAAAAGATATAAGTTTAAGCTGGTTTGGCTGCTTTCCAAATAATTTTCTCAGTTGCAGATTTTTCTTAGAATTTTTTATTTATTTTTTCATATTCTGCAAGGCTTTTATCTGCTGATCCAGTGCAGTTAACCTAAGAGTTATCTCTGTAGTATTAGCACATTTGTGATGTTCAGTCTGATTTGTAGGTAATAATTAAAATCAAGATTTGACCTGGCAACCCTGATTACTTTTAAATGAAAATATAGAATGGCAAGTATTTATTGCAGTTAAAAAACATTCAAACAAACAAAAACTATGGGCCAATTCCTGACATATAATCACATGCACATGATTGCTGAATAAATCTAACTTGCTTTTTATAAATGCAGGTTTTTATAAAAGTTAACCTATAAAAACTTTTTTTATGGACTGAACTTGAATATGAATATGTAGCTCAAATGCAACTTGAAAACTTAAAAATGAAATAGGCCCCCAGTATTTCTTGCTTACTTTTGCTTAGTTACTTTTAGCCTTCCTCACAAATCTTGGAGGCATAACACATTTTTTTTATATTTAGGCTGGATAAAATTGTAGGGTAAAGACAGCACACTAGCTGTGTTTGGAGGCAGAGCTGAGATGGGAGGAGGAGAAGAAAAGAAGCGCCTTGCAAGGTTCTTCCTATGATTCAACCAAGGACCTGATTCATGGCAAATTGAGGACATCTACTAGAAGTTTGGGAGAGGCAGGTGAGTTCCACATCTTTAGCCAGTTGAGTTGAATTTGAGGTGAAGCACAAATCTTCCTACAAAGAGAAAGGAGGGAACAGGGTGTCAGACAGGCTTTTGACCATGCAGTGGGGCTGGAGACACACCAAAAATTCCAGTTATTCGCAGAAAATCTTTGATAAAGTCCCTAAGGACTCCTTGTGTTGAAATGTAGAGGAACAAAGTGACAGGAAAGTCAAGTTGGGAAAGGATGCAGAAAAGTCTATGTGGACTCAGGAGCTGTGGAGAATTTGCATGGAGTTTTGGGACAGTGTGGGGAACTAACGCAGAGTGTTAAAAAACTTAGAAGGTCAGAAGAGAGACAGTCACAGTATCACAGTATATTTAAGGTTGGAAGGGACCTCTAGAGATCATCTAGTCCAACCCTCCTGCTCAAGCAGGCACACCTACAGCATGTGACACAGGGTGGCATCCAGGCGGGTTTTGAAGACCTCCAGAGAAGGAGAATTAGTGTGAGCTCCAGGAGAGTTGGTGCTTTGCTTCACTTGACAGAAGAGATGCTAGAAATGCCAGACCAGCAAGGAGACGCATGCCTCTACAGATATATCCCACAGCTCCAGAGAACCAGTGTGGGTATGTGTGTACTCCCTAAGTTCCTGTTTACCTGTTCCTTGGAAATAACCTCTTTTACTGGAATTATTGGAGTCTGTGCATGCTGTATGTAACACAGAAATACTGCAACCCTTCTCATTTTGGCATGTAGATGTGTGGATTTATCAGAAAAGCATGTGGACTTAGAAAGAAAGAGTCTCATAAGAAAACAGGACAGCAGTATCATAGAATCGTAGAATCATAGAATTGCTGGAAGGGACCTCCAGAGATCATCCAGTCCAATGCCCTGCACACGCAGGGTCACCTAGACCATGTGGCACAGGATTGCATCCAAGCAGGTTTTAAATATTTCCAGAGAAGGAGACTCCACAACTTCTCTTGGCAACCTGTTTCAGTGCTCTGTCACCCTCCCTGTAAAGTATTCCTGTGGAACTTTTGATGCTTCAGTTTGTGGCTGTTTCCTCTCGTCCTATCGCTGGCCACCACTAAAAGCAGACTCACCCCCTCCTCCTCACTACCTGCCTCCCTTGAGGTATTTACACACACTGATCAGGTCCCCCCTCAGCCTTCTCTTCTCCAGGATGAACAGGCCCAGCTCTCTCAGCCTTTCCTCATAAGGCAGATGTTCCAGGTCCCCGATCATCCTCATAGACCTGCACTGGACCCTCTCCAGTAGTTCCATATCCCTGTTGTACCGGTGAGCCAGAAGTCACCAGACTTTATTTATGTAGAAGTTAGGTTACTAATCTAAACTAACCTATTTGTCTAAACTCTTTTTATAGATAGAGGAGAAAGTTAAGCACCTCATTAAGTGATTCCAGCTATCTGGTAGGTAACTATCATGGAAGATGGGGTACCTGTCTCCAGTGATTCCAGATGTCTGCCTTGTCCTTCATCATTAGAGAGTACCAAAATTACAGAAAAGTAGCAGGGACTCTTTCAAGATATACCAAGATTTGGCCTGGGTATCTGGTGAGAACAGGATTAAAGCTTTTGCAAACTGGGATATGGTGAAAAAGGGAAGAGGGGAGAAGAGAATGAAGAGATTTGATCTATGCTATGGGTAAGATGAGTGTTCCTTTTCCAAAGCAGAGGCCTCACAGACTGTGCAATACGTGCCACAAAGTGAACAACTGACTGTATTGTAAACAGCCTCTCTTACCAGAGCAGTGATTATGTTCAGTTTAATATCAAGTACTGGATAAACTAATTGCTAGAACCAGGAAAGAAAAGGAAGAGTTCAATTTCACTGGGACTTTGCTCTCAAACAGTATATTAAAAGAATGAAGAACTAAACTCATCCTCCTTAAGGGATAAAGCAAGATCATGCTGACAATAAATAAAACCTAAAAATAATGACAATTCTAATTGCTGAGAATTGCAACCCCTGTCCTTCCTTTCAGCATTTGAGACTGTCTTTGTGCATATAACTTCTTTTGATGTACTTGCCTACGTGCACCTTCCAGCACTAGGCAAGAAGCAGACTTTTATATTTCTAAGAGCCAATGCAGCATTGTTCAGGATGAGAAGTATGATGAAACGTAATGCAGTATGTCTTTTCTCCATGGCAAAACATAACTATAGTACTAAAGCTATTAAATTACGGAATTAAATAGACACAGTAATTAGGCATTTTCTAGGAATCTTGAAAATAACATTGAGGACATGCTATTCTATGAGCATGAGGACATGCTATTCTATGAGCATGAAATTCTGTCAGTATGATTAAGATAATAATAACCTGATGAGATTTTTTTAAGACTTGTTGTAAGTAGATGTGTGCAAGCATCTTGTCTCCAGCTTCATTGAGGCCCCCAGTCCTGAGCCATATCAGCGCATGTTGATAGTGACAGCAGAGAATGACTAGGAGGAGTTTTCTGAGGCTCTGATTCAGGAATTCTTAAGTGCTTTTAAGGACATGTTGAGTCGTATTCTTCTCCAGGAGAGCATTTGAATGGGATTTAATCCTATGCTCAAGCACTTTTTCTGAAAGTAGTTGTCTTCTGGAATCAACTTTCATTTCCATTTGTGGTCTAGTGACAGCCCCCACCTGGATTTGAAATGAGGTCATTGAACCTGAAAGGTGGGGGTAAAGGTATCTAAGTAGCTTTCATGGAGACTTACTCTGTTGCCTATAGCTACTTTCATCAGGAATAAGGAAGTGTGGCATGTTTGTATTCACAAATCTCATTGTGCAGCGCTCTGTCTCAATTGGGGCTGTCTGTGTCTCCATATTAAGTCCGGGGGCAGCTGCAATTTCCTCCATTTCATGCAAATTAGCTTCAGCCCTAAAGCTCCTGGCAAGTTGCCAGCATGGCCCTCTTTGGCAAAATTTGGATTCATCTGGGCTAAGGTATTAGCCTTCTTCCTTCAAAGGCCTTTATTTAGTAAAATCTTTCAGTACTTTAAACACAAATACTTAAGAAAATCTGTATCTTTTTTTTTTAAAAAAGATACTTTCTTTAATTACATAGGTGTATTAGAATAGTCTTAAAGATAGAAAAATAAACTACAAATAAGTAAGATAACAGTATAAATTCTTGTTGCTTCTCTTGAACATTACTATAAATGCCACTGCATCAGTGCTATTAAAATGCATATCAGGAATTTTCTTTGGCTGCCTCTACGTGGCCTTTTAAGATCATTCAACTACATAACGACTTTTAAAGATATTCTTTTGGAAATGAAAGGACTTTTTCTCACAGCCTAGCTTAAAAAGATATTCCACAGATTTTCAGTGCAGGTTTGGAGGATATCTTAATTCCAGTCCTCTGAATTTTAGAAAAAAAAGTTAAACTTTTAAAATAGCACTTTTAACTTGTGCTTTTGATGTTTCTACAACTTTTATGAATCTATTTTTAACTTTATAAATTCTCTAGTTGCTTTCTGTTTTATTCTAGGCATGTGCTATTCTTTTAAAAATCAGATTATTTTTTCTCTAAAGCCATGAAAAGCACTCTGCCTTGCATTGATTTCACATGGATAATATTCCTAGATTTCCCAGGAGCCTACTAGTAGCTTTAATTCTAGCATTGAGGGTTCTGCATTCATATTGTTGCAGTGATTCTGAATTTAATTACTTAGCAAATAAAATTCATCTTTTCCAGAGATTGTTGCCACGTAGTTTCTTGGCCTTTTGCAGTAAAGATATGTTCCTCCTACATGAATTATTATTGACAAAAAAAGTAAAAAATCTCCAGGAGAAAGTTAGAGCCAAGTTCGCACTTGTGCAAACATGTTATTTTTACCTGATGTTGCTTGTTACAAGCCCTCTAAAACACAGCAGTGTTCCACAGGTATTACTGTAATCATCATCTCAAGACACTGCAATTTCAGAGTTGTCATTAAAATTACTGACTTCTCACTTTCCTATTACTGTTGACACAGGATATGACAAGGTTGTCTGCAGCACCTACAGCAAGTGATTTTGAAGGCTGGGTTTTAGAAAAAGATATAAATATTTGCAGTACCTGGAGGCACTTTGGAACAGACTATCCTCTTGCTCTTGATCATTTACACAGCATTCATAAAAATTCCCATCTATTGTATGCACATTTATCATATCTTCTCTCACCTCCTTGCTAAGACAAAGCATTCCAATGCTTCTCTTCCAGTGTTTTCTCTGTCCTTCTCCAAGTCTCTCTAGTTTCATAAGGTATTGTGATCAGCATTGGAAAGCTCTCTTTGCATGTAGGGATAAAAACACCTACTTGGCTTTGGGTCTTAAAAATGGTATAGATATTCATTTTTCAAGGATGGATTGAATATGAGAGTTATACAAGAAAGTGGGGTTTATTGTTTACAAAGTCACAGTTAGCTTTTGTACTGCTGTAGTTAGTCTCCTGGTTAGATGTTTTAGTGAGCTAGATCTTTTTAAATGTTTCCTCCTTAGTGGGCAGGCAGGACAGTCTGTTGCTTTACGTGCACTAGAAAACTGCTATGTCATAAAGTGAGGAGATAGAAATACTAGCTTGCCTGGGACACTGATATATCTATACTAAATAGTCACGGCTGCAGGATGTAACCTCCACAGAATGATAGCACCCTCTCCTTGAACAATTTTTAAAAAGCTGAAAATTCTCTTTCTATGACCATAAGTCCCATAACTCTATAAAGAATACTTTTGCCAGAAGATGGGAAGGGTTTGATTTGAAATACTACCCCAACCATAATCAAAGCTAGTGGATTATGAATACTCTGAAGCTTCATTATTTTTTAAGCTGCACTCCATATTTTAAAATAGCTGTAGTAAACTAGTGGGATATTTATTTACCAGACACATGATTTTACAAAGAATACATATTGATTTGGGTGTAAATGCATTTTATCACAAACAATTAAAATTTCCTATAAATACAATACAAAAGGCCTCGGAACTTGACATACAGAAGGACTAAAGTTGAGATATTTTCTCTGTGCATTTTATATATGTAGAAGTCCTATTAATGTAAACAAATGAATAACTTTCTAAGGTCTAAGCTTTGGCCAAATAGATAATTGTTAGGCACGACTTGACTTGTTTTTAATGCCTGTAATCACCATAAAGACCTTATGTCTTTGGTAGTTACTTACTAGGGTGGACTTCCAAGGTATTTCGTCTTTTAACTTTGACTTTTTTCACACAGAAGATTTCTCCAATCAGGCACAGTTGAGAGTGTGGTGAGGGGCAGTTTGCTGGCAGCAATAAGCAGATGAGCAGAGCACAGGAACTTCTTAAATAGGCTTTGCCTAAAAATTAAATTGTGGAGTTACCAACCTTGAGTTCAGGCTTTCCCTGGAAACAGGACCAACCTCCATCCTGGCATTATACTTTTTACTATACGGTCATACGACTGTACTGTCTTCTTTGTGTTTAATTCCTACCCATTAATTGAAACTGAAAGCCACCTCCTATTCCCCATCCAGAGGTCCAGAGCAGTTAGTAAGGTCCAAATTACTCAGAAAGGTCCATTGAAAGAAGGTGATCACATCCAAAACACATAGTTATTAGTGATAGCAAGGTGCTACAAAAGAACTTATCACAGTCCTGCTCTCCTGGAGACTCCTCTAGGCAGTGCTAGATGTACCTGTTAAAAAAAGAAAAAAAAGGGTGCCACTATTTGAACTAAACAGTATGGATTCCTGCTTGTGCTACCAACTGATGTCAACAAGAGGTTAGTGGAGCATTCAGTTTCAAATGGCAACCGAATTACCAGTGATAACTGAGTTATGAAATGATAACTTTCATGCATATTAAATGGAACAATCAGTGTCTGGAACTGCATCAAAAGGAGCTAAATCTGCATTTGCTCTGTTTATGAAAAGTAAGGAAAAGCAAAAGCCCCAGCATCAGTTCAGGATGTCTGTACAGCATATGGATATATTATCCTATAAGGAAACCTAGATGAGTGTTCCTTTCAGTGAGACGACTTAAAAAAAAGAACAATCACTTCAGCAAGTGAAATGTGGTTAGCTGAGCTTTTAAGTCCATTTGATGGAACCATCAAACGTATTTACCAGACTCAGCTCTTGGAGGTGAATGTTTACTTAGAGGTCTGGGATTTGCACACTGTAGGTATTCAGGGTAGACTCATATTTATCTCAGACATCTCATATTTATCAGGCACTCAGTCAAGGAGGAGTATGATGGGACCTGTGTTTACACAATACACCTCAGTGACCTCAGAACAGAAGATACCTGTTTGAGAGCTCTAAATTGCCCATACTGTATGTAGCCTGAATTCACCACGTGAAGAAAGGCAGCGGCAAGATGAGATGAACATGTTGGTTTATTATGAAGTTTTTTTAGTGTTTTGAGAAATTTGCAAAAATGACTTGTCCTTTCCAGCCATGCCTCGCTTCTGCATGTCACTCAGTGCCTTCAGCACGATGGAGATTCTTGTGGTGGAGGCAGCTTACTGCTGGAAAAATCTCAACTTTTGTTAATGTATAGGCATTCATCATCTGCTGTTCATTAACACACATATTGCTAATGCCTGGYAATGAAGCGAACATTTTTCTGGAGTGGGGTCGAAAAACTAATTATTCACCATATGGTGGCTGGCTCAGCAACAATTGCTGAAGCCATGGAAGCAAAAGGACGTTGGCCGCTTGATTTCTTTGGGTAGTTTGCACAGTGATGACTCTCTTGACACATGCCATTCATGAGGCCGCTGAATAACAGATGGGCTAAGGCTGGGAACTGTGGAAAAATCATGGCAGAGATCTGGTGGCAGCCTCTGTCTTTTTATCCTTCAGAATGACTTTGGGTCACATGGCCTGCGAAAATAACAAGTAGGGGATTGTACTCCAAGGATTTCCCTGCTTCTTTCATAAAGCCAAGGCGTAATTTTGACTGCCTTTTCGTATTTTGTTTATTAAAGGGATCAGGGTTTTAGATGAAAGAGATTACTTGGTTTGTGGTAGGGGGCTGTGCTGTGCCCATGACACTCAGCTCATTGTTAGCAGGAAAAATGCTGGCAGTTTGATAAGGGATAAGAAAATGGAGGGGTTTTAAATTAAAATTTAAATTACTCCTTATTTGTTCTTTTCTCATTTGTAAATCTCACATAGGCAAGTTAAGATAAGAGCTGTTTTAGATGCAGAATACTCCAACCTGAAATGAGTTAGTGTGTTTTCCAGAGGAGCTTGGTAAGGGAGGCTAAGATTAATTTGAGCATGCTCTCTTTGCAACTTGTACACTTTCTGGATTTCATATCATCCTGACAGGGCCTGAGTGGGGAAGGCATTGAAAGTTTCCAAGTAGAGATTTGCTAGGCTTTATTGTCATTCAGAATTAAATCAGGCTGTTTTGAACTATCTGCAAATTAGATTTTAATTGATTGTAGTAAACTGGAGCAGTTCGGAGTTTTCTCCTCTGAAATGTCTCCTTTCACAAGAATTGGGAGAGAAAAAGTTAATTGTCAGAAAAGACATTGCCAGATTGTTTCAGAAGCTGTTCAGTGGTCCTATTCAGGTGCTGGTAAAGCTRATCGTTGCTGATGAAAATGAAAGACAAAAGACAAAATGAAAGCTGTGCTTCGAGAAGGAAACTGTAGATGTACAACTAACACTTACAATACATCCATCTTGTTGAAAGCAAAACAAAAGGCTTCTAAATTAATAGCTGCTATATGAGGTTTTGATTCAGGATTCTTCTGCATATATTTCTTACTGTTGTATTTTATCTAAACATCCACAATATTAAAAAAAAAAATAAAATAAAAAGGAAAGGAAACCTCTTACATGCAATATTTTAAAAGTTCGCTACATTTGAAGTTTGCTGTGGTGTTGCGCTATTGGTTGTTCACAAATGACAGTGTAACTTCTGCAGCTGAAGTTACACTGAACAGGCCACTGTAGGAACCTGGCTTTAAACATCCTCATGGCAGCTCTCAGGCAAACCTTGTTCTTTGGGGCCTCTCCATCAAAAACAGCCCTGTTGCTTTAGGCAGCTGATGTTGCTGTGCCCTCCCAGCACGACGCACACAATCCTTTCTGGTGTGGCCTGGGAGAGCCATGGATGTGCAGTAATGCTCAGAGGGTGGTTGCAGGGGCAAATATCTGCTGTATGGTGCAACTGTGTGGAGCAAGCAGGAAACAATCAGAATGGAAAACTATTTTTAATATAGTGGTCTGTAACTGTTTTTATCTTGGAATTCTCTCTTGCTATTTTACAGAGGTCAGCAGTAAATAGTATTCATTTTCACTGCAGTAGTTTCACTGCTAGAAGATTGTTCATCTAGTGATCCATGCCACTAAGAGGTCATTCAGCATTTCGGGGAAGAGTGCTGATTTCTCCACTTCTGCTAGAGGCACAACTGTACCTTTTTTTTGAAGCTCTGTTGTGATATGGACTCCTGATTGTCTTGTGCCTGTTGCTGTGGTTTCTTGCTCCATGTTTTTGCAAGAAAGCCTCTTCTGAGGCACCTATCTCTTCCATAGAAAAGCTTTTGATACTTTCAAATCATTGATTCTGTTTGGCTCTGGAAGTTACTCCCAAACCACAACATCTGATCATATGTGCTCCACCTACTCATCTGGCTTGTCAAGCTTGCTGCTCACTTGTCTGGAAAAAAAAATCCTCAGATTTTTATCAGTGATTTTCAAGGAATTTCTATGATTGCAGTTTATAAATTTGCATGTCTGCCATATGCCACATGCTAGCAGTCTCTTTTCCCATGGGAAAAGTCTGGAAAGGGATAAATATTTGCCAAAGAAAATTTTCAGAATTCTTTAGGCCTCATAAGAAGTGTAAAGGGATTTTGCAGATTCTGAGAGGAGAAAATTACATGAAAGAGTATACATATACTTGCATACTTGTATATATACCTATATGCATAATCTGGGCTGAAAAAGGTATACATAATCTGATAAATACATGTACATAGAAACTTGCAGGCTATTCTACATACATGCATGTATATGTATTTAATAATATATTTTGTAGCAAAATACGTTACAGAAATTTTTGAAAAAGTTTTTTTTCCAAAAGTGAGGTACGTATTAGAAGGATTGGGTCACAAAGAATTTGGCCAAAACACTTCAATTTAAAACTGATCTTTTTCCAGAATGTAGAACCAGATGTTTCCTTAAGACCATAATGGGAAAGCATTGCAAACAGTTTCTTGATAAATCAATGCTATCCCAAAAGATGATTTTGTAGAGATTTCATCACACAGAAGTAATGTACTGTTACCTTTCAGAATGCTATCTGTTTATTTTACTAAAAGTATGTGTGCTCTTTTTTCTAGTGCAGTTAAGGAGGTGTAATCTGAGTACCACTCCTGCTTATGAAATTCTTTAAGCATACAAAATAATCTTTATGTTAAAAAAAAAAAAAAAAAAGGCATAATGGAGACAGGCAGCCCAAGTATCTGTTCCTGGTTGAATATCCCAGATTCCCAGACTATGCTCGAATATAAATTGTTGTTTGTATTAATAGCTGATGAGACTTCCAGTGATACTAATGATTTTTGTTTTGTGATCAATTGCACCATGCACTCATACATCATGAGAAGCATCTCAGGACTGAACACATGGAAAATATTGACTGTTTTTTGTGAATTGCTTTCAAAGATTGAAATTTGTCAGAAATGTTTCTTCAATTAAAATTTGCTGATTTTTTGTTAGGTTCCTACATAAACTTGACATAGCAATGAAATATACAATGAGTCCTTGTATAAAAATTCATCCACTGCCATATTTCGTTATTTTTGCTGCTCACTGAACGGTTTTGCTTTTAAAATTCATAAGAACTTTATGAAAGGACTTCAAAGCTTTATCAAAGCTTTTAAAGTAAATGATAGATTAGTGTCTTGTAATAATGTTTTATTTTATGAATGAAGTTGTACTGAAGGAAAGAGACGTCAATTTTTTTGAACTAAATACGAGATATTCAGATGCTGAAATGTATAGTTTAATTTTAGCTTTTGTTAAACTCTCCCTCTTACATGACCACCAGAAGATGAACGTTGATGCTCTAGATATAACCAGTAACTTTCTGTTTATATGTAAGGCATAAGAATTGCCCCATTCTTTATCTAGGGTACTAGTGAGCACTTATCTGGCAAAAAATACACAATTATAGAATCATTATGATTGGAAAAGATCTTTAAGATCATGAAGTCCAATCATAAACCCATCACCACTCTGCCTGCTAAACCATGTCCCTAAAAGTGCTTCATCTACACATTCCTTTAACATTGCCAGGGAGAGTAACTCCACCACTTCCCTGGGCAGCCTGTTCCAATGCTTTCTGTGTAGATTTTTTCCTGATATCTAACCTGAACCTCTTCTGGTGCAACTTGAGGCCATTTGCTCTTGTCCTACCAGTAGCTATTTTGGAGAAGAGATCGACCCCCACCTCACTAGAACCTCCTTTCAGGTAGCTATAGAGAGTAGTAACGTCTCCCTTGAGTGTCCTCTTCTGCAGACTAAATAATCCCAGCTCCCTCAGCTGCTCCTCAAAAGGTCTGTGCTCCAGCCCCGTCACTAGCCTCGTTGCCCTCTTTTGGACGTGCTCCAGTGACCCTACTGTCTTACTGTAGTGAGAGTAGGAAGAAATCTTCATAAATTGCCCTAATTTCTGAGTATAGAGCAATGTAACCATTTCTGGCTGAGTCTTCAAGCCCAGTTTGTTAATTTATACACTTCTGAATCATAGCACAGTCCTTTGTAGATCTGATGGGGTCATCCATTTGGATAGTATACGGTGTTTATTCTGTTGCTAGGCTTAAAATGCTTCTTACTTAAGAACAGCTGAATTGCATTGCTTTCATCCTTATTTAATATACATCTTATGTAGGTTATATGAACGAAATTGGTTTAAATTGGAGATTAAGTGAGGGATATGGAATGATTATATGTGCCTCAGTGTTTGGTTGGGTATTTAAGACTTTGCTTTGTGTATTCTTCATAAGTCTATTCACATACAGAGTAATAAGAAAACCCTTCTCAGAATATAGGGACTTTCCCAAGAATAACATCTTAAATGCTTCTTGAGCTAGCTTCATTTGAGCTTTGTCAGCTTTGTTTGCTGAATCATCAGAAAAGTTTATTGGGCATTTTTATGACTTTTGGCTTTGCTACCATCTTTGCTGTGCTGAAGATGATATAGTTTGGGCAATACTTTGTTGTCACCATCCTGTCACACATTTGCAAATTCCAGGGCCATGAGAAAAGAATGGAAAAGAGTAATGGAGACTGGATATTTCTTTCTAAATTTCTCTATATTTTATGTATGCAACATTCTTTAGTCCAACCTAGCAGCAGTTGAGTTCAAGCAGGAGGTTTAAATGGGGAATTAAGCAATGATTGTACAATTCTTTCTTTCTTTCTTTTTTTTTTTTAATCTCAGCCAAAACTCTGTTTCCATTTCCCAGGAAACAGCTTAATCTGAATTTGATTTTAGTCAGATTAGTGTGGAGACCAAACCTCCCTGCTGTTAGTCATAATTCTTCTCAGAAGCAAAATCATCAGAAAACTAATATTAGTCACAGAAATAGTTAGTTGGAGAGGACTTCAAAATAAGCCCTTGCCAAAGAAAAGATCAATTATGCTTGTATTGTTCCTGACAAATTTAAACTGCCTTGTAAACACCTGCAGTCGTGGAGTCTCCCTAACCTTCTGAAGGCAACTTACCTTATTATCTTCACTTGTCTTTATGCAAGATATCTTCCAGTGATATGAAGCAGGATATAATTACAAAAAACAAAAATGCTACCTTTAATGTACTGAATTCGCATGCTTGATTTCAGTTTTTGTGCCTTCTCCAGTAAAAGATAAATTCAGAGTTTAGGTGATGGAGGCAGTCTGAACCTGGAATGCTCTCTCCTTTGCTGAGTCTCCCTTTCTCTTTTGCATACTCAACAGCTATTTATGGCCTTGGAAGGCTTCTGGACTGCAGTAGGTGCTGGTCTGAGTGTAAAGTTGGTTCAGGTGAGTTGCAACTGGATTGGCACATAGGGATATTTTATTGACACATGGTTAATCCCATTACAGTGCTGTCAACACTTCTGTACCCTCATAAACCTCTGCTCTTCCTAATGCTACAGAGTGTCTTGCTTTTGACTTATCTGGCCACCTTTACACATATTTCATTCAATGCCTGTGTCAGTCTCAACTTTTTTATATTCCCTGTCAAGCGTACCTAAAAAAGATTGATGGTAAATAGGTATTGTGGTTTTGTTCTATTTGCCAGAGAGTGTGTAATGTTATTTCATTTATGATAATGCCCTATAGCTTTTACAAAGGTAGATAGAACACCCAAGATGTAATGGGTGGCTGACTGTGGCTATGTGCTTCAATGTTAATTAAACTTGACAAAAATGCAAGCAAAACGATTGGTGAGCAGATTGCCTTATGACAAGAATAAGTGATGTCAGAAGAGATGACATGTACTTGTGTGTATTGTACAAATCTATGCATATTTACAACAATTAAGAAGAATAAGTATTTGTGATAGCATGATTTTTTTTAGTGATAGGTGACCTTGCCAAAGAAGTGAGGTACTCTTGTTGCTTGCCAGTGCAATATGTGGATCGTGCTGTGAACTAGGAACAGCTGTTTCTCACATGGTTTCTAGTCTTTCTAATTACATCCTTTCCCTAACTGGGTGGAATTAGTAGTTTTCTGCTTATACTCAGGCTAAGAATAACAGTGATCTGCAGTGATGCTGCTGAATTTCTGAGGACTGAGCCAAAGGCTACAGAGAGAATGGTCAGAAGTAGCTGAGTGGAATTGTCCTTGTACAAAATTGAATAGAAATTATGAAGTTGAACATAAATAATTATCATGTAAGAAAAAAAGTCTTCATTTCCCTTGCTTCCACTTGGTAGAGTGATGACACTTTGATGACCAAGTGCAAGGCTCAGTTAAGTATTCTTGCTTCTGAAGTTATGTATGAGTGCTCTCTGAAGCAGCTGTAATGGTTTACTACAGGCTACAAGATTTGTAAAACACAGAATGATAAAAAATTCCAATCCTCTGTCTAGAATTTTGGGCTCCACATCTAGGGTTTTGCTAAGGTCTTGCTTAAGCAAGACCCTTGGGAAGCATTTTGAGGCTTGGAGAGCTCAGCTGTGCATGCAGGCATTTTGACATACACTATTTGACGGTGCTGCTTGTCTGCTTACATGTTTCTGGATGGTGTTGTGGTGTGAGACTTCAGCACTAATGGGGTTAATCTTGAGGATGCACCGTGTTGACTGTGCTCTGGTGCACTCTGCAAGCCTGTGGTCAGAAAGGCTCAGTATATGAGCCAGGTTGAGCAGCACTGTCACTAAAGGAAGGATTAGGAACAGAATCTGCCTGGAAAGCAAACTAGTCTACCTGTTTACCTCACCTGTTTCTGTCTGTATTTATACTTCTAGAGATTACTGCCTTTGCCCCCAGATTACCTTGTGAACACAAGGATTAATTCAGTTTGTTTTCCAATTAATTCATCTCATGTTTGACTGATTTTTACATGGGGCTATGGACTGCCTTTTTCAGCAGCAGTGAATCCACCCCAGACTACGCAGTCATGAACCTGAAAAGGGGAAAAGGAAAAGCCTCAGTTAGAGTGTGTGCTTTCTTAGACTAGAGGGGAGCCACCCGGAAGAAGCCTTGATCAGAAGTGTGTGTTTACTGGTGACTAGGAAGGAGGAGTCTGGACGAAAGGAGAAAATAAGCTCTTTGTAACCAACTCGGCTGAGCAACCAGCCGTTTTGGAACCCCTTTGGATGAAGCAATGAAGGGCAGTGTGCACCCTAGGCTCTGCCCTGGCACTTGTGCATGACACAGCCCAAATGATTACTTGCTTTCTGCTCCTCTCCAGAGAAGCACATCAGAAGCACATCAGCGCACCTGGCTAGCTACAAAGCTATTAGGAACATGGCAGTTTGGAGTCTAGCAAAAAAATCCTCCTGGGCTGCTTTAGTAAGAGAATATATAAACAAATCTGCAAGCAAAATGTTCCCCCCAGCCTCTTTGTTGCTCAGCCGTTAAATCAGCTGCCATCCCACCTATAAAAACAGGAGATTTTACAGGAAGCTACTGAGTTCAGATTTTCATTTTAAATATGTTTCTGCATAACTGTGCTTCACGTTGAACAGCTGATAAGCCCAAAGTTACAAATAAATAATATTATCTTTCCAGCGTCTATCTGCTTAGTGGGGCAGAAAATGATTGAGGAGCCTGTATTTGTTCAGTGAACAAAGGAATCAAACTATTTAATTGAACACTGATAACGAAATCTTGCTGCCATCTATTAATTTTACTGAAGGGACTTCCCAAACGCTTGTAAAGGCTTTGTCCCTTCCATGCCATCTAAGGGCCACACTGTGAATGTCATAAACTGTGGAACAGTTACTGAGATATGTAATACCACTGGCCTTGACTTGGTGTAATATCACTGGCATTGTTTTCATGATGACTGTGGCGTGTTGAAAGATTTTAACCCGATACTTTATCTCATTGTTTCAATTTTCAATTTTTACTTTGACAAGTGAAAAGTTATTCGAGCCTCAAAACCAGAACATTGCTGTTGACTACCAACCACTAGCTGGTATACACCCAATGCAAGTGCTATTGTGGAAGCTCTACCTTTTAGAAGGAACTGCTGTTTGGCCTAATTATTACAGATTATTAGATTAATTTTTTAATTGAGTGGCCTAATTAAAGTAGCCCCCCTACTAGCAGTTAGCAAAGACTATACCTATTATCTTGTATTTGCTTTCTGTACTGCTGTGTATTCAGCTCCTTGAAAATTGCTTCTAAAAAGGCAAAGGACCATTCAAAGTAGTTTGCCTTTTGCATCAGTTGCCAACTTTCCAGGGTATTCTGACAATAATGGGTTTTGACAGAATTTTAAAGCATTTTGCCCCCCTGTTTTTGGGCGATGATGAATGTGCCATACAGATGACCTTTACACAAGGCCACATGTTAATATTCAGAACCGTGCTTTTGTTTGTCCTGAACAAAGGCTGTCATTAAGAAAGCTTCGTTTGCCAATATGCCCTCATTTCAGCACTGGACCCTTCCTGATTGGGCACCGGGAAGCATCATGTGCCTTTGATGGAAATGACATGGAAGATGTATGGTCCAAGTGCCGTCCTCAGCACCACTGCTGTGATGGGAAGAAAACCACTTTGACCCAAATAGACCTGCACTCAAACAATGTCGCACCAAACGAAGACAACATATTGGGAAGAAAAATGCTTGTAAACTGTGTGTGCTGGAAGATGTATTGGCCAGACGGCCATAGGGCAATCTTTGAACTATTGAAATCTTTAGAAATATTGTTTAGTTCTTGAACAATACGTACAAACCTAATTAATCAAGCATAGATGGTTATTTTCACTCTTTACATACTGCATCATTTTGAGACAAGAATAGGGCTGTCACATTTATTTTGCTGACCACTTCCCAGGTGCTTGCTGGCAAAAGCAGTGTTTGGATGTACATTTCCACAGAAATCCTAGAATAGCAATCTTAACAGAGCTGCTGGCCTTCTCCTAACCTCCAGTGTCTTTCTGAACTTTCTATTTGTTTCCATTTTTCTGTTTATACATTTCTTGATCTATGTTAATTCTTTTTATAATTAAATACTACAAGAAAGAATTTTGACTTATTCAACAGAGTAGTATTTTAAAACTGCTGTGGACTTAGTGAGTAATGAAGCAAGCAAGCTGCACAACTTTTATGTCAAATCAGTCCTATGCCTACTTCTCAAGTCAGCTGCAGACAAAAAGTTCAGTGTAAGAACTGTTGATATTGTTTATTATTTTTATTTTTTTCTGCTGTTTCCACAGCAACCTTATCTTGGGAACTACTCATGCCATAACTTTCTTGTCACACATCATAAGCTGAAGACATCTGTTTCTTTGTAAAACTCAGATCCTTTCAATCTGTAGTTCTACTGAATTTCAAATTCTGGTATCTCTACTTTTAGATTACTATTGTTACAACAAAAGCTAACCAATTTCAATTTTTTTTGGCACTTTCCTTGTGGTGAAAGCCATCTATACTACTGGAAGTAAGTAACTTAATATTTTGAATTGCTTTTAGAATCTCTTGTCATGGTAGTAAGTCTTGAAAGTAATTTGTACAKTCAGTAAATTATTTATTAAAATGTTAAAAACTAATTTTTTCCTCGAGTTTCTAAGCGCAGTGAAAGATGTAAAATATTGTCCCCTGTATTATGAAAGAAATAATTGAAGTAATATTTCAATATTTAAAACAGCAATAATTTTTTTTTTTTGCATTTTCTTTAACACTATAGCCAAGCAAATACACTGAAGTGGTTTCCTAAAATAAATTTTCATGAAACAAAATGTGTATTTGCAGTCCAGGATGAGAAGTGGCTTAACTTTAAATGAGCACTTGAGGTTAAGCATTTGTTTGAGCTGTCCTCCACAGCAACACTTTCCCAATTGAAGACCTACACACTGTAGGAATGGACATCCTTATGCATGTGCTTTATTGCATTTTAATTCAATACAGTGAGAAATGCCCATAATATACATAATTGTCAAATACAGACGTAAACTTTTTTACAATTTTAATTATGCATACTGCTGTATGTATAATGATATACATAATGTAATTAATGTAGTGTAATTAATATAAATTGCATACTAGTAATTTTCTTTTTAAAAGTACTTCTATGCCCATAGTAAGATCATTTGCAGATATTAAATATAATAAATACTTCATATAAAACATGTTCTATCCAGGAGAGTTGTGAGAAAACATCCTGCTATTCCTTGGCAAGGTCTGCTGCACAGTGTTGGAAATCTGATTTACGGAGATGAGTGGAAACAAGCCAAATAAAAAGCTGTTTTGATCAGGCCATAAACAACAAATTCAGGGGTATTTAAAAAAAAAAAAAAAAAAACCAACCTGGGATGTTTTCCCAACGATGGGAACCTTCATCATTGGGGCACATAGTTTTATTACAAAGGAAGGGTAGCTGAGCAAATACTGGAAATGCAATATTTCAATTTAAAATAGAAAAAGAGGTAGCGAGGCATTTGGCTTCAGAAACCTRTCAGTGGCAGAAGCAGGTTTGCCATTGTTTGCCATTGAAATAATTTTATTAATTCAGCACGTTTCATGCTCCTTTAACTTGATGGCTGCAATTCCAATATATATTGTTTTAATTTTTTCCCCTTTTATTTCTTTTTTATTTAGTGAGGAGAACAAATAGGTTGTACCAACAGAAGTACCTGTGTGCTACAAATAGAGAGTTTCAAATGCAGCTCCACACCTGCCAGGCTTCCCCGGAGGATTATTGGGCTGAGGAGAAGAAAGGACCCAGGTCTCATCAGATCTTATGGTCATGTAAATATTCCAGCCTTTTCTTTTATCCCCTCTTTCCACATGTGGAATTATTTGCTCCCTTGTACTTTCAATCTCATTTCCAACAGCACAAGATCAAACACCTAGTTTCTTTATATCAACTAATATTCTATAGTTTCTTTCAAAAACCAATTGCACAAATCATTGTTTTTCAAATGCAAATGAGAAAAGAAAAACAAAAAAAACCACCATATCTTTACAGCATAGTTTCCACAAACTGGTATCCCCACTTCCTTTTTCCAAAGAGCTGTTTAAATACAGATTACACACACACACAAAAAATGGAAATTAAAATCATAAGAAATCTTGTGTCAAAGTTAATGCAGAAGAACTGAGTTAAAAACCTAAAAAGTTTCAATGTGTAACTTTGACTGAGTAGACTCTGCTGGCCAATATTCTACAGTGGTGTCCCTGATGAACAGTACAAGTTAGAAGATGCTTTGGTCCCTGCCTCAGAGCAGCCCAATGGCAATAGAGGTGATTTTCTGGCCTTGCTATGGGAAGTAGACTGTTGTAGCATGCAAATTTGCTTGCACCAATAACATATATGTTATGTATATTTATGTACATGCAGTGAGAACGTAACAGTTACGTGCAAACAATGAGAAAGTCTGTTATCTAATCTGTTATGTAAATGTCTGTTCAGAGACTTAGAAAAATCTGCAATCCTAGATTTTTCCTAGAAATTTGCCTAGCGTAGGCGCCTGCAAGTGGACCGCGTGCCCCTTGCGCAGCTTCCCCCTTGCTCCTTTTCCAACTGCATGGTCCCTCTCTCCGCCACAGCTGGGGAAGAGGCCAGGAGCAGCCGCCAAATCTACCAACCTGCACCACATTAAAACCCCGTCTCTCTGGTGAAAAGCCCTCGTGAGGCCGCTGGCAGCCCCAGCAGCTCCAGTTACCATGGCACTGGCCACATTCTCCGGGCTTCCATCATATTTGTGGAAAAAAAAAATGCTCAGGGCAAACACCTTCTTTAGCAGCAATTTGGCATGACCAGCTCCTTCATCGCTGGCCTGTTCCTCCACCCATCTCCCCACAAAGAGGTTAATAAATGTTTACTTTTTTTTCCTGTTTCCATATGGTTTGTTCACAGGCTTTTGCTTGTATGTGTATGAATGCTCACTTGCATTGACTGCTGTGAGGGAATTGTTCTACTAATGCTGGCCATCTTCAAATCAATGCCTGCACATAACAACAGAAAGTGCCTCAGATGTAGTGGTTTCCACAGGACTATTGTTAGGCCTTTGTAAAGCATTTTTGAACCTAATAAATAATGTCAAAAGTCTCCATCCTCGCTAAAAATGTTCCTTTTGAAACAGTTCTAATAGTATTTTTGTTCTGCAATGTCTCCCAGTGTTGTGAAGAATTTGTGCTTCACAATAGGAATCTGGTATATCGCGTGCCACTTGGAAATTTTTTTTTAAWTTATTTTCAGATGTAAACCATTCTTTTCCAGGCAGGAATTCCCAATTCTTTACATAAATGTTATTTTTTCTTAAATGACCGTATTCACTTGGAGCATGAAGGCTGGAAATGCCACTAAATTTCATGATCTGCAGGAGGATCAAATCTTAGCAACGATGGAATGAAAGGAAGGAAAACAAAACACTGAACTTAATTATATGCTATTCCATAAACCTCTTTTGTGTTATGTTGCATAACTCATAATTAAATTAAGTATAAAGCAAGGTTTTAACATTTGCTTTATGCACTGAAAAACAATGATAACAATGGTCAAAGATGATGACAGTAGTCCCCTCTGGCTGTAATATCTATTAATCTGGACTTTAATGACTGTTTATTCTAAAAGAAGGTCTAATTGAAGACTCACTGCAATTCATTATATCTTATATAGTACCTATTAACAATAAACTTGAGCTGCCCTTCATCTGTAGTTTAATTTGTGGAGAATATTCCCTTTTCAGTGGAGCAACAGTGTGGAACAGATCAAACTAGTATGAAATGTATTTGCTAGATGTATTTTATTTCTGCGCATTTTATTTGACTTATTTTAATTGGACTCTTGGGAAAAATGTCAAAAATCACATTTCTGCCTGTTCCTATTCTCCATGGCACCAAAGCTGTTGGATGCTATCGTTATTAAACTATTGTCAATGCTGTAGTTCTTTTGTTAGTCCTCTTATTTTGTCTTAGCACTAAAAGTGCTTTAACATGGTTTTTGATTACAGTAGAAATATATGAAATCTACAGTAAGAACTGCTTTCTTGTGGAGCTGCAATAATAATTTTTGAAAATAGTTGTGCTTTCCTATTACATTACAACAAAGGGTAAATCAATACTGATTTTTTTTCTAATATTTGAAAACTCATGGTGTCAGATGAATCCATCAAAATAATAAGAGATATCAGAATAATGGTCAGCTAATTAAAATATACCAGTTATTAACCATAGTTGCAGAAGCCTTCTGTCTTCTGAGAGTGACATTTTGCTTGCAGTGTTCTTCCTTTTTGTTAAAGGCTTTCCATCTCAAGAACCTTTTCCTACTATCAATAGGACTGGTCCTAGTGATCTAGCTTTTTTAGAGGTTTTGGAGATTCTTAGTGGAGGCTGCCAAGGTGCCACGTGTAGCTTCATGTCTTGCAAAAGCGAATGTCAGACAGACACTCTGATGCAGTGGGAAACTGTTGGCTGGGAATCAGGAAACCTGGCGGTGTCCTCAGTCAGCAGGTTGGCATGGACCAGCTCTGTGCCTTTGGAAAGGATTTGGGAAGTCTCCGCCTCCTTGTGCCCCAGGAACACAAGTTCTCTTGTGGTCAAGGGAGGGACCATTTCCTATTATTTAAATAGTTGTAATGCAATGGGATCCTCATCCCAGCCAATGCCAGATGGTGTAATGCAATGGTCCTTCAAGAAAGATTAAGTAAAAACATTAATAAACATCTAACGACATTGTCATTTTCCTCTGGACAAGACACTCAACTGTGTAAAGGCTAATTGTCTTCTGTCTTTGCCAGGACTGACGGTGAGGGGAAAATGTGTCATTTGCAGGCTCCTGATGACAAATGGGCCTCAGGAAATATTGAAGAGGGTTGTCCCATATGCCCTGAATCCCCAGTCTTTTCCCACTGCCTCCAGCTTCTCTGTGTCCAAGCAYCACCTCCACTGAGGGGCAGAAGGTGGTTTCCCTTGAGCAGCAATATGACAAAAATTCAGAAGGCAAGTGTTGAACATACTCCTGGCTATATAACTGGAGGGGGTTTCTTTCCCTGCTGACACCTGAGTTTTATTGGTACCCAAGACAGCTAGTTTGACTCTAACGTAAGTGTGTTCATATACTTATTCATTAATTCCCGTGATATCTTAAGTCTTCAGATGCTGCTGTTTTGGCCAGTTACATGAATAAAAGCTATAGCTTTCTTTGCTCTATTTAGTTACTGTAGGAGATATTCAAAGCAGTTGGGCTCCTGATGATTTTTTTTTTCCTTAGAAAAGATCTCAGTCTTTTTTCTTAACTATTTGAAGCTTTTGACAAGGTTTCATCAAGCTTTTAGAAACTGCTTAAGAAAAGAAAGCAAGGGTGATATGGTCTATACTGAGACTAATTATTAAAGAAGTATGGTCTTAATCTTAACACTTTTATACACAGAGTAGTTCTCAATATAAGTTATACTGTATACTCTGTATGCTTTGATTTAAATGGTCCAAAGAAATAAAGTGGACTCTTGGACTTCCTAGATAATTAGAATATATAGCAACTTTTTTTTTTCCTTTCACAATTAAATATGAAATTGTTTTATTCCTGAATGAAGCCCAAAGAATTTACCTTACGCATGAAATACTTTTCCTTGGAAATCTGAAGCTTTCTACCTCCCAATACTGCCAGTAACATGGCTTATCTTATATCTTATTGTTCGTTTTCAAATAAAAGCCCCACTAACCCTGACAGTAGATGTAGAACAGCTCCTCTGCCATGAGCGTTGGACTGCTAAAGGGTCTTCACTCAGTATTTGAAAATATGAAGAATTAGGGCACTGGAAGAGAGCAGGGACACACAGAGGGCAGGGAACAAATCTCCTCCTTGTTCTAAGACATCTGCAACAAGTGAAAAAGAGAAACAGAGCTGGGTAATGTGATTAACTTTCAGTGGGAAGAGTGTGGCAGTGTCAGGTGTGCAGCAGTCAGCATTGCTGAGACAGCGGTTGTGTTGTGAGCACCCTGAAGTCCATAAGCCAAAAATCCATCTGTGATCACTGATATGTCCCTGTGTATGCATAGTTTGAAACTGTACAGATTTGATTTGAACTAGGACTCACTGCATTTCAGCAGTGCAAATGTGATATTGTGATATTTCTAAGGGTAACATCATACATTTCACAGTAATTTTCCTTTAAATGSAATATGATTTTGGGAGTGAATTCTTCACTGGTTCTGAAACTTTTTTTCTTTCAGACTGTTTGTTGAGTGTATACCTTCCCCCTTCTAAAAACAGAATTAATTTTAAAAAATCAATTACTGACCTTGAGAAGATTAATAAAACCTTAATACTAAATTATATTAAATTATATTTCAAAGACAATCAAAATGGTGAGCACTGATAGAACTAGAGGAAACAGACACAAACCAAAGCACCAAAAGTTCTGCAGGAACTTAAGGAAAAAGTTCAGCAACAGTGAGGGTGACAGAGCCCTGGAACAGGCTGCCCAGAGAGGTTCTGGAGTCTCCTTCTCTGGAGATCTTTAAAACCCCTTTGGACGCAGCCCTGTGCCACGTGCTCTAGGTGACCCTGCGTGTGCAGGGGGGTTGGACTGGATGATCTCTAGAGGTCCCTTCCAACATTAACGATTCTATGATTCTATGATTCTATTTATTGATTCTATTCATTGATTTAAAGAAAACACAGCAAATATAAGCAGAAAAAAGAAAAAAAAAAAAAGAGAGAGAGGAAACCTTATAGGTATTTAAGAGGACCGAAGTTGCTTTTTATAATGGGAGGGAGCATAATGGAAATAGTGTTTGTTATGCTTTCTATTTCTTACTATTATGGGAAGGAGTTCCCATTACAAACCTTCATTTTGAAATTGGAAGTGAACTTGAACTTCTTCAGATATCAAATATTTTCATTTTTCATGGTCTTCATGCAATTAGAGGTTGACACCACCTCATGTGAACTCAAAAGGAACATCACAGTCCACATTATTATGAGCTGAATATTGAGCTTGGCTTTAGGAAGAAGTTGCACTACATCACAAGCAAGTTCTGTACCTCAGTAGATATAGAAAGAATGAAGGAAGTTCAGCTCCAGACTCAGGTATATTTCAAAATGTAAGGACCCTTTCAGTGTGGTTACGCTGTTTGAAAGACGATATCTTTTCTTTTCTCATTGCTGTCTTCCCTGAAAGTTCAGAAAAGCATATAGAAAGAAGTTGACTTGAACAAAGTGTTCAAGAACATCACTGACTAATATCAAAAGCAGAAATGTGAAAGCAGAGCTGACTTCTTGTCCTCATTGATCTTATGGGAAGTTTTGCAAATGACTTCAGTGAAATGCCAGCTTCAAGCATTTTTTATGTTCAAAGTAGCTTTGATGGAATGGAATGGAATCCCCTTTTGCTGTAGACACACAAAAAGTGAATTTCCCCAATTCACTTTATGAAATCAGTTTTGTAAATTAAATTTTGACTTTAAAAAGTCTAAAACTTTTAAAAAATGAGATGCTATTTTAACATAAGCATGAAAACAAAAGAAAATGTGGACCCAGAGAGGCTTCACTAAGCTGTGTAAGTATTGACTGAGATAATTTGCATGCAAGCAGAAGTATCTTTGCAACTTTCCTTTGCTTTCCCTTAAAATAGTTAATACTGATAAATGGGTAAAATCAGTTTCAGTACCTAAGAT
This sequence comes from Nothoprocta perdicaria, assembly GCF_003342845.1. NCBI lineage: Eukaryota > Metazoa > Chordata > Aves > Tinamiformes > Tinamidae > Nothoprocta > Nothoprocta perdicaria. The sequence continues at coordinate 74,524 of NW_020455317.1, forward strand.
GTACCTGTTCCTGGAGCAACAAGCAGTGATTCACAGAAAATGTTCTGAAAGGTTGAAGGAGGCTGAAAGTCATGGGAGCATACGTCTATTTAAGTTTCTGCTGTTTTTCCCTTTATATCTCCATCTTTATCTCTTTCCCCTTTTCTGAAATTTTGGTACATGTATGTCAGATGCCATGTCCAGACTGAAATTCACTCTTTTTCCACTTGTATTACTAGTCTTTTTTTAATCTCCATTTCACTATGAGATTAAATCAGTATTTTATGTTGCTTCCCCCGACCCGTTATGCTTCCCCAGTGCAAAGATGTTTTCCTTTAGATTTTTTTTTTGTGTGTGTGTGACTTTAACAATGTTTTGTTCACATTTCCTTGGATAGGCCCAACAATTGCTTGTTGACCCATTTTAACCCCTTTTGAGCATCATCTTCAAAGTGTAACTGTCCTTGACAATGAAAGAGACCTTCCTATTGTCTGGTCCTTCCAGGCAATCTTTAGCATTGAGTTAAATGGCTTTCAGATGGAGGAGTTGGCTGGAAGGAAGGACACAAAGTCGTCTGTTGTTTCTGAGTGACTTTGCTAGAGTTTCCTTTTTTTTTCTTTTAGAATGGTGCATTTCTATAGAAGATGACAGACGTTTTGACAGGTGCAATATGCTTTGAACTGTTGTGTCAGATAATTCTTTTGTCTTGGTTTTTCCCAGCAAAGTGGTATGTCTCCTTAGGATGCTGATATGCATATTGTTTGCTTTTCATTTAGTGTGGTGAAGCCTTCCATCCTCCTTTTCTCTCTCTCACTCTCTCTCTCTCATTTTTTAATGGCCCTTTGCATATATGTAGCTAACCCAGATGGTAAGGCGGAGTGACCATGACTTAAGCTTCTCTCTCCAATCTTTTGATCATGATAACTGACAGTTATAACTCAGGAAATGATAGTAGTAACAGAGAAAGAGTTGACAAAGACACACAGAAGCATGACCTCAAATTCATGTTGTAATCTSATCTCTAACTAAATGAACTATGTTCAGCTGGAAACAAACATTTCAGTGCTGTTACCTCAGAACAGGAAAATTTTAACTTTGCTAATCTACAGATTGGCTTACTTTAAAACAAACAGCAGTGCTTTCATTTAATCAAATGATTAAATTTAATTGATTAATCAAATCAAAAACTGATATCAGACAAAAACTCCAAGCTAAACTTTTAAAAAATAAAAAATATTTTGCTTCACTAACGATGTTTTATGTTCCTTTATTAATACTCTTAAACATATCACAAACAGTATTTGTCAGTCAGATAGTTTCCTTTTGTTTTTGGAGTGCATGTGATGTGTTCTGAATTTGTGGTCTATATTTTTTCAGTATTGGCTATGAGATGCGTATTATTGAATTGCAAATAACAGCACTGTTAAACCAGTCGTACAGAAAAGATGTTGATATATTTGTATTTCTGCTTTTGCCTATAAAAGCAGAAATACAACTGATATAGGCTACATCAACTAGCCAACAACAGTATCTGTCTCTGCCTTTGCTTGCTCATCTGCCTGTCTTGAACTTAAAGGATCTTTACTAGGGTTGCTTTTGATGTGTTCCTTTTTATTTTCAGAGTTAACGTTTCTTATTGCCCAGGTGTGACTCTCATTCATTGCATCATGAATGACATCTGTAACTGTAAGAGAATCTGACCCTGAAAATGAAAACATTTTTTTGCAGATGCCTAGCATAAACTCGTGGGGAAGAGAGATTTGAGGGCTGTCAGTCAAGTAAAGGAATGGACAATATAAATTACTGTAACAGGGAGAGATGTCTTAAAAATTCATTGCTACATGGATCCTTTAGAACACCTGAGAACTTGTTTTAAGTAGCTCAGGGTCTATGTGTTAAAATATTTAGACCAAAAATCAAGGACTATAAAATAAGTCTTCAGAAAGTGATTTCCAAAAAGTTAGAAGAACCCATCTGCTTCTGTGGTTGAACCTATCATCTCTTGTGGTCTTCACTGACATCTACTCTGCTCTTTACTGAGGATTACTGAGGATACTGAGCATTTTCTCCAGTGTCTTAGACTACGTCTGTATTTAAAAATTGTATATTGTATAATGATATGCAATGAGTAATCTTATATTATAAAATTGCTTCTTCTAGAAAGAAGAAATTTATGGGAAGCATTTGTTTGGTGATTTTTGTACTCAGGAAAGTAAATGGTTATTTGATTCCTTTACTGGTAGATGCTGCAGTGCAGCAAATTGTTCTATGACAGCACCTAAGCACATGAAATCAATGGGACTAAAAAGAAGGCTAAATGCTGTCTGAAGTGCTGTCTGCTGCCACAGAATAGCTGTAATCAATTTTATACCCAATTGTCAAAGTAATTCATTGGAATCACTAATATTTGCAATCTTTTCAGTTAGTTCTTTTCTAGCAATTCCGGTTAATATTGTGTCTTTAGCTTTTGGATGTCAGTCATGCAAGGAAGATACAAAATATCATCTTTTTTTTAGGCATTTATCTAAACTGAAACATAGTATTGATGACATCCAAACTCTCACCTGTTCCCACTATTTTTTGGTTGTAGATATATTCATGTACTAACTGATGACTGGCTGACACTGCTGGTATCATAACATACAAAATAAATCTACAGCACAGAGAATTCAAAAATATATTGCTATATGTTGTTAATGGCTCAAAACAGGTTCTCGTAATGAAGATTGTTGGAAAGTCTTACCAAGAGGTAAGACATACTGATGTTATCTCTAATTAGTATGTGTCATGGAAAGTTCTGAGCTTAAGAGATCTGACATCTTTAAAAGGAGCTGATGTTAAATTGCTTCAGACTCTTTGGCAAAACAGACTATATTTGAAGCTGGGAGAATTTTTCCAAGAGGTTCACAGCGCAAGAATTTCTTGCAAATATGTGCTTCACATTCGGTTTTATGGTTTTCCTTTCACTGTTTGAGGACGTTACATAGTTGAATAGGTTGAAGGGAAACCCACGCCATTTTCACAGGAGTCCAGTAAATGCATGGCAGAGTCCTTGTTATGGTCATCAGTGAGCTGGTTATTTATTACATGATCAGTATCTGAAATTTCTATAGGGTTCTGTTTAATAAAATAAAGGTAGTTGCTCTTTTGATCAAGTCTAGTAGGAAAATACGCAAAGAGTTCTCACAGGCTACTGATGACTCAAAATATGCCCACTGTAACAATTCACAGGCTGTAGAAACTTCATGGTTGTCAAGTATTCTGCTTGCACTTGCTACATAGACTTCATGGTTGTCATTGGAGATAGAGCGCTGTACCTCATGCTCCAAAAGCATAGGCTCCTACTGTCAGAGTTGGTATCGTGTTGCTAGCATGAAGAGCCTATGCAAATTGGATGGCATAATACTGTTAATATGGGAGCTGACTATGCTAATTCCCATGTTAATCCTGTGAGCAAACGCAGTATGAACAAGACACTTCTAGATCCAAGTCTATTTGAGGCCAAGCCATGTATTCCCGCCATTTAGAAGAGCTTGACAGTGTATGAGAAGTCCCCTCATAGGCCTCCTTTTTTTTCTGCCTGGTGCTCAGGAGCTGTTCTAAGCAGGTAAGTGACCAGTAGCAAGTCCTTTCCATGAACAGAGGTAAATTATTGGACCAGATCGAGAGGATGAAGTTAAGTAAGAGGCAACAGCATGAATACCATAATTAAGAGCTACTTTCTAACTAAAACCATTGATATGTTTTGCCTTATGAAACTTGGGATACCATCACCTGAATTTGCTTTGTTTTAGTCACACATACATTAGCCTACTGTGACATTTCAGTACAATTTTGCACTCTAGGTTACGTAAGTGAAATGCCGTCTTGGGCATCCAAATTTTTAGTGGTTCACAAGATGCATTCAATGAACTTGAAGATCTTTGTTCACAGGCTCCTCTTTGTCAAAGCACAAAATGAATTCTGATGAGAAAGTGTCATAGTTCTTAGGTTATCTGGCTGATTTCTACTCATGCTCATCTTGCTAGACCTAGACCATAGTAATATGCACCAGGGTATTAATGAAATTAACAAAAACTTAAAAGCAAGTCTCTAAGTCCATATTTAGTCTTTCAAGTTCCTAATGTGATTTGAAGAATGCTAACATGCTGCAGAATTAATGATAGACAATGAAATCCCCAATAAAAGGCATAGAAAATAACGAGACCGAACCTACCATACCTAATAAGAATTCTTGCTGACAAAGTACACTGAWATATGACCTCAGTCAAAACAAAAGGAGACATCAATAATTTTTCTTCTGTCTTATGCATTTCAACATAGAATTCTTCTATGAATGATGTCAGTTCAGTATTTACCTGCTGCTAAATATTGTTATTCTGTTAAGATCTCCTTCTAACACTAGATTCAAATGTGCCATTTGAGACTTAATCCCTGTTCCTAAGTAAGGTTTACCCTAAATGTTCTAGTCTGCAGTACTTTATATTTTGTCTTTGAAATATTTAAGCAGGTTTAATGTTTAATTTAATGGCATTATAGGCTTGTGTTACATATTTCTAAAAATGTTCACTTATGAGCATCAGGTGCAGTGGAACTGAGACTGAAAGGATGCAGCCGCCTGGCTAGAGAGACAGGAGAGCTGAAGGCTGKTATGTACTGTAGGCTGGATGTTGAGCCCTGGGTCATCATTGCCTGTGAGGATGTGAGCATCTGCTGTACCAATCTACAGATACCAAGTTTGTTCTCAGTGTACTGAGACGCATCTTGCACTTAGTGAAGCAGGTGCCCAGATCCCACAAGCCCAGATCCCGTGGTATTCCCCTGTGTAGCCATCAAGGCTCTCAGTTTCATTTCAGTATTGGGACATTTACGGATTTCAATATAAAGATTTTTTGGCTTTCATAGATTTTTAAATTGTGAATCATGCTCACACAAACCTATCTCTTTAAATTCTCTTATGTTCTTAATTCTCTCAAATACTTTTAATTCATGAAATTCTATTAAAATATGTCGTAAATCATTTTTAATATGACTGTAGTGATTTAAGTCACTGTTTAGTTTGGGACTAACTAACATGTATTACTGGTAACTTGGTCTTAGCCTGACCTTGATATAGTAGCTGCACAATCTCATTCTAATGACAAAATATTAGCAACTTAGACTTTTATGATGTATTTTTCTTGAAACTTGTCAATATTAACAACCAGTTTCTCCACCTGTGTTTTCTGCAGTATTTAACTCAAATTTTGGAAGAACATGATGAATTTACTACAAGTCTTACCTGTTGTTTCTCTACATAAAATAATATAAATCAAATAGGATTCTTTTTAAAGTTAGCTTTAAATACAGTGCAACAAGAGTTAAAGCACTAGATAAGGAAAGTTGGGACATTATGGGCTCTCTCACTTCTAACTATATTGATGTACTYATTGAACAAGTCAGTTCACTCAGAGGAACATTTCCCAGAGTGGAGAAGAATTCAGAAATCTAGACAGGATTTTTTTTTGCATTTTTTTCTCTGTATTTTTTTTAATTCATCTTGTCTTTAAGATTATTCCTCTAAAAGAAAAGCAATTGGTATTATTATTACATAGTTTCAGGGCTTGCAAAGTTGTAGAAAGTTTTCCAAACTTGTTTTCCTTTACTTGTAATCAGACAATGCCAATATTTTGTTTTAGATGTGCTAAAAATGATGATGGCTAAATAAAATGAAGCCAATTTGTTTAATGGGGGAGGAGAAGTTTTTTTCTTCCTAGTTTCTTATTACTCTACTGGCTGCTTTAATTTCTGGCAGCACTGCATTAATGTTAAGCACTGGTCCCCAGCACCGAGTGGCAATTTATCATCTTTCTTGGCAGGGTTCCTGCTTCATCGTGCACCTGCCTCCTTGAAAAAAACAAGACATCAGATACTTATTCAAATAATGCAATAGCTGATCCACAGAGTATCTACACAATGGTAAGTTATCCATGATAAAAGAACAACTTTTTCATGCATTATATGTGACATATGTGTCCTTTCTCTTAAGATTTATGACATTCATGACGGTTAGTATTGTTGCTATAATCAAATCTTTTACAGCCTAACTGCAAAGGTTCAACTTATTGTCAATAGACTTCTATATGAGAGTTAATCAAGCAATTTCATAAATGCTTTAAAACACCTGCACTCTCTCTGGAAGTGTAGGAATAGCAATATCACGGTCTCATCTTTCAAGCCATGAGACCAGTATGGTTAAATAACATCCTATAGACATAGTGGAAGAAGAGTTAAAAATAGATGTTATTTGCATTTGTATGACACATATACATCCATCACATATATGTAAGGAGTTGTGTGTGTTTTTACATATATGTATATACAAATAAATATGATTATTCTATATGTATGCGTATATGTATATGTATAAAAATTCTGTAATATAGTTTATGGCTTCAAAGCATAAATAAAAAAGAAACTAAAAAATAGCTCTAAGTCAGTATGTGAAGAGAATTAAAACTATTACTGGAACTATTCTTAYAAAGGACACAAACCATCTAATTCATAAATATTGAAGGAAAGGTCATATTACTGGGAATATCTGTCTACGCTCACATTTTATAGACCTTGATTGAAGTTAAATATCTCACTGCCAGAAAGTAGGATATCACATTCCTATTGCAAAGGGAGGTGGGTCCTTTGGGAAAGGCACTGACCTTTGGGATAGGAAACCTATAACCTGACATGCCACCAATCCCTTGGGTTAATCCCATTTAGCTTTTCCCATTCAGCTCTTCCAAGGCCCACTTTTCAGCCGTAAAAGGGTTAATATTAGCCCTTCCTTAAATGTTTTAAATGTGTGTAGGTACTAAAGACAGACACATGCACCAGTCAGCTTCTTGTTTTTGATGTAAATAATTTTAAATATTCGAAAAATACAGCTGTGAAAGGAGCAGGACACTTGATAAAGCCAATTTTTTTCCACTGAAGAAGTTTCTATTGTCTATGATTAGAATTATTTGTACCATATCAACAGGCATTGTGCTAGGAGCTGCATATAAAGAGAGCAAAGGATAATTCTTATTTGAGAGCTCTCAGTTTCACAAGGAAAGCTATGATCAGAACAGGAAGAGGCATTCTGCAAGAACAGAATAGTTAAGGCAAAGGAAAAGGACAAGAATGTGAGCATATGTAGACGAATGGTGTGTAGGTAGAAATTTCTGAACATTTTCTTTGATATAAATGCTAAGAAAGAAGGAAATGATATAAAAATCTGAGCTGAAAGAATTCCCTCTTTCCCATAAATATGCGAGAAGGCAAGCACATTTATCTCATTCAGTTAGGAAATGGTGCCTATATTTTTTTCAGGCCTCTTAGAAGGCTTTCCACTGTTGTAGTGCTTGCAATGGCGAAAGCAGCTGTGCTGAAAGGCTGATGGAGTGTTGTCTTGCTGTTGCCATACGGGGGCTTTGCTGGCATATTGAGTATGCATCGCATTACTGTGAGTCAGTTCTGGCCAGCAAATTGGGTAGGTATGGTAGATTAGGTTTTTGCTACCATGTCATTCATGCACAACCAGAATCCACTGTTCCTCACAGTGTCACCCTTGGGCTGTATTGCTGTTGCACAGCCTGTCTCATGTGTCTGGCAATGTTGTACAGCTGGGGGTGATGTGCAGTACTGATCCTAGCTGTTGGACTGCAGAATTCAGAAAGACAAAAACAGTGGTAATACTCATGGGTGCTTTTCATTTTACTGTATGTGTGGCTATTGTTTGATTTCTCAGCTTTCCTTACATGTTTGGATACACTAATTTTCCTAATGAGCCTTTGTGTGTAAAACTGCTTACTAAATACCGGCCTTAATGCTTCTGACTTAGAAACTTCGTTCAGCAGCAACAAAGGCAGAGCAAAAGCAAAAGGCCACGTGTATCTAGTTGCTTGGGCAAGTTGCCTTACTTGGCAAATACAAAGATATTAGATTTCTATTCAGATGATTAAAAAAGTGCTTCTTCGTGTTTTACCGCATGGCCTGTGCTGTTTACAGTGCATTAGGTGTTTACTCTAGTGATAGAAAAATGTTACCTTCTCCATCTCACTCTCTGTTCTTTGGTAACAGATGTTTATTCAGAAGGACTTTCTGATCATCTCTATCTTTATTAACACCTAGCAAGCTTTTATTTAATAAAATATATGTAATATGCATGCTTATAATTTTAAGCAGTGATTTCTGAAGGTAACAGCTAGTATCAGGTTACTCAGATCGCTCCTTCTAGTTCTTGTTTTCAATTGAAGCAGTGTGCTGTGTCAGCAAAACCTACAACATGCTGCTACGCTCTCTTTTGTGTTGCACTCGTTTGACACATAAAACTAGCACCTGCTCTTAAAGGACCCTACAAATTAGCCATATTAAAGATACAAAACATGAAGGGGATCTTTTTCATGATGGTGGGAAGCTTGCTTAACAGCATTTAATTCAGYGGTAAACCTCCGCTAGCATAATTAAAAAGAGGAGTGAAATAAGAGAGTGTTTTACATAAAACAGGATGGCTATCACTGAGAAGATGAGGTGGGATAAGGTTGGAATGGGCTGTGGAGTAGTTACAGGCTCAGATTTGTCAAGTTATTGATGACGCTCCTGACTTGTAAGCTGTAGTTTTGTGTGCTTTGGAGTCTAAGAGAAAGTATCTTCTGAGTGTCACTGCAAATGGTATGTTGTGTGACATTTTCATGAGTGTCACAGATGCGAGCACTTTTGGCAAGAGTCTAGTGATATTGAAAATAGTCTAACATTCCTAGGGACACTCTTGTTTTTCAGTGCAGTACCATAGGAGCCAAGGTGTATAAGAAGATGTAACTCTTGCATTGCACCAGATATCAAAGACTGAAGTCCATCAATTAGCTCTTGGAAAAGTATTTGAATATGGTTTGCCCATTTTATTATAAATTTGTAAAAGATTGTTTTTTTTCTATGTAATTGTATTATACGAGTTCTAGATCCCTGGCAGAGTCTCTGTGTTATCTACCACATACAGAGTAAGAATAGTTCATGCTACTAAGTCTGCATAGTTTACATGGCAATGACAACTGCAGTTATGTGATCGATGTGAGGTTATAGGACTTACCCAAGTGAATGTGAATGTGTCAACAAACACAATGGATTCTGAGTGCAAGCTGAAGCATGCAGAGATGTATGAATATATTGTGGATTGCCTTTAGAACCAGGCTTCCTCCTCTGAAAGAGTTAAAGGATAAGAAAGAAAATATCATGCGTTTCCTCAGAATGTTTAAAATGTTAAACATTCATAGTAAAAATATATATGAGAATTGACTTGTCATATGCTGCTGCTATTGTCCTTGAGAAGATATTTTATCATTGAAGATGCCTTCAATGATATAAGACATTGAAGAAGATATAAGACATTGAATTTAGATAATAGTATTTCCTTACCTTGCAAAGTCTTTCATCACAAGACAGAGGCCTGGAGGCGTTTAGTTTCTTGGGCTCCCAGCAACCTCTCATTTTAAAATGTGTGAAGCATTTCTTTCATCAGGACTACATAAAATAGTTTGCTAATTTGCATTAAGAGATTTTTATCAACTTGGCAAGTTTAATTTGGCTCTGTCGTATAAATTATGCCAACCATATATTGTTTGATAGGAAAATACCTACAGAAAGGTCTGTTTCATGAGTTGGACTTTCAAATACTGGGCAAACCAGAAGCAGTCTTATAGAGAAAGTAACTTTGCAAGGAAAAGASGAAAATGGTGCAGTTAACTATTTTCATATCACCTTCCTTGAGATGGTAGCAAAAGTTCTCTGCTGGTAACAAGAGAAGCATCAACGCAGGTAAGACAGGAGGAATATGCATGCTTGGGTAGACCCACAGAGGACTGCATAAGGAAAGTAGTGGGATTTTGGATAGAGTGACCTCTATGCAAAGGTCCAGTTTTAGCATAAAAAAAAACCTTATGTAGTTTCAAGGGTTGATCATCCAACTGTTGGCCCTGGAGATCTGGAACAGGAAAGAATTGGATTAGTGTAAACAGGACGAGAACTCTAGGTTGGTTAAAGCAGCAGAGATCCATTGGTTTAAGTAGGTCTTCATGGAGTTAGAGAAATGTATTAATTGGTCTATTACTATTAAGGAGACTGAAGGGAGGCTATAATTTAGGCTGACGTGCATATCAGGTGAGGGTTAGTCATGTAAAAAGCACAAATTTGATCCAGACTTCCTTTGCTTTCTGGAAGATTTGAGATCGCTTTGTCTTTGTCCTACACCAAATAGGCCTATGAATGTTTTTTTAAAGCTGAAGCAGTTTCTGAAAACATCATATCTATTGTGCACAAGGGTTTAAAATGTGCGATTTCTAGTTGTGTGGGTTTTGTTTGTTTGTTTTGTGATTAGGTAAAGCATAGTAAGTTTTTTCTGTTTCTTACTGATAGAATTGAAGAGGTAATGAACAATACACAGACTTTGCCTGATCCAGCAACCACACAAATCMGCAAGATTTTTTTCCCCATTGTTTTCAGTAGCCTTTTATCTGGCAATATGTACTATTTGGCAAATGCTACACATGAATATACTGTTAAAGTTTAGATTGGCTTTGGTGCATTAATAACTTAAATGACAATGCAAATTGTAAGCCATATATTCAATTGGAATGTCAACATTTGAACAATTTGCAAATCAGAAAATATTTGATGAAGGCATTTGTGACTAGCTTTGAATAATTTGTGTATTTTCAGTACTTTTACAATCTGTCCACAATGATTCATGCAGAAGCAAAGGTGAAATTCATCATATGTGTTGCTAGCTGCGGGTTATTCTGTCAGTAATTCTAAATGAACCCACTGTAAAGCATTTATTTAATAAATGAAAAACATGTAGGAGCCCTCCGGTGGTCAAAACATACCTCTCCAGCTAATGTATAAGGTCTTTAAGACCAAATCTTTTGATTGATAAAAAGTTTAATTCTTATTACTGTATTGCCCGCAATGTATTTTCAAGATTTTTTTTATTAACGCTTTTGCCATCCTGTAACGATAGCTATAACCCAATTGCTTCAGAATTTCCACATTAACATTAAAAAAGCCAAATATGTTAAGCAAAAGGCGTAGCTAGAAAAAGGGGATCCCTGAGTTCCTAGTGCTTTGTGCTGCATATCTGACGTGAGCACAAAGGAAATCCATTTCAAATGAGCAGAAAGAGCTGCTGGTAGCCTGTGCTGGAGGTGCAAACCTCCTCCTGCAGAGAGGCCCTGATCCATGTCTAGAAACTTTACAAGTTGCATAATGCAGATAATTCCTGCTAGCAAGTCTTCAGCATATATTTAACACTGAAGCAGATGAGTACCCCAGGGGCAGTGTGAATGCGAACTGGGCCTCTGACTTAGTTCTCTAGAAATAACAACAAATTCTTGGTAAGTAGTTAAGAATGCATCTTCAATCTTTTTTCTCCATAATGAAAGTGTTTTATAAACCATAAACACAGTTAGAGAAGAGACACTTCCACAAATTGTGTGTAAAATTGTATGTATCATAGCTGTACAACAAGACTTAGTAAAAGAAATGTGTTTGTTGTTGCAGTGTTTATATTAACAAAAATCCGATTACAGACTACTTAGTTTTGAATGCAGAGGTCTCATGGTGAGGCTTTATGGCAAAACCATATTGGGCTGCCTAATTGCTTAATGCAACCAGCTGTATCTCCTAAAAAGTCCCCTGCAGCAAGGACAGAGAAAGATGTGATGGTGCCCTCCATCCATGCGATGTTGCGTAGGCTATGGGACTCTCAAGGTCAGTTCCTGCCTTTGCCTGAAGTAATTCAATGCAGAATGTCCCATGAAAGAGTCCAGCATTGTAGGCAGAGGCATATAAAAGTCTCCTGAGGAAGCTCTGCCTCAGTGCAAAAATGGAAATTAAAATATACTGGTGAAAAAAAAAAACGTTTTAGGAAGAATGTGGGTGTACAGCTCAATGTTCAGGAGAAAGAAGACATATGTCTGGTTGCTGCTGTTGGTCATTTAATCAACAATTGATGTGGGTACAATACACAAGTAACCCTTCAACTGTACAAGAGCCATTTTTCTTAGCAGTAGCAAATTACTTGTTGTAGGAATTGCTTGATAAATACCCAGAGAACTCCTGTGGTGGGGGATGCATACTTATTCTTTAGTGATAGCTCTCAAATATAAACTTCTGTTTCTTTTCCGTTGTGAAAATTAATTATTAGAATGACCTTACACTCCTAAACAAGAGTCACATTCAAATAGTAAAGTAAAAAATATCAGAAACATCTTATTTTCTGGACTTCACTTTTTCTTTACAAAATAAGTAATAATTTTGATGTGAGGCTATGAGATTTGCCTGTGCACCTGCTCACAGCATTTTAATGTCAGAAAATATGTGCTGTGCATTCACCTTCACCAGGCCCTATAGTATTTAATTTAATATAGATTTATTATAAATATGAAGTCAGTTTCAGTGTTAAATAGTTTCTGGAAGTATGACAATGCCATTTTTCTCTCTTTTTGGGGAGAAATTTGAAAGAGTGAAATAAGGCATTTAGGTTAAAATGAACTGGCAGTAAAGAAGATAGCAAAAGTGATGTCACAGTTCACATGTGATGTCACATGTCACATATAGTCCACTAAGCAGTATTTGAATGCTATGTCTCTCAATAACAATACTGCTATGCTTACAAAGAGATCGTGGATGAAACGGTTCCTACAAGCTTAGCCACGAGGGCAGAGTTGCTGAAGTCATGGCACTTGGCTGCTTCAAATGTGAAAGAACGAGGAAAACAAGGTTTGTACCTCAGCAAGGTTTGTACCTCTGTATGAGGCTGCATGGTGCTGAGCACTTACCTGTGAGAAATATCTTCTCCCAAGTACCCTTCTACTCATGGAGAATCTTACAGTTCCTTTCAGTTTGTTGAAGCAATTTTTACTCCAGAACAGCAGTAAGACACTGAAAATTTTAGGGCGAGCCACAAGTCAAATTTTTACCAGTGTTCCAGTGACCAGTGTTCTTGAGCACAAAGTTCTTGTACAGCAATGCCTGTCAATAAGATCTCCCACTGTATCCAAACATAAAAAGCTGCATCTAAATTTATTTTTGTCCATAGGCAACCCAAGGCTCTAGGGCTAATCAAACCTGTGCTGCTTCAGCAGATAATGCAGAAAAGGAAGCAAGTGATAGTGGCAAATGAATTCCTGTTGTTCGTGATCCTCCGTGTGTCATGGGAAGTAGTACAATATTTAATAATCAAATATTACAGATATTAACAGAAGCCTTCCCAGTGTCTCACAGAGATGTCTAGCCCTGTCTGAACTTTTTCTCAGCATGTCACTTTTACTGAACTATATTTAACGTGCTCTTCAAAAGAGTACTCAAATTCAGATGAAAAATGGTGAAAAAAAGTGTTTATCCTTTTGAAGTGTAATTAAATCTAACTGTAGAAATGAATTAACCTAAATTAATTTTTAAGCCTTGAGTAAGCAGCGCTCAGGTATGTTAGACATTTGAAGTTGAAATGCTAAAGGAAAAATCCTGCAGAATGACTGTGGTGTGTATTGGTTGCTAACTGGGAGTAACAGATATGTTCATCTTCAGGATATTTTTCACTGGACCAAACTCATTCCTCATGTGACTATAACTGATTTTGGTGGTGTTATATGTATGTATACTACACTAAGGTGTAACCAGATCTAGTATTTGCTTGTAGTGTATCACAACTTGTGAAACATTGGTTTGGAATAATATATTTTTTTGGAACCAGTTCAAGTCATTCTCATTTTTTTCCAAATGCTTCATCATTACTCATTATGAGGTAATGTAGTATATCTGATTTTACTAGTGTGTAATAAAAGGATTTGAAGTTTTACCAAGCTGACATGCTAGAAGTAATAATAATATATAATTATATATAAATATATGATTTGTTATAAATCTTTATAATTATTTGTAACCATGCATAATTATAGAATTTATGTTAAGTGTAAATATTGACATTATATTAATAAATAAATGTAGTGAATATATCCTACCTGTTCAGGGAACTAATTTTACAGCTCTCTAACAGTGGCAAACATCATTATAAATGGCTAATTTCTCCATTATGTCAGAGGAGTGAAAACCGAGCCATTATTCTTTCCCTAGAGGGAAGCAAAAGACAGAAGGATGAAAAAAGGACACACTAAAGGAGAAGGATATAATGAAAAGTCAAAATTGGAAAGGACGTTTCTAGAAAGAGGTGCTCCCTCCTTACCTGCCGAATGCCTTCATCTTGCATGGGTGAATGTGCCTCCGCGTGCACATGGAAATGCTCTGGAGACGGGGCTCACTGCTGGCTGGGCTCCTTGCCAAGGGCTGCCTCTGCAGACCTGGAGGGAGCACTGGGACCTGCTAGCTTTCAAAGAGTCCTCCTCCCTGCATGAGAAAACCACTGCTTTTGTTAACTGCTTAGCGTTTTTTCTTTTGTTTTGTTGAACATTTGCTGTGAGCTTGGCTACAGAACAAACATTTTTTTTTTCTGTATAACAGAAGAATACACTATTGTAGGGATGTGGGCAGAAGTAAGAGCATGACAACTTCCTTTCTGTAGTATCGTGTATTTTTTTAAGGTGAACCTGTTCAAATTATTTTTTTTTCCAACAGACTGCTTATCAGGGGCTGTCTAGATAGGAAATGTGATCCTGATTGTCACAAAGTCTGTCAGTGCATGAATGAACTACTAAATTGATTTACAGTGTTTTAGCACAGATACTCCTAGACATTTGAGGCTAGAGTTACGGAACGATTAGTAAGAAAACACCAGTGGTATTTTATTTATGAAAGGTCTGTTTACATTTTGCAATTAGGTTGATCCAACCATTCTTATTTATGAGCTGTATTTGTCAAAAAAAAAAAAAAAAAACCCAAAGAGTTAATTACAGTAAGCATAGACATAGGAAAGTGTGGTCTGTAAATGTTTTGCAGCTAACGAAATACTACTTCCATAGATACCTTCATTAAGAAGTGTTTTTGACCTCCTCAGTTCCTGCACCGAGCATGGTTCAGGAGCCATAGGGAAGAGGGCGCTCTTCAGAACAGTTATGGAAACTGAACATTTGTATGTTCTCGTCCTATTGCAATGTAGAAGATAAAATGAGCAAGCACTCAACACCGTGTAAGGTAACCCATTCTCCTTTACTTTGCCAGGCAGCAGAGGTGTGTATATGTACTGTGGTGAGGGGTAATAGCTTCCAGCAAACATGTATTTGTAGCCTTTTCAGAGCACATCGTCTTCATAATTCTTTGGGAATTTTGTCTGAATAAAGACCAAGCGGTCAACTGTGACTTGAACATTAGCTTTGTTAAAATGCCTCAGGAACAGACCAAGATGCAAATTATCATTCCCTCCCTGTGAAATCCCTTGGGAATTCTCAATCCAGAAATAGGGTGCCTTTTCTTAGTGGTTTATGCTGTGGAAAAGCAAAGTCTGTTTCTCTCCGCCTCTTAAAGGCAAGAGGATTCTGTGTAGGAGCTAAGACTGTAAATATTTCCACATGCAAATTTCTATAATCTTCAGCAGTACAAGGGAAAAACATAATGTTTTGGAGAAAATTTGGGGAAAGAGAGATGACAGAAGGAAGCAATGTGTTGACATTGCCACTTTCAGAGAAACCCTTGTGAACTTGCAGGAGATTGACAATGAAAGTATTCATACTGAAAGATCTTTTCTGGCACTGTTTCTTTCTGCTTTCAGAATCTTAAAAAAAAAGGAATATTAAAACATAAGAAAAAAAGAATCTTAAATCTTTTAACAGTTGTCTCTTAAATATTAGGGATGGCTTTGAAAAGGATAATTCCATTGATCTACAAACTTTTTAACACTGTTACTATAAACAGTTCTTCAGGTTCCTTTTCTTGGAATAATATGGAAAACATTATATGTAAAATAAGGGTTGATGTTTATGTTATGTTGACATTTATGCACTCATTATTATCATGACTCTGATAGAAAGATCTCATGGCACTTCTTCAGTCTCATTAAAACTTTCTGACAGGTTTGAATGAATCCAAACTGGAGAATAGAGACACTCATTTTACTGAGCAAATGTCTAAGGTCCAGGTAAGCTTAGGATTGTTTTCTTAAGACCTTCTTATCTTTTATATATTGTGTTTACATTCTTACTAAAATGCACCAGTCTATGTATCCAATAATAAAGGAGAGGGATTCCTGTATAAACTGCTTGTTTAGCCCTCAGTTTCTAGTCTCTTTTCTTATTTGATCTCTCTGCTTATGGGTTGTTTTTGCTTTCAGCTTGCCTTTATTGCACATCTCAGGGATTGCTGAATGCAGGTGGATCTCAAATATCAGGCACTCTTGCTTTCAAGGGTTTGATTGCTTGACTTTGAGACCTAAAAGCTTTTGGGTGGTTTGCAATTCAGTGACTGGGATGTTATCTCTTTTCTCTAGCATGTCATCACATTATTAAAATTGGCAAATTTCCCCTGCCCCAAAATTTTAAATTAAAATCAACAGGAAACTATTTTAATTTGTGAGATATATCAGATATTTTCATCAGCCTCTCAGCCTAGCAGTTTTTGTTGTGATAATTTCCCATAGAGATTTGAATGATAAGTTTTTACTCATGGTCATAGTAGGAATGAGTGGTTTGCTGCAAAGGAGGGATGTGACTTTATAATTCAGATTGGGGGTTGGCACTTCTTACATCAGATTGATGTAGAAAGACAAAAGAAGTTGTCAGAGGAGTGGACAAACAAGCCAGGCCTGGCTTTGCTAGTGATGCTTGCATGACAAGAAGCAGTGATAGGCAAGAGGAAAAAAAACAGCAGAGTGGCAAAAATGCTTTGAAATTAATGACACAAGCCTTGAACTTAAGGTGGAAAATAATTATGGGGCATCAGGATAGCAATATGATCTAAGCTGCCACTGAAATCAAGCAAACTTTGGGGCCTTCCTAGCGCATAAGGATATTATAAATTTGTCCAACTTAAATGTCAAAGGATTTTAAGCAAAATTCCTCCCTGTTTCTACCCCCTTTAACTATTTTATAAGCTCTCATATGGAAATCACACCAATATTCTGTCCATTGTGCATGGACAGAGCAGATATAATATTGGTTAAGTGAAGTTCACTTCAGTCTAGAGTGGTCTAAGTCACCTTAAATAGCTCTGAAACCCATCTTTTGAAATTCACCCTATGTGTCCAACTATTTTTCTCTTTAATTCTTATCTTTACATTTACATATTGCTGAACAACWTTATTCCTTTTTTTCTACTGAAAATATTTTTCCAATTATCAAGCTGCATATACTATTTCTGAATCCAGTAGAGGAACAGAAGGTACCCTCTTGGTACTGGACCTAATTTTTGTCCTGATCTAGAGAAGGTTGCCATGAATCTGATTATACTAATACTAAATTACTGGAACAGTAGCCCTGAAAATATGTGTTAACAATCCAGGTCCATGGTCACTGTCTCCTATTGTGTTCCAGTTTTTATGCTGAGGCTGCAAATGCAATCCTAAGGCTATATGGGTCTAGTTTTTGTTGTGATTAAACAATCTCTTGCTGGATCTTTTTGACATTCAGCTGTTGCTGAAGATGTTAAAGCAAAAGTAAATGTACTAATCATTGGTAACAAAGCAGTCTAATCCATGCTGACCTACAATTTGTTTAGGATCCTTTGGAGCAACAGGGAGATTAAAGTATATAAAAAAGAAGAGGTAAACAGTGGGTCAGAGATTAGAAGTGAAAAAGGAAAAGGCTGGCTTCCCCCAGACCACACACTGATAGTGGACCTTCGGTCARTGATTGTTAGAAAATGTTTCATGTTTCATTTTCCCCCAGAACCTTAGAAACAGAAGGTTTGATTGGCACTTGTCATGGCTGATAGAGAGACGAAGATGCTTTGGTAAAAAGGAGAGGGAGGCAGCCGTGTCAAAAGCAGAAGTAGTCAAAGGATGATTCCTCCTTTCTGTGGTTTTGTCTCTTTCTAAATTATTCAAATCTGGGTGGCATCTGAGGATAACTGGCATTTTGACACAGCTTAAAGGATTGTCTCACTAACTCTATTGAACTAAGGCTGCCATCCTTTAAAAAAATTATAAAGAGGCAGATCTTCAATAATCTGATATGTATACAAACCAAAGGCAGTTTGATGCAGGGGTCTTTAAATATTTTGGGAGTGTGGGGGGAGCAATTTCATCCATTTTGTGATGGATTGTCTTTTGCATCCATCTGCAAGAATGCTCCTTATTGGTTTAAAAAAAGCCTTTATTTGATTTTCTTTAGAACATTAATAGTTGCTTGTCATGCATCTGGTGGTTGTAAATCCAAGTCAAGCCAGCTGGATTAGAATCAACAAATGTAGAGAATTTTCACAGTCGAAAGAAGGTACCTCACCAATTGGGAATCTCCTCTATTGATAGTTCTCCTGATTATGGATTTTTCTTTTAGGGGCAATTTTCTTTCTTTCTTTTCAGAAAGGCACCGTGTCTCCCCTTAGCCCTTTGTGTGAACCATGTGGCTGGTGTAAATGGGCTCCCCAGGGTTATTAGCTCCTCTCATTCTAAGCTGCCATTTTACTCTTTGGTGTCCTCTTCAGTTAACCATAACCAAAGCCAAATCCTGCTCGCTTTATTCAAAGGAATCGCCCCCCTGAAATAAATAATTGCATACATTTAGAAGGATTAGATATCCAGTGGCATTCTGCACTTAACTTATTGCAAACCTTCAACAATGCCCCTGCTTCCTACACAGTTACAGCTACCACAATTGGCTGTAGTTAGGAGGAAAAATATCATCTTAGTTGCCTATATTGATGCATGTGCTTTGAACTGTTATGGGAATGATGAATGTAGATGAACTGTTCATAAAAGTCTGAAAGGCCCAGCTATCCTGGGCAGAGTCCTTGCATGTGGAGTACTTGGCTGGTTTCAGAGGTCCTTCATCTGTATGTAGCAAAGGCCAGCAAGCTAAAAGTTTCCAAATGGACAGCTTAACATGTCTTTGCCAAAGAAAACTACTACTTTGGCCACATTTTTATGAAGTAAAATGCCAAACTCTAGACAGATTTTGTTGATTTTTTTTTCTTAGCATTTGGTTTAGCCCAGAAGATGGCCCTTTGAGACTTTCATGAACAATTCATCCACATTCATCACTCCCATAACACAGATGAAACTTTTGCAGAGTTTCTGAGAAGACAGATGAATAGAGAGTATTTCCAACATGTGGAATATAAGTATGATTTTACTTGACAGTAGAATTAGGAGTACTCTGTACTTTGACCTACATTGTGTCCTTAAGAGTTCTTTGGGGAGATGTCAAAAGACATTCACACCTAGTCTCTCTTTTTCTGATTTGAAATTTTTAATCTGAATCTTTGTGTATGATTTACTTTTTATTGTCTGCATGACTTATTTTTGCCATCTAGTGTAGAAAAAATAGGTTCATGTGAAGGTTCACATGAAGAGAAAGAGCCTTTGCATTAGAGGTGAGATTTCTGAGCTCTGCATAAGGCCCAATCATGTAAACAGAGAAWGACCACTCAGCCACAGAAATTCTTCAGATGTGGAGCATCAACAGAATGCAAAGGGGAAAAAAGTCTTTCCCATTTATTCAAAACTAAAACAGACTCAGTTCCTATCATGCCAAGATGCTGGAGATATGACCACCTCTACCTTCAAAGCATAAGTTTTTATGTCTAAACTTGTTTCAAATGAACAAATAAACAAAAGAACTAATTTGTGTATGTGAAATAATTGGATTGTCGTGCGCAATTCTTCAAGTTAATTTCTGAGTCTGCATCAATTATATGCATGAAAGTTACATTTTTTGCATGCTCAGTTTAAGCTGCTCCATTATATAATCTTCTCTCAAGAGAGTGTTCAGATGCACCATTTCATTTGATTTGAACTAAAAAGGATCCTTTTTCATATCACTGTATGATTGTCATACAAATACAGTGTCATACAAATAAAACATGTCCTGTAATATATGAATCTTCACAGGTTTCAGTATTAGCTCCAAATTTAAATTAGATAGCATTAAATAAAGCAAAATTATGACTGACCAGAATATCCTAATCCAAAATTATTTCTCCAGGTTGCTGAAATCAATGGCTTTTAAGTGATGACTGTATGATCTGTATTTCCCTCAAACTGTGAAATTAGATTCCTTTTATGGATCCATCACAGTAGCATTGAGCCATTAGATACATCATACTACACTTGTCAGCCAGCCTTCCCTGTTCATTGGGACTGTAAAGCATATTAAGCAGACAATAATAGTACCCTTCAGTATGATTAGGTCGTCACGTTTTCCCATCCTGTATCCCACAGGCAGCAGAAGCCTTCTTTGAAATCCAGGTCCTCCAAACTCCACTTGCAGCTGGTGTTTGGTGGTGCCAGAGACATTTCTTTCTCCTCTGCCCTCAAGTTTCCTTCTTGCATTCTCTTAATGCAGTACCTATGAAAGTCAGCACAGATGCCAGGTCTTTAGCCAGCCACACTCCTTCCTGTGGTGCCAATTCCTGGAAAGAGGCTGAAATGCGCTGGCAGGCTGCAGAGTCACAACACACAGTGAAAAGAGAGTTGTTCAAACAATGTCTAATGGACTTAATCCCCACTTCCTGCCCTTTCAGGATCACAACTGAATTTCAAAAGCAGTGCAAACTAACAAACAACTGCTAGGAGCAGTTGGACAAAGTTAAAACCTCCCTCAGACTGGAACTGATGACACATGAAGTCTCTCAGGAGGCTAGAAAGGTAAAGAGACATTTCTGTTTCAATCTGCCACTGACCTGTGGCCTGGCAATGGCTGGATGTGAAAATTACATTCTGAACAGGGCAGTCTCTGCCACCCTGGCCTCGACACTCCAATTTCCTCACTGGCTATGCCAAAGTATGGGCAACTCAGGAGCTAGTCAGGGCCATGCAGAGAAAACTGCATCAGGGTCCTGCAAAGTGTTAAAGTTAGCCTGAGTGGGGCAAACTCATGCTCAGTTATGTCTCCTGTTTGAACTCAAGAAGTGCTTTAAGGCTTTAAAGGCCAGTTTCAGTTGCATCATCCTTATTTATACCCTCCTCCTGCAGCTACTCCCTTTATTTGTATCTGTACAGGAATAAAAAAAAAAAAACAAACAACAACAAAAAACCCGCTAAGATGTATTTCCTTATGAAACTACCTCCTACGGTGGTGGGTGAGTCATATATTATCCGTAACTTTAGGCATCCGCTTGCCATAGCARATGTGTCATGACTGTGATGCAAAGTGGTGATCCAATTTGATGGGTCAGCTTTGTGGGTTTTATGCCAGATGACAGTATGTCCACCCTGGCCACATTAGCTTTATGCCGCATCAAGTCTTTCATGTTCTCTTTTAGGTAGCAATAAGCCAGGACAAGGCATAGATCTAGCCTAACTTCATGTTGTATGGCTTTGCTTCCTTGACAAAAATATTATTGCATGTTCACACCTGGTTTTGATTCCATTTGTAGGGCTGGTGATCTGCTACAAGTTATTCTGTTATTAATGTTTGTACCATTGTTACTTAAGTCTTTAAAGGTGCCAGTGTCTGAAGCAATCTAAGTTTTTCTTCTATCATATGCATAGCATACCTATAAATGTGAGGTTTACTGACAGTACTGGAAGCTCCAGTGTCAGCTGTGTGCATTTTGCTTTCTGGGCTGGAACATCCTCCTCTTCTGAACCACCACTGATAGCTCCTTTACAGCACAAGCGGCAGCCCCGCAGCCACTTTTCCTATCCAGAGAAAATTATATGCTATTGCACAATCATGCTACAATCATTTCTGTAGAAAACGTGCCTTTAATAAATGCATAGTAAGAAAGAAGTTCCCTTCTCTTTTGTGGTTAGCATAATGAACCTTCAGACAGAATTTTAAAGAAAGCAGAGCAGTCACTAAGCTCCTATTTCTGTGTTTATGTATCCAGCAATTTACATTAAGCGACAAGTATCATTAGCTTTTCTGGATAAACACTAAGCAAACTGGGAGTATTTTAAAAACATAATAGGGCACCCTGCAGTGGTTATCTTTTTTTTTTTTTTTCTTAAAGAAACACCATCAAAAAAAACCCCAACAGTTTATTCAGAAAATATATTCCCAGATGCCTTGGATTCCTGTATTTGGCTTTGCTTGGTTTTTCAAGATCCAGACCTTGCTGAGCCTTGTCAGCTTGTAAGTGGCTGCGCTCAGGAGTCAGTAAGGGGCTATATCTACCCTAGGATTTAAGGGTGTGATAATGATACTTTCAGCCAATAATACTTTCTAAAGGTCTACTCTAAAGGCTAAAAAGCCAGACTCTAAAGGCTCTAAAGGCTCTAAAGCCAGACTCTAAGGTCTGGCTCTAAAGGCCAGAACAAGCAATAGTCAAAACTGTACTTGAACTGGCACAGCAGAGGCACAAGTGTGACTAACAAGCAGCTATGCTGTTTTAGGCATAGCTTTTCTCAGTAGGGTGCAAAGAAAGGCCCCTCATCTCTAGTCATGGTAGCATACACTTAGATATGGTTGCAACATGCCACAGAGAGTGTTCTCCAGTAGCTGTTGGCTAGTCATGTTGGAGCCTTCCACTCAGAGAGACTTTCTGAAAGCTGCAGAAAGGCTGCAGGAAGTACCAGGGGTCTCTCCATAAGGCTGGCACTGGTAGTCAACTTTTCTGCAGTGTGTGCTAGTGTTGAAAAGTTGTGTCAAGTAAAAGAGCTGTGGGAAGTAGGCTGGCTGCACAGCATCTAAGACAAGTGGAAGATAGGTAGGAAATTCTCAGAGACCCAACAAGTTGTTGTTGAGTTTCAACCCCGCACTGCAGTGGAGGTGCGGACAAGCTCTCTGCCATGTTGGACAATAAGTCATAACCCTGTAGATAAAGGTTGGAAATGGGTCACTTATATGAGGAGAAATGTTCTTGCTTCGCCTGGACACTTGCTTTGATGAACAGGTTCAGCGCCTTCCATGCTGAGTAAGAGCTGGACATGGGTTCAACTGAAGCAACTGAACTTACAAACACTGGACCACACAGGAAAACCCAGAAGAAATGACAAGTATGTGCAGTAACTCCTTAGTGGACAAAGGCACCAAACTTGACCTCTGATCTAAAGAGGTTTGCTGCCTGCTGGTTCGGATCTGAGATGTTATGAAAAGATTGTCAAAATTTGTCAATTGCTCTATTATACTCTGTTGCGGGCACCTACAATACTGCCAAGAGCAACTTGGAAAGTATCAAATGGGATTGTAAAGCTCTGAAGATAATGATCAGGAGTTTTGGGGGCCCAGGTCATTTTCTGCTTGATCTTGCTAGTAAAGGCTAAAGACAGGAGGAGGAATAGACAATTATTGCCTGTGAACAACTGGCTGTGAGATGATACTGGCAACAGACTTTTGCTTTCTATGACCACAAGATCCTTTTTGAAGATTGATAACTGATTGGAAGAGATGGGACCCACTTGGCCAAACCAGGCATGTCTGCAACAACCTTCTAACCTGGTGAAGAGGTCTCATGATGATCTCATGGGGGTTTTGGACGCATGGTGGCTTGCATGACTAGAATGCTGTCATGGAGGGATACAAACTCTTTAGGAAGGATAGACCAGGAAGATGAGGAGGAGGAATCACCCTTTATGTGGGAGCAACTGGAATGTATTGAGCTCTGCCTAGGGGTGGATGATGAGTTGACCAAGAGCTTATGGGTAAGGATTAAAGAATGAACTAACACATGGCTGACACTGTTGTGTTTTTTGCTACAGGCTACCAGATCAGAATGTCATTGAGACCTTGTACAGACACCTGGAAGTAACCTCATAATCACAGGCTCTGGTTGCCACTGGAGACTTTAACCTCTCTGACATCTGCTGGGGGAACAACACAGCACAAATTGTCTAGGAGGTTCCTGGAGAGCATTGACAATAACTTTCTGACACAGGTGGTGTAGGAGTCAATGAAGAGAGATGTGCTGCTAGATCTTGTACTAACAAATGTGGAAGAGCTGGCTGGAGATTTGAAAGTTGGGGCCAGTCTTGTCTGCAATGATCCTGAGATGGTGGAGTTCAGATTCCTGCAAGGAGAAAGCAGTCCAAAAAGCAGGATCACAACTCTGTCCTTCAGGAAAGCAAATGTTGGTCTTTTCTTGGAAGAATCCCATATGATAGAGCCCTAGAAGGAAGAGGGACCCAAGACTGATAGTCAATATTCAAGGATCATTTCCTCCAAGCTCACAAATGGTACATCCCAGTGAGCAAGAATTTGAGGTTCTAGGAAGGCTAAGATCCATCTGGAAATTAATCTGGCAAGAGATGTCAAAGACAGCCGTAGGACAAGAAACAACAACACAAACTAAAATGCAAGAAATTCCCTCTGAACATGAGGAAAAACTTTTTGCCTTGAGGGTGACTGAGCACTGGACCATGTTGTGAGAGTTGTGGAGGTCCTTATCCTTGGAGATATTCAAAACTCTTCTGGATAGAGTCCTGGCCAACATGCTATAGTTGCTCCTGTTTGGACAAGGCAAGGTTGGATTGGATGATCTCCAGAGGTCCTCCGACCACAGTTCTTCTGTGATTCTGTTATAAAGATGGTGGTGTCTCCAGGTATATTTAGATAGCATATGGAAGCTTCTGGCTGCCAGGGACCCAAACCGCTGGTGTTTCAGGGCCATCTCACTTCAGCTTGGATGGAAATCTCAGGTCTGGAGCTGTGAGTATAGGAACATTGCATTCAGAACTCATAGAAGAGAGAAAGTGATGCTTTTTTTCCTTAGGCTTGTTTTAAATAATTTTGTAATCATGCACCCATAGTTTCACAAAGATGAACATAGGAATACAAAATGAGCTCCTTGGTTGTGTTGTTTTGAGCTCCTAGATGTGAGTCAGGTTCTGTCTTTCCTCTCATCGCCAGTACATTTCCCACTTTCTTGTCAGAAAATAGAGTTGAGTCCTGAAAAGCAGTGGTCTTCAGAGCAATCTGAGCCTTGAGGTCTTGTGCAAACCTCATCATGCAAGTGGAGAGAGGCAAATGGAGGGACCAGAGGAAAGTCAGACCAGAGGAGGTATTTGTTCCGTGAAGCTGTAAGTTGAAAGTCATGCTCTGTAGGCTGCCTCTTTAGCTAGCTGAGACCGAAAGTCTCTGCTAACTTCCGGTGAGTAATTCAGAGCATGTAATTTACTCTACCTTTCTACCTACTTCACTCCACTGGCCATAGRGGGAACCTTGAGAGTCCTAACCTAGACTATTTATTAAAGGTAGCTGTTAGATAAGTGTTTTTCTCTAGGCTCAGAGTAGCTCTTACAAAGTGCTCTGGGATGCTCTCCCTGGAGGTTCTAGTTATACCTCTGTTTTTGCAGGGGTCCCTACTGGACCTGTGTACCCTCACTGGCAGAGTGACAGCACAACTTCCACAGCTTTGAAGACTTGTAATTACCGACAACGGAGTGGTAGTTCCTTTCAGCAGAAAAAAAAAGCCGGTTCATGTGTGAGGGAGAAATTGTGTTTATGCAGTAGGCTTTTCCTGTTTCACACCTCTGTGGTGAACAGTTGGGTGTTGCTAATTTTTGGAACAAATAAAATTCAGCAAACACCATCTGCTTCTGATAAAATGAGCAACAGTCACTAAAACAGATACAAAAATGCATTAAAATACCTCTAAAGGAACAACAGGCTACAGAAGAATATAATAAAACCTGAGCGTTTTTTTGATGCCAAAAATATGGATAAAAAAAAGTCTTGAACTGTTAAATCAAGTTAACTAACTTGATGCTAAAATAAAGCAAAAAAGAAAAAAAAGGAGTTTGATTCCTTTTGCATGAAGTAGAAGTCAAACATCTCATAACTTCTTATTCATGTGTCTCTATCACAAAGCATCTGGGGCGCTACACAGAAGTTGTAGCAGTGACTGCATAGATTATTTCTTCACGTCCACAGTTTTATGAGTCTATTATACCTCCATACAAAATTGAGAACATTTTAATCTGATTCGTTATCATCTCAGATATTGTGACCTGTTCAGCCTTATCTTTCTTGAAATAGTGCATATGGGTGTCCTCATCCTCACTGTAATGAACACTCCTTTAGTGAAGGCCCTTTGAGTAGCTTTCTAATTTTACACTGGATGCTTCTCAGGGTGTGTCTGATATTCTCAGGGTATTGTCACTTAAGTGTCATGTTCATGTTTGCTGGCTCACAGCAGTTACATACTAGAAAGAATGCAGCTGTGCTATATTTGTGTGTGCATGTACTGACACTGCATGGCAAGGATCTTGCCTGGTCCCTTCTCATGCCCAGTGTGAACACTGACACTTGCTAGGACTGCTTGTGTGAGTGTGTCCTCATCTGGACTACCATCTTCACATGAGGGCCTTCAGGTACCATCGAATTACTGCAGGCATGTACACACTGTAACAAAGAAAGCAATCCCCTGGGAATGCTGATGCCCTAAATCTTTGTAGTAGGGATTACTGTGGGCCCCACTGAGCTCTTTCTAGAGATCAAGCCAGACTGTGTTAGTCCTGTGCCTATTTGCCTGTTGTTGTCCTATTTGCCTGTTGGGCCTGCCAGTAACAAGCTGCTTATGCAGTTTACAGATTCAGAAGACCTTGACAAATTTGTGGTATCATCCATGGATGGCCTACCTTGTCTACAAGGAGCAAATAGCATGGTCCCCCTGTTAAAAGCAGGAGGAACCTAGGCTGTGGACTCCTATAAGGGTTCTTGCATAGCAGTATTGTGCTTATGGCAAACTATGCAATGTCCTGAATTATGATTTTTTTTTCTGTATTCAGTATACTGGAGCACTGATTTACAACATGGGAGGAGATGATTTGAGTTTATATTGTGCAGCTGTGTTATAGGTATTTTCACTAACTCCAGACAGGAGCTGATCTTCCTGGGTGGGTCTTCCCAAATGACCTGTGAGAAGCACAATAAGGGAGAGGTACCGTCATGGTAGCAGTGCCTGATATAACAGTTGGGCACTGTCTGGGCACTTAGGATGGTAGTCCAAGTCTGTTTGGTGTACAAGGTCAGGAAATCAGGCCTTATGAGCATCTCCAGGGACACATAGATAATGTAACTAGGTATCATCCATATTCTACTATTTATTCATGTGAAATTGCTTTAGCTGTGTTACCCATGGTATTGTCATAAAAGTTTTCATCGTGAACCCTGTATCCTTCTATGAGGAAGTCTTTACCTTTGGTCACTTCAAATCTGTTATTACATTCTTACATTCAGCTAGTTAAACCACTGAGATTACTCTGGATCATCAACAAAGCTGCTTAATAATTTATCGTACTCCCAAACCACTGACCTGCATGGCCTTCCTTAGTGACAAGCTTTTCTTCTGCATCATTGACAAAGATGTTAAATAGGAATGGGCCAAGATAAAGCTCATGAAGATTTTTCATTGGTAATTACATTTTTAGACCTTTCAGACACTTTTTAACTGACTGAAATAATGTCATGGTAGTTTTGTRTCATTTTGATTTCCTAATCAAAATGTCATGTGATACTAAGTGAGATGGCTAGTAGAATTTCTAAGTCTATTACTTATAACAACTGAACCAGTAATCTTATTCAAGAAATAAATCAAGTTAGTTCAACAATATCTGTTTTCATAAACCTGTGTTGACTGGCATTAATTATATTTCCCTCCTTCCATTCTTTATTAATCAAATCCCTTATCAGCTGCTGCACTGTTTTGCCTAGGTTTGATGTCAAACTGACAAGTCTATAATTACCTGGGTCGTGCCATTTACCCTTTCTAAACAGTGATACAATATTAGCTGTCTTCCTAGTGCTGATGCTGCCTCTACGAGTTCTGCATTCTACAAGTTTAGCTGAAAACCAGCAGTGGGGATCCAGAAAACCTCTCTGATTTCTGTTAAAACTCTTGGAAACAATTTTCTAGGTTGGCTGATGCCTAAATTTTTATCTGTTTTTTAACACTCCTACAGACTGTTATTACTGTGGAAAGTATTTCATCATCATCCTATGATTTCATTATATCAGTGAATACAGTATAGTCATTTGCTTTTTTTTTTTTATGTTGCTCTATATTACTATATATTGAGCACTTTTGATTTTTTTGTGTGTGTTTTGTGTTTTTCTTTCTATTATTGGCATTTCTAACCCTTCATCCTATCAGTGGGCCAATTCCATTGATAGGATTAATTAGGATTACTATAAATTGAAACTTCCCTTGTACTCATTCACCTCATACTTCATGAATTTTAGGGGAGCTGACTTTCAAAATAACCCATAATTCAAGCCATACTAAGGAAGGAGCTTGGTCCCAACTGAGTGACCAGTAGACCTGACCACCACACCTAGCACAACTGAGATGTTACACTAATTACCCAAAACAATCTGGGAAGTCAGGCCTTTAGATGCTGAACCCGTGGTGACTTGGTGGTGTATCTTTTACTGGGGGGGATGGTGGTAGCTGTGGTTTGAGGATGAATTGTAGTATCTGCTGACTAAACTGAGGACCAAACAGGTCTTTCTCTGCAAACCCAGTGGCATAACTTTTAGAAATGGACTGATGGCCTTCAGAAGAAAGGTAAAAAAGGGAGGAATAGGGTAGCCCTAGCTTGTCCTTAGAGATACCCCAAAGGGATGTTCGCAGTAGTGGGGGGAAACTAAGCTTTCATATATTAAAGCAGAGTAATTTCCTCTTCTCAGTGGTAGGAGAGACAGGTGTGGGAAAACACAGTTTAATCCTTTGCCTATATTCCACCTGCTTTCTCAAGAAACATTTTTCTTATTATTATTTTTATAATTAAACATTCAAAATATCTTCCTGGTAAGGAGAGGAGAAGGAAGGCGATCACTTTGTGCAGAGTGCTATTCTTTTCAGACACGCTCCTGCTCTAGATTACCATTTCATGCTAGGCTGCACATAAGAAAGCAACCTGTGTCCTTTAAGGGAAAGTGTATGTTGGGGGGTGGGCTGGGGAGCTGGTAGTGGGGAGGGCACCGGCTAGGCTCAGGATGTAATCAGATAAAGCGAGCTGATTAGTATTAGCATGTTAGCTTTGTCCCAGCCCCTAGCATCTTCAGTGGGCCAAAGCATTCTCTTCATTTGTCACTCCAGCGCACCTTTTGTGCGAATAATTTCCCCTTGGTATTACCCAGAGCTTGGAGTCGATAGCTGACTAGCCTCTTTGCTTGTACCATTATTTCCAGCAAGCTTCATACATCTGCAATAAATCCAGGAGGATTTGCAAGTGGGCTGAGGAAGTTTGAGTGACAGAATGAGCTGATAAGGCCTGAGTCCTGCAGAAACAAAAGGCTTTCCAGTTTGTCCTGACAAGACAGGCGCTGCCTTGGAATTGATTTGATTTGATTTGATTTGATCAAATTTTTGCCAGCTGACCCCAGAATTTCATGCCAGTGAAGAATTAAGCCCTGAGCTTTCTCACGCACTCTGCTAAACCTTCACATCACTGCCAAGTTTGAGAATATCTGTTTTGAGTTGGGCTGCCTCTTTGTTTTCAGAAAGCTGGTGTACTGGAAGGGTTTTTTCTTCCTTCCTTCCTTCCTTCCTTCCTTCCTTCCTTCCTTCCTTCCTTCCTTCCTTCCTTCCTTCCTTCCTTCCTTCCTTCCTTCCTTCCTTCCTT
>NW_020455317.1:104502-181833 GCF_003342845.1 Nothoprocta perdicaria
TTCCTTCCTTCCTTCCTTCCTTCCTTCCTTCCTTCCTTCCTTCCTTCCTTCCTTCCTTCCTTCCTTCCTTCCTTCCTTCCTTCCTTTCAATGTGGATGAACTGAAAAGTGTCCAATGATCAGCAGTTCTTTGGACAGAGTGTCTTGGAAGAAAACACAGTGGCAAAGCTACAACACTATCAAACTGTAATGTACTCTAAAAGATTAAGACCTAATGAGATAAAGCGTAACAATATTCTGTAAATCTTTATTCTTTTGCTTGTGCCTAACCAGGAAAGCATGAGTCAGAAGCAGCATGGATCAGAAGGTCTGCCTGATATTACAGGCATGATATTCTAAAATCAGTAAAAAAGAAAAAAAATCTTTAGAAGGTTGCAAAAGGTGCAAGTCTATCTCTGCTCTGGAAAGAATGAAGACAAACTTGGCATGCTGACTAGCATGAAGTGTGGAAGAAAAAACATAACTGGATTGGGTGGTTGGGCAAGCAAAGGAAAGCCTGATGTTAGAAAACTACATCTTTCCAAAAAGTGGAGAGGGTTGAAAGAAATGGATTTTAAGAACAGACATCATCTTTTAAGCTATACAAGATGCTAATGCATAAGTTCCATCAAAGCCTGCAGGTACACTGAAATATTGTCCTACCCATCTACTAGGGTAATGTGAGAGCAAAGCACAGACATGCTTCATTTTCTCTTCCAATTGCATCTCACCTTATGGCTAATCTTCTCTTTCATAGTAGGATAATATCTGTATGCTTTTTATCCAATTGGTGTCCTTAAATATATCTGATGAAGGAGAATGATTGTAGTGACACATAGATCGCTTTTTTCTGTCTTTTACTTTTCTATGACACTGGTGAGCTTCAAGGACCAAAGATTGGCTGCCTATTGCTATTGTTATAATGGCAGTAACACACTTATATGTAAAGAATAGGTAACATTTGCATATCC
The DNA here is from genome assembly GCF_003342845.1 of Nothoprocta perdicaria. Taxonomy (NCBI): domain Eukaryota; kingdom Metazoa; phylum Chordata; class Aves; order Tinamiformes; family Tinamidae; genus Nothoprocta; species Nothoprocta perdicaria. The sequence goes on from NW_020455317.1 coordinate 105,452, forward strand.
TGGGGATATGCAAAATATGTGTGTATATGTGTGTATTTGAGAAACAAAGAGGGAGAGAAAAGGAGGAGAAGGCAAGAGAAGCTCGTTTCAGACCAAAGTTCTGATCTTAAACGTATAAAGTGTATTTTTTCTTTAACAGAGAATAAAGTGAGCTATTTACAACAGCTCATGGGTGCCACACCTTGGAGTTACAGGAGTGTCTGTTAGGGAGGCCTGTAAAAGGAGATGGCCTTTGAACCCCCGTACACTAGAAAAAGGTCTCCTATTTCAGGTGAAACAGCATTGCTAAGTTCATCAGATGATTGGTTTTACTTATAAAGCATGGGAGTACAGACTCACAGCCTAAAATGCTTTTTCTTGARCTTTTAGAATCCTATTCTATACTTTTATCCAGCAGTGGGGATGTGGTAGACCTAACGCTCCAGGCAGTTTGTGACAAATTTTGGAAACCTGTCAAAAGGTTGGGAAGCCCCACCTAGGAAGCATTTTTTGAGCGAATGGATTGTCACAATATTTTTTTTTTTTTTTTGTGGTAGGATACATGAAAATCAGGTAGTCTAGTTGAAAAAAAATTGATGCSTACATAATACCAAAGAATAAGAGTTCTTTTATATTTGCTAAATATTGATGGATTTTTCTTTAAAGGGTTTGATTTGGAGGAAGAGCTGTACATACTTGAGTATGTACTTTTAAAGGGATTTTGTATCTTTAGCTATTATGAGCATATGAGTTTATATATTTACCTATTATTGTTCTGCCCTGTGATTACATGCAAAATGTTTGGTTCTTATGGGAAAGTTTGTTAGTAGCACTGGTGAATGCAAATTGCATAGTGGCATTTCAGAATTATCATTTGAAACCTAAGCATTCTTGTTCTGAGCCTCATTTTTGAAAGAYCAGGTCCAATCACGAGGTAGTTTCTATTCTAGCAAAGCCATAGAGTACATGTTTCTACTTCAACTCTTCCTAAGCAGTATACTGGTTTTAGTATTTAATAGAGTCTCTGACTATGCTTTTCCTTGCAGTRTCCTTTCTATCTGTCTCATAAACATCTATGATAGCCCAGTCAACAGCGTTACTTAATTGGCTGAAGATCCTAATCCTGCTTCCCTAAAAGGAGAAGCATCATAGACACRGTTGCCAATTATTCCATTATCTCTATTGACAGCCTGGTGTAGTTTGATGTCCTTCAAAGCTCTGACACAGATATCCCATAGGAGAGCATTGTCTCCAGTTAAAGCAYAATGCTGAAGAGCTGTGATTTTCTGTGTCTGCCACCAATATGCTTGCTGGCTTTGGAAATGTTACTTAATCTCTCGATTTCCCTATCTGTAAAAGGGGAATAATGTGTCATTCAGGGAAGGTTAAGAGGGTTAATCCACTGAAGTTCATAAAATGTTATAAGATCTTTATAGTTTTAAGAACATACAACAAATGTAATCAAAAACTAAGTGGAAATTATGGACCTGGGCAAAGATGAAGGTTGCTACTGACTCCCTGATAAATATCTTCAGTTCTTTTCTTGTTTTGTTGTTTTGAAGTGTTATTAAATGCCAAAGCTAAAGTTGCCTGTAGAGTTTCACATCTACCTTCCAATATACTTGTGTCAAGACATGGCCTTGCCGCATGTGGCTTCACGCTATTTTCCATAATTTTCTAGTCTTTGGACACTTGCCTTTCCAACTTTAATATTCCTTCAGTGTAAGAAGCTTACTATGATCAGGAGATGGAGAGTTTATAAAAGTAATGGTGTAACTCATCTTCCCTTTATGAGGAAGGTATCATGCTGACAAGACCACCATGGCCCATCAGGCCTGCTGGACCGTGAGCACCCTGTGCAGATCCCTGCCTCAGCAGCACCCCAAGTCAGCTTTCTGCTCCTCTTCCAGCCCAGGTGCTCAATCTGGCCATATTCTGAATCCTTTCTTCTTTTCCTGGCATCTATCATACCCATTCACTAGGCTACCTTTGTTCATATTGACCTGCCAGGCTGTTTCTTCTGTTAACATATGCCTTTTTTTCAGAGGGCATATCCAGAGTACTGTGTAGAAGATGTAGAAGGAATGCAGAGAGCAGTTATAGTGGTGTGAAATGACAGGTGATGGGGAGCTTGTGAGCAAAGGAACAAAGAGTAATTCTCCTTTTTTCCTCCACAGTAATATATTTTATTTTTCTCCCATTTTGAAGTGGGATGTTACAGATAATGGACTAGAAAACTCTTCCAAAGCTGGCTACTTTTTTGTTTATTGATTTATTTATTTAATAGATCCAATATTAGTTAAAAATCCTCTTCAAAATGTTTGTTTAGACAGATTCTTGTTTGCAGTAAAAACAGTGCACTGTTTTTACTCCTCAGCACTAGGGAAAGCACATTATTCTATTTGTAGCTAAGAAAATAATAACCTTACAACCGTGTTTCTGCAAAGCCAAAATATTTACATGCTTTGGAGTGAAGACTTGAAATTTGGCAGAGTACGGCTGCCTAGTCCAGTGTCAAGGAGGCACCCTTTCACCATCCATGTAAAACTGGCCAATTCATGACACTGAACATTTGAATACAGATGTGCTCAGTACAGCTTTGTTGTGACTTTGGCAGCTGATTTTTCTTAGGTTTCTCTCAGCTCTGTGCAATCTGAACAAGCAGGGCCTCAGTGTGACTTTGGTTGCATTCGCTTTTTTCCCCAGCTCTGTGTTATCTTATAAAGATGGGGAATGGAAAAGAAGATCCTGCCAGGCAATAGGGCAGAAGCRTGTGTTTGGCTGTAAAGTACCAAACAACACAGAAGCAGACCCATATTTGAGTTTACCTCTGTCAGCCTTTTAGGGGCSACTTTTAAGAGATCTGATGAGATCTGCAATGCATGTGGGGCCAATTTCCCCTAACCTCAGTCTCTGTGACTCCTACTGGGGGCACTGCAAGCAAGCTTATATTGAAAACTATGGAGCTCTTTCTAAACGCTTCTTTAAGGCACAGAATAATTAATTAAACAGGTGGTTCTGTGAGTGGCACTATTAATGATGGCTGCTTTCCAGTGTCTCTCTCTCGTGTGGATTTCCAGGCGGTAACAAAGGTTGAGCTCACGCTGAGGTCTTTCCCTCAATGAGGGAATTAATAGGGTCTCCCTCCCCATACTCTCCCGCCTATTTCATGAAAACTTGTAGGCACTTAATTCTCATAAAACCTCTACTCTGTACATGCTCAAAACTGATGAGTGATTTTGAAACTAAGAGCATGGGAATAAACAGAGAGAAACAGATGTGTCAAAAAAAGCCTGATTGGAGAAACTCCATTCCCTAAAGTTGAAATTATTACCAAGAAGATGGAGTGGTGAGCAGCAATGTTTGATTGCCCCTCTGGTGATACAGGACCTGAAGGAGAAAGAATAAGAAAGAAGGGATCTCTGCTGCTATTGAGGCAATTCACACATTTTTTTCTACTAGTCAGTGAAAGGGAAGAGGCAGTAATCACCAAAATATCCTTCAGGACCGGTGAAAATATCTAACAGCTACTTATAGCTACTAACTCTTTAACAGAGCATATAAGTAATTTTACAGGGAGGAATTCCTGGATGGCAAAGGGTTTTTTCACCTTGCAAAGACTCCTGAATGCTGAAACGTAACACAAATTCAAATGATATCCAAGCCAAGTGGTTTGACCATGGAATTATTGGGATATGTGGGACTCTCCATGTTAACAGAACACTTTTCCAGAAAAACATGSTGTGGTTAGGTACAGATAATTGGGCTGATTACACAAGTAAGTGTGACCCACTTCAGTCTTTGCTATACACCACATTGGAGCAGATGATCTAAGATCCTAATCCGGCCTTAAAAAATGATTTAAATAAAAACTCCCAAAGCTTGCCCCACACAAGAAGTTTCTTGGAAACTTTCTGCTCCTCTTCCTCTCCCCCAAATTACTATTTGGACTATTTTGTTAGCAAGACAGCTGGAAATAATTTGGCAGTGTTTTGAAATACTCGATGAGAAGAAATATCAAGATCTTACGAAGAGCAAACAYGACAAATTTTTCTTTTATGTTTTGATATTTTCCAGCATCACCAGATGGCGCCAATGCAGATAATCCTATAAATGATATTTCACAGAGGGTAGGAACATCTACATCTTCCAAACTGATGCCAGTGTGCAAACAAAAGAGGACAAACTCAGAAGATTTCTTCTGAAGAAAATGTGTTAGATCCTGGAGAAGGGCTCAGTCCTGGTAGTGATGCAKTTCTCTCCAGGAACTCTGTCACTGATATCTCCTTGTCTTAAATCTTTTTTGAATACTGCTAGTGAGATARGTATGCACAAACTAAATTCGGTAAGAAAAAATTTCCAATTCCTATTCTTACTATCATAGTTTAGTCTGCAGTTGAGAAGCATATCATGCAATAACAACAGATCTTAGAGCATCTGTCAATTTGTGCTTGAAATAGAAACCTCTTTTTGTTGTTGTTTTGTCGTTGAAATCCAAGATATTTTTTGCAGTTGCTGTTGTTGTTTTACCGATTTGGTTCATCTGGAGTATACAGGATAAGATACAGTGACATTCAGGCATCATTATTTGTCCTTTTGTGATGTTTGGACACAGCTTTAAATAAACAATGAATCTCCTCCCTATAAGAACCTTGCACATGTCCTGAAACAAAACTTGAAGACAAATGTATTCTTTTAAAAAGAAGCAATAGATTTATGTTGCGAGCTTGTTTARATACCAGTCAGAATACCACATCTCTACAACGCTGTGACTCACTCTCTCTCTCTTTACAGTAAAATAATGTTACTGATGATAATAGTTATTATTAGCAGTATTAATATGTTTCAGAAGTGCTTCTGGGCCCTTTTTCAAACTACTACTTCTGTTTCCCCAATCTCAGAGTAAATGAACAGGAAATTATGAGTTGATTTCCAAGACTTTTTCCCTATCAGGGCTTGAGTTTGCTGGCAGTTTCCCTTGAAGTGAAAATAGCATCTCTTCAATAGCATCATGTGAAGACAGAACAGATGATGAAGCAATAGGACCCAGCAACATAGAGAAATAATTTACAGAAGATATATATAGCTGTTAAGAATAGTCTAAATAGGTGACTTAGTACCACTAACAGCACTCACCAGTTCTTTTGTTTGTCACCTTGACCTGCTGGTGGCATGATCTGATGTTTCTCTGTTCACTCATCTCACTTACAGGCACATTTCATGATCCGATAAATGTGAGGCAACAGCATCTGCTGCATAAACCCAGTAACTCCTCTCCTTTTTTGGTGATAGTCTTAGGAACCTGCACCAAAAAGAAAAAGCTGAAGGAGATGGAATCATATGTGGGTTTTGACATGAGCCAGTATTTGTCCTCCTATATGTATGTCCTCAATAAGAAGAGCAAAAGGAAAAGTAGTGTCATTTTTGTGATATAGCTGCCTGACTCTGGAACTGCAAAAATACTGTTAATAAACCTGCCTCTTCTTACTAGAACTAGCCAAAAGATCTTGTTTCTGTTGATACCTTTAGACTCGGGAGTATACATGGCTGATGCCGCTTTGCAGAACTCAAGTCTGAAGAGGTTCTTTTCTGGGAGAATTAAAAACAAACAACAACAAGCCCTTGCCACGCTCCCAGACTGCTGCCTGAGCAGGATGGAGCTCTTATGTGTTATACATGTTAAACATCTCCTATTCAGAGCTAACTTTGACTTTGTGTCCTGGGCCAGGTGAAAAGATTTTTCCAAATAAAAAAAAAAAAAAGTGAAAAAACAAACAAACAAACAAAAACCACAAACATTTTATCATAAATGTTTGCTGTGATAGCACCGTCTTACATTTTTAAATATAGTAATTTACAAAACTGTTTAAGGAAAAGTGAGGGAAAGAGTTCTTTTATGGGCTATTTTATCCCTTTATTGTCTTCTCTTGCAGTCGACTTTTTGGCAAAATACTGCATCTTCAGCGAGGAGAAGTTGGCTAAGCACAAAAGGGCTTTTGAAGCGGTAAGTGTAAATTCAGACTTCTTTTCTTTCTTCTTTTTTTTTTCCTCTCCTGCTCCTCTCTCCTCCTGTGTCTGTAGACAGTTAAGCAGAAATAATAAGCACCATTGCTTGCAGTACACGTCCCATGAATTACTCTGACATCAAATGTAACTTTAGAATGGAGGCACGCTTTATTCTTTTCGACGAACTGTTCTCCTATCCATTCTTTATTTACATGTCGTGAGCCTAAGCGCTGCAGAGCCAGTCAGAACACACACACAAGAGGGGGGAGAAGAAAAGGAGGCCATTAAACAAATTAAAAGGGATGGGGATGACTAATACAGTACTCTTGGAATCTGCAATTTGATTAGTCTGAGTTTAATACACAAAAGCAGCGCCGAAGCAGGAGGGGAGTCGAAGTGCTCTTTAATAACCTTCTACAATTAAATTATGGTGATGAATTTAACTATTCTGTGCTTCTAAAGGGGTCTTATTATCTGATTGACTCTGAAAGAAAGTCAGTATTTAACCAGGGTTCTTGAGTCCAGCTATTGGAAGACATACAGTAGTTTTATGCATTAACAACTATTTTTGTTGTTGTTGTGTGCCTCTTCCCATTTGAATTCTTTGGTTTGCTCTTACGGTTCTTCCTACTGCTTTTGATGGAGATGTATACAAACTCTTACTGTACTGCCCAGAAAGTTAAAATGAAAATTGGAGGCTTGTGTTTGTCTCCTGTCCTATAGTTTCATTTGTCATTTGCAATTTTCATTTATGATTTTTGACTACTTCCCTCTGCTCACCCTCTTCATTGTCCAACAATGCATCATTCAAATGCAGACTGTGTATAAGGCATGTCAAGACCTCTGAAAAATACTTTTGCCATTAAATGGCAGTAATGTTCCACAGTTTGTGTTCTGGTTTTCTCTCAGTCCTTTTTCTAACATGCTTTTACATATGCTGACGGTTGAGTAAAGTGTTCTGCATACAAAATATTGGTACAGAAGGGTATGTGTTTCTTAAAACTGTGTATTTCATTTATGTTCAGTAGCAAGCATATCTGCTTCAGTTCTTTGATCTTTCTCGGAGAGGGGCAGAGACTTCATAATTAGCCTGAGGTCAAAATCAGGGAGCAGCCTGTATTCAAAATAAAGGGATATGATAGATGCAGAATCCAAATGTTCCAGCTTTTACTTTTAATGGCCAAAATCCTGCGAGCTCTGTTGCACGGTTTGATCTGAATATTTGGAGAGGAGCTAGGCTGAGCAGATGAAAAGAGAAAATTATGCCGAGTACTGACTATTCAGTTAGGGCCTTATTCTGATACCTATTTTCATGCTAAGCTGTATCTTTCTCTGCCAGTAGTTTCATTGGGGAAAAAAAAAAAAAAGAAAAAAAAAAGAAGAAGAAAAAAAAAGACACTATTTCTGGTGCTAAAATACTGTGCCATTTGAACRAGTGTGCTATATCTAGCCCTCAGTTTGTTGCTGTATTCAGTGTCTGAGCAAGATGCTCAGTCCCGCTATCCCCTGCCAGCTGAGAAGCCCTGGAGCTGGTCCCTTGGCACCATGAGTGGTGCAGTACTGGTGCTCAGCTTTCTGCACGATACCCTGACACCTTCCAAAGTGCATGGGGGCCGGATCCTGAGGTCTTTATTCAGCTTTTACTCAGCTCACTGSCTCCGGTGAATGAGGCTACAGTGTAATTTAGACCTCTGCAGCTGTGCAGAGGAGGGAAGGGGCGCTCACCCTTCCCCTCTGTGTTCCCTGGAGCTGCTCCCTGCTCTCTTGCAGGTGAGAAAGAGCAGGGCTAGCGGGCTGCCTGCTTTCCTTTTGTGGCATTTTGCAGTGCTTGTTCACCAGAATGCTCGAAGGTAAAGTGGTATCCCGCATATGGAATAACTCATTGTGGAGAGCGAAGGAGTAGCTAACACAGATGAGAAGCGCACAGCCTGTGGCTGCTGTGAGTACAAAGCTGAAGCTACTTCTCTAGCAGCCTCGTGCTGAGTGACGTTGGACAGATAGAGGAGTTTGAAAATTCCTGTGATTTATGTTGGTTACTTGTTGCCCCAAAGAAGTGTTAAAACATTGGAAGATGGTCACATCATCAAAGAATGGTCACAGCAAAAAAGAAAAGCCAGGCCACCCATCTCTCTGTGCCCAAAGGATATGAACTCYCTGCCCTGAGAGGACCAGAGGCTCAGGAGCTCTGCAGTTAGCTCCATGGCACATAGGGAGCCAGGTCCCCCTCTRTCCGGTAGCCTGCCCAACCTGAGGACTCCCGCGGTCTTCCTTTTGCTTAAGGAGTTGCCTCACTCACTTCTGGTCACATCTCTAGGGCCTCTTAAACTCTGTTAGCTGGATTTTCAGACACTGGAGATTTCTGTAAATCCATTAACCAGGATGGAGCTGTGACCAGCTCAAATTCGTTGTGAGGATCTGCTGTCTTTTGGCCATGATTTTCATTCATGACAATCTATTTTTTAACTCTGTGAAGAGTCAGCTAAGACCAAGTACTTTAGACTTGCTCTGAACCGACTCAGGTAAGACCAGGTATTTTAGACTTGATCTGAACCAAGTCCAAACCAATAGCACTGGAAGAAAAACTGTATTTATCTTTTGATATTGATTGATATAATGTCCATTGCAATAAAATTATTCCTTCTGCTTATTAAGTCAGGGTAGAAACTTCCTCATAAACCAAGGATGACATGGAAACATTATTTTTTTAAAAAAAGATGCCAATCAAGGGTTTAAGAGCTGATCTTTATCAGAAGCTCGTATGCAACTTGCATTGTATAATAATACATTGCAAATGGAATCCACAGCTATGCTTGGTGAAAAGGGCAGCACACTACATGAAATCTAGAGATGCTGGGCTGAGCAAAGCTTCATTTTAAGAAGATTGTGCTCCCAAATTAACTTGTTCYGATGCTGAGCATAGCAGAAACCGTGCTGCTGCTAAGCAGAACAATTGCTTTTCCTTTGTAGTCTGCCTGCTGGTTTGTTCAGGCCTGCTTTGTGTTCAGTTCTTGGCTGGGGCTGGGACAGTGGTTCAGTAACTGTGAAGCTCTGCACTTAGATCCTAGCCAAATCAGTGACACACAAAATCAGGGCAGGCAGTGAATCCTGAATGTGCCAGGTTTGGGAAATCAGCCCTCTGAATAGATGAGCCAATATCCTGTRCTTATTTTGCTGCTTTTCTGTACCCATTGCATTTTCATCTGGGTATTTAATATATATATCCAATCAGCAACACATCAGTTTTAAATTAAATTCCCCACTATGGACAGCAAAAAGCAGGCCCTTCTCCGTCCTGTTYCAACTCAGTAGCAGCAACCAAACACAAGGACATGCTCCCCCTGAGCATCCTCCCCCATGCTCCCCTCCCTCCTTCTCTCCCTCTCCAAAAGCAATTTTAAATTGCTTGACTGAAGGCAGTATTTGAATGAGAATTTCAAATATGGACCTAGGCTTTCTCTTTAGCTCACCMTGTGAGAGAATAGCACAGCATAAATGGTCAATTTAAATGAGCATGCCAAGTGTAATTAAATTCAGTATTCACTAGATAAAGAAGTGAGGAATGAATCAGATACACCTAAAATGAATGTGGTAGCACTAGACATTAAAAGAAGAAATTAAAACAAGGAAGAATTTCACTTAAAAGATATAAAGGAATCTCTAAGTCCTTCCCCTTAGCCAACAATGGTGAAATCACAAAGCCAGGAATACACTATATGTGAAAGAGGGAAGCAAGCAACAAACAAATAGTTGGTGAGAAGGCAAGTTACAATAGAGCTTGAACTGAACAGGTATCCCTTTTAAATTGTCCTTTATTCTGTTCCAATGAGAGTCAGTCTAGTTTCAATCCCTGCAATGCACTGAGAATTACTGTGCTCCTTAGGCAATGCATGGGCACGACCTTGGAACTGACCCTCACTCTGTAGCATCTGTTCACTCTRCACTGATTAGCAGGCTTTTCAAGACCCTGACTGCTTTGGTGGTAAGAAACCTRTGTCTAATTTCCAGATTGCATTTGTTTTTTACCAGCATTGCCTGCTCATTTAGCTTTCTGCTCTTCCTCTTGCTTACCTTGCAGATTGGGCAGTTGGGTTTTGCAAGGCAGACCAAGACAAGCTCCTTCTGTTTCCTTCACATTCATTTACTACCCTACTCTAAACCTGCTCTTCTGTCTCAGAGAGCAGCACAGGCTCTCTGAGGCTGCGCCTCAAGTACAGGGGAGCTGAGGGCAATGACAGGGCCTTGCTGCCAAGGGACTGGTCTTACAGCACCTGACTGAGGTGAAAAAGGCAGATCTGCTGGTAGGAGCTGGAGTGAGTGTCTGATGACTGCAAGMAAGTTGACATCAAGGAGGCARGTCTGAGGTCAAGCCAAGAAGTCAGTCCACAGGTCAGGGTCAGGATCAGCAATGTAGCTCAGACAGGGACCAAGGGCAAATGCCAGAGCTTAAATGCAGCTCCCAAGCCAATGGGTCAAGGCCCCTGCAAGGCTTGCAGCTCTTTTCACTGCAGTCTCACCAGCAAGATTACTTAACTGTGTTGTATTGGGGCTGACCTTGGACTTGAGCAGCCAAACCCATCTTAGGGTGAAAGAGATTGCAGAGCCCATTAGGGCCCAGTCAATTTCTAATGGGGATAACCAGAGTTCCTTCCATCATCACTAAAGAAATCTTTCTATTGCCTCTTACTAATGATTCCCTACTACAAATACCTTTTGTGACAGACSTTTCCTCACATTTTTCACAACCACATCGCATTGCTGGCTTCTTGTTCTCTTTTCATGTGCCGGTTTTGCATGTTTTTCCACTTTCTCTGCGATCTGCATTTGACAAGCCTTTAGCTTGAACAGAATTATTAATTTCAAATTATTAACCTTTAACATTCACCAAAGTTTTGCTTCTCCAGTTCTTAAGGAACTTAAGTTCTTAAATTTCAATTTTTTTTGCAAGACTGATCCTTCTCTGGTGATTTGTAAATGTTTGCTAAGTGAATTACTGTTTTTTCTTTTTTACCAGATATTTGCTCACCTGAATCTAGTGCTGGTAGCAAGCAAGAAGGAAGGGACTGTAGGACTTTTCTCATAAATGCTCTTTAACAAATCTGGGATGCACTATGACACAATCACACAATCTCTCTTTCTTCCTTCTCTTTCTTTCCTTTTGTTTCTATGACCTTATTTCTTTTGCCCTTTCTATCNACTTGTGGCAGTCATTTAGCTTGAAGAATTTTGTAGCATGTTTTTAAGGAAAGTGTGTTAGTGAGTAGGAGCTGCCTCTAGCATTACAGATAAGTGGTATTTTGGGGAATGGAAATGGTTTTACCTCACAGGAAAGAAAGAGGGTCTTTGGCAGAAATGCCAAAATATTGGAATCTGATTTAATAAATTAATCTTTTGAGAACATAGGTTTGTTCCTAAAATTTCAAAAGTTGATGACATGGAAGATTTTCATCTGATGGATGCCAATTTTGAAACCAATGAGGTTCTTTGGGGATGAATATTTAGTCCCAAGTTTTGACCCTTTGAAAGCTCTGGGTGAAACAAACTTAGGCACCAACTACAGCTCCCAGTCTCAAAGCTACCCGTGTGATTTGTCATCAGTTAAAAGTTTTTCAGGGAAGAACTTTTCCTTAATTACTTGTTACAATGGAACTTTGTCACATTCCATTTTCCAGTGATTTCTACCGGGGAGGTTCAAGCGCATTTCAGGTAAAGGCAAACATAATAAGATTTAAACAAGCAAATAAGCTTTGCAGGAATTGGAGAGGGCAGGAACAAAGGAATAACTTTGTACGGGGTCATTCAGGCCAAATTAGGTTGGTCTAGAGGTGGATGGTTAAGGCAGTCCTGGGGAAAGAACAGTGGAGTGCTAGTCCAGGACTAAGGCGGTGCAGGATAGTGACAGTTTTGCCAGATAAGGTGMCACAGCAAAGTAGTTGGGACCTTGCTGAAAGTGCTTGCAAGCAGTATGAGTATTGGATAAATGTTAGTCTTGAAAAATGTAGCAAATCTAAACTGCAAAGTGCATCCTGGGAAGATGTTAAATGGGCACTGAGATCAATAGAGTGGTTGTGCCCTCAAAACACAACAAGATTCAAATCCCCACTTTATATGATGTCAGAGCAGATATTGCTGTTTTCATATACAGCTTCCTTTTTTTTTTTTTTCCCTAGTTTTGTCTTGGATATCATTGCTCTGCACATAAATAAAGGTGAGATTTGATAGTCAGATGTACAGTAATTTTCTCTTCAAGAAAGAAAGTAGCCTCTATTAAGGAAACTTCATGCAAAACCTCTTACATCTGATAAAGGCCACTCACATTATTTGTTGGTAAAGCTAAACAGGAGAAGCTTCACCTTGTATGGGATCTGGAAGATTTCTTGCTGTTTCTGGATGATTTCTTACTCTTGTGTGAAGAATAGCAGTATGTTGTTTGAGAGGGGTAGTCCTGGACATCTCTACTCCACAGATTGTAGGAAATCACAGTTCCCTCATTAACATGCTTTGCCCCTAATGCCTTGGCACAGCTGTACTGTCACATTCCTGATGCTACTTCTTGTGTACATATAAAATGAATGAATAAAATGCTTCTTGCTAAGTTACCACCCTCTGAAATATAGACTGTAACTACAGGTTATGACACACTGCTAAGCAAAGCCCTGGTTTTGAAACTCCACCACTTTCCTCCAGCTCTGTCCCAATATTTCCCCTATGCGTATCTGTCATTGCAGTCACAGGACCGCTCACCCAGACAGGAGTTCTTGGTCTGGGGCCACGTGCCAAAGGCGGCCTACAGCACAGACAGCAGGGATCCCGATAGTGCAAAATGGTCACCTCCCTCCCTCCTGCCTCTCTTCTTGCCGCCTTTCACTTTCCTTGGAAGGGAGGCACAAAAGGAAACTCCACTTTTCAAGACTGCTCCGTTTGCACGGGGTTGAAATGTGTTTTCGACTGAACAATTGCTTTCTGTGTGGACACTGACAGCTCAATTGGTCCAAGGAGGGGGGCGGGAAGGGGTGCTAAGGTTTTCTTTCAGTTCTTGTAATGTTAGACCATGTCAAATGAGACAGTCGAAACAACATCCGATTTGTTTGTCTTGTATCCTGGACCAGAGTGTGAAATATTAGGGAAACAGTAAAATGTTTGCATCTCTCCACAGCTGGAGAACACCTCCCACATAGTTTCTGACCCCATTCTCGTTTGGAGCAGAGCTGCAGAGCACCTTTCACTGGGATAATGGATCCTTTGGGTGCCAGGTTTCTGACTGTGGACTCTCCCTCAAGCATCTGAACAGATCAAAGGCATATTTGAAGGGTTTTACTAAGCTCTCATGCTTAAAAGTTCCTTACTTGGGATATAAGGGTGATTGAAGTTGGATACTCAAGTTTCAGGTTATCCCTGGCACTATTATTTTACTTTAGACTTCCTAGGCTTCCTTTCCTTGCTTCTTTCCTTTAATGCTATTGCTACATTGTGGTCCTGTCTGAATCACAAGCACAAATCAATGCAGCTGGTGAACTTGGGAGTGGGGGAGGGAATCAACAGTTTTATGATTATACTAAGTTAGAATAACTTAGTATTTCCTTGTGAATCTATCCTTTTCCTCTTAAAGTACAAAAATGCTATTTTTTTTCCCAATCTCTGCATTGCAGGAGTGGTATTAATTCCCAGATTTTTTCCTACAGAAGATTTTCCTAGTTTGTGAACATGACCTACTTGAGAAATTGTACCAATAGAACAKGCTATCAGTGTGAATGGATTTTTCTGCAGTGGGCACTTTGACTGACCTTTACAGATGCAAACCTCTAAGCAGCCTGTGTAAGGATCTGTGGTCTGGGGAAAACTAATCCAGTTGGCTGTGAAACAAATCAGGCCCTGAAACTCAATGGCTTTGTTACAAGGTGCACAGCCTAATCTGTCCTTTTGAAGAAGAGATGTCTTGACTCCAGCACAGCAATAGCCTAACTGTGGTTATTTTTTCCTGGATCCTAGAGAGCTAGTGTAGAATGTAGCACACTTGAATATGAGGATTTGCCATTACCTGTGGGATCTCTGTGTTGTCCTCAGTTTCAGGATGTAGACAGACGTTTCATCTCCTGTGTGATTTAGGGGCTCTCAAATCTAATGCAAGTGTGGTGGGTTATTACAATGTCTTTTCTAATCAAAAGGTGCTTTGTGTTATCAGGCTGGTGTGCTTGGAAACCCCATGATCAGAGCTGAGTTGTGTGTTTGTGATGCCCTGAGTCATTGAAGTTTCTTGGGTATGTGGGAGTCGCAGAGCTGCTTTTCTTCTGCTAGATGCTGTGGCCAGGTCCATTAGGTGAAGACCTTCAAAGTGTTGGAGAGGCAGAGGGGGACACTTTTTGAAGGCTGAGAACCCTATTTAGGTTGCAAGGAGAGAGGAAAAGAAGTGCAAAATAGTGAGATCTCAACAGATACACAGGAGACCTCTCTGACATGGTTGGAGGGAACTCCTTATGAGAGAGAGCTGAGGTGACAAAAAATACTAATTTATATGAATATTTTTGAAGTAAAAAAGGGTTGGTTTACAGGTGCTGAAAAACACGTAAGTTCTTGCTTACTTAAAAAGTTTCTTTCTTTGCCTGTTTATCCTCCCCAGAAGACTGTAAAACTACTGAGGCTTTGCAGGGCCTTGATGTACAGAACATGTCATCTTATGGAGAAACTTAATGAACATTAGTGTCTGTATAAAAAGATGGGAGATTTTAGGGGAACTTTTTGCTCTTTCTAATGCAAATCATAGACTGATGGCAACCCCCTCCTTTCTTTCAGTAGTTCTTTGTATTCTCATGATTTTTGATTTTCCAAGTTGTTCTTATCCTGCAGCTCTATCATGTTACCTACTAGGAAACAACTAATTGGGAAGGAAGGTGATGTGGAGCCAAAAGAGCTAAACTACTGTATTTCTGTGTGCAGCAGACAGAAAGAATAAGAGTTTTTGAGTGTTTCCCTCAGCTTTAAAATGAAAAGAGAGATTAACTATGTATTGTTGAAGTTATGCTTGTAAGACACTGGAGTTAATTTTCTCAGGAGCAAGTTGATTTTCTGAAAGCTAATACTGTGAGTGTCTTTCCAGGTGTGCACTGATGAAGATGGGTACTTGAAGTGATTGCACATTTTGATATCCATGATAGAAGTTGTCCCTTCAGAAGCATTGATAGAAGTTGTCCCTTCAGAAGCACTGAATTACAGGGTAAGTAAAGCCAACAAGTCCATTCTTTGAAAGATGTGAGGGAGGGTTGTCGAATATTTCCAGTATTCATACCATCACCTCTTAATTCTTTATACAGGGCTGATCTTAGCACATCCCGTAGACAGAAATAATCTGTGTAACACCCTCAGCGCATTTGAAGAAACCAAAGAACAGAAATGTAACAATGTTTTTAAAAGCAGCCTCTAATTTTGAGACTTTCTTTTGTTTTCCTTATGTGTAACACCTAGAAAATGAATAAGCTGGTCTGAACAGCAAGGTGATATGGTTCACTTTTTGGCAAGGATTTCTCTGAAATCTTTCTGTGTGACATAAACACAATAAGGAATTAATTTGTGATGTTTAGCTGATCAAAGCTCCTCTTAAAAATGGAAAGCAATCTGATCAGTGACAACACTGGCACATGTCTTTTAAACTATTCCAAATAGCATGTAACCAATACATGGAAGAACAGAATTTTCATTTTCTTTGCTTTATGTTTTAGGTTTAAAAACAAGTAGTCAAAGATACTAGCTATTTAAAGGAGAAGTCAAGTCTCTGACTTTTTAGTCAGCATAGTGTACAGTCAAATAGGATTGAAGGAAGTAGTTAAAAAGCCAGGAGTGGTGGCAGTCCAGGACTTATCTGGATTTGTTTCATAGGACTATTTGGGGAGAATCAGTGATAGAAAACATCTGAAAGGCTAGCTGTGGCAGAGGYTGGAAGAGTGATCAAGGCTATGAAGGAAGTGAAGGGCCAAAGATCGGAAGTAGAAACTAGTGTTTGCTTTTGCTGTTATATAGGCAGTTTTGACTAAGTAGTTGGGATAAGTCCAAAATAAAATCCTGAGGGACCGGTATATTCAAACTATTTGATGTTGTGTCTTTGCACAGTTTTTTGGTGGTGTTGGTGGTGGTGGTTTTTTTTTTTTTGGCCAGCCAACTTAAAGTAGAGGAGTCTAAATATAGCTGTGGGACATGTTACCCATTAGGCAATTGAAACCATTAGACAAGATAAAAATGCATCAAATACTACACAGATTTAATTTCATACCAAACTAGTCTACCTGTACAGTCCACCTCTGTGTTAATTTCTTTTATTTACTTTCTGCAACACAGATACTTGATTACATCCGAATATTTTCTACATGCTCAAGTTTGCAAATTTTCAGGTTTTATGTTAGTGCATGAAATATTTGCATGTCTAGCATTAAAGTATTTGGTTCTTCAGAATATTCTGATTTGTAGCTGATGTACATCAATGGAGCTGTGCCAGCTTCCTCCAGTCCAGACTCTGACCCTTCATTGCTGGCCTTTTTGCGGTTCTCTTATCATGATCCTGTTTGAACCACCCAGACATACAGCACGGACTCTGTTAATATAGAAAACCGGTACTAGGAAATACAGACATCAAGAAAAAGAAGTATAAAACCTTCCGTGATTTAATCCAAACCTTACAAAGGCGTTGTTTCTTTGGGCACTTTCTTTGAAAAGACTACCATTTCAAACAAAACAGAAGGAAATTAGTAGGAAGTGATTATGGAGACAGGAAATCTGAAAGCCATGAAACTGTAAATAAAGTGTTATTTGTACTACTGTACTTGATGCCCTGCTTTGCATTCCCAGCACGAAATGTTAGACAAGACTTTAACACTACAGCAGGGACCAAGTAATTTGGATGTTTAAAAAAGACTCCAACTACATACCGTGTATTTCATATCATTAAAAGAAGAAAGTCTTTTATAAAAATTATTTTGCATGTAATTAATCTAAGCAGATTTTTATCTGAAATGTGTATCCCTGAATCCAGGCCCCACTGCATTTTTTCCTGATGGCAAAGGATGTGACTTGTTTAGACATCAAACACATATCAAGTGGCTAATGGTAGTATTTAGAGGCAACAGCTCTACAGCAGGCGCCAGTGCTAACATCATTATACAACTCATGTTGCATGATGACAATCCAGTTCAGCAGTGCCTGCATTTATTGTTTATTTTTATCAGACCTATAAAGCTCATCTTTTCCATCTGTCAGCATTCTCATGTGTGATCCGTTAATACAGCTAAGAAGGATGCACTACACTATATACTTGGATCTCATTTAATGAACCACCTTCCCCTATAGCAATGACAATGAAATGAGCGCAGACTTTAATTAAATTCCAGTATGATGTGTTTGCTTTAGTGGTAGTTACTGCTGTATATGAAAAGTTAACCAGCAAAGTTATCCCTACATCTTCAGCTGTTTGAGTACGTGCCTTCTGTAAAAATCCTTTTCCTTTGCCTCCCTCAGCAGCCACGTGTTGGGTGTTCTGTTGTGGCTTGAAAATGATTTGCAAAGCCCGGAGGGATAATAAAGCAAGACACCTGAGTGAGAGGACACGCGTGACTCCAGTGCAGACTGAGGAGGTGTTCTGAAGAGAGAACTTTGCAAGAGTTAAGAGCATGTATCTTGGTGCTGTGAAAGGCCACAGGAAGTCTTGTGGGTAGCAGACCTCCYGAAAAACAGAGGCAGGCTGCAAAACCCAAATGAAAGCTTTCCCATCATTTCAGGCAAATGTAGTATGGCCTTCAACTACCAGGGGCTTTCAGATTTGTGTTTAAGGAGCCCAGGGATGACATTTGGATGCTAATGCTGAATGACTTTTAACGGATGTTCTAAGCAGACTGATGATGAGGCCTGCAGCGATACCTAGACTGGGACAACTTTGTATGGCAGGATGCCAGAAAAATCAAGTTGGCAGCAGCATTATGGCTCATGCTGGTGTACAGTAAGTCTTTTGAGCATTAGGAAAAGGAACAAGTTTAAGACAGGACATAACTGCACAGAAAAAACAGGAAGTCAGCTTAACTTAGCATAGTTTTAATGTAACTGTATGGCTCATGCTGCCTATATTAATCCTCATGCTATTTCAGTGGCTGCAGAAACACTTAAATGGATAATAAATATCCTGGGAACTTTTTGCATTGATTACAGTTAGTCTTGTTTAGAATGTGGACATGTTAACAGTTAGTCTTATTTAAAATGCAGCAAGATAAAAAAGAGGTAGCTGAGCCCTACTTTCAAGTATTCTTACCATGCTTATGTCTTGTAAAGCAGTCTTAGTTGCAGAGAGAGGTGGGAGGAGGAAAGGACAAAAGTGGAAGGAAAAATTAGGCTGACTTTCATGTGTTATATCAAAGATGAAATTTTTAAATAGAAAGATTTGGTGTGGCCTGCTTCACTGAAATAAAGGTCTTCACTGCCTATTTGGGTATGGCACTGCTTAAATTAGAGCTGTGATGTTTTGGTGCCTTCTTCAGATTTCATGCCCCAAAGCGTTCTTTCTCATCAGTCTGGTGTCCTTGTCAACTTCCTTGGTGACATTACTAGCATTAATATTTTGGGGGGTTGTTTGGCTGGTTATGCTAATCAAACTTGTCTCTGTTTCCATCAGCACTTATTATCCACCCTTTCCCCCTTCCCCCCTCTTCTTCACTGCCTCCCCTCCCCTCCAAGCAAGGCAGCAATCTGTTCTTTTTAGACCTTTCATCATCTTTGCTCTCTCCATCTCTGTTTCCCCAGATTTTAGAGATTGTTGACTATTATGTAACAGATGGCCCGACAGACCTCCGACTCTTTGCGGTGATGGCTAGCTTGGCGCAGAAAATAGCAGCAMTGGAGTAAGTATTCAGAGGCATAGACGCTCATGAATTTTAACTCCTCAGTGACAAAGGAATTCAAGGGGGTAAGAGCCAATCTATCAGTAGCTGAAGTAATTAGAAGACTTAGATGGCTCTCTAGTGCAAAGTATCCCTTCGCTGCTGCAGGCTGTTCATACTAGATTAGGATAGTCTATGTCCCATTGATCTCTAAACCATAACTATGCTTCAAAACAATGGGACAGCTTAATCCAGAAATTGAGACATTCAAGTAAGCATCAACAAGGGCTGTTCTTTTGGCTTGTGATGAAAAGTACGTTGCAGCTTCAAGCTGGGACGACTTGTATCGGACGGAGTTAAATTTGGGCATTTGTTTGTATTCCATTCCTGGTTAGCTGCTTGCACTAAACAACTCGTTCTGCCCATATTCAATACTCAGGGAATGCATTTCCTTGCTGTCTTTACCTCTTCTATCTATTTTCTTTATTCTTTGTCATTATTGTTTCTCTCGCTCTCTTTAGATAGATAGATAGATAGATAGATAGATAGATAGATAGATAGATAGATATAAATGAGATTTCTTGTATGTGACCATAGCTTCAGAACACTCATACAATTTTTTGTCTGAGAACTTTCTGAATATATCATTCTCTTTCCCAGAAATATAGCTACTTCCTTTCAGAAATATTTCTGTTCCTGAGCAGTCAATGAAAGCTTTTACTGGTAAAGCCAGGGAAAGACAATCACTTCGGAAGAGCATTTTCAAAACAAACCTGTCAAGTATTTAAACCAGAGCTGGTTTCTGTTATTTTTAAGATTAGATTAAACTAAAATCTAATGTCTTGCAGGGGTAAACAGACAGCAATTATGATGAAGTGTTGGACTGAAAATAAGGACAACATTGCAACTGAATCTTGGCTTCTCATAGCTTCTTACRGAGACTGTGCTGTACTTATATGCCAGTCCATGCAGCCTAGGTAAAATCCTCTTGAAAGTCTGGCCTACCTCTATCTCCTCTTATATAAAAAAGGAGTCCCAAAAGGCAATTGAAGGCTGAGGTGGSTTTCTGTGTCTCCCACCTTTAGGACCACAGGCCCTGCCAGAGCTCAGCCAGAGATCACCATGTCCTGACACCAGCTCACATAGCAGAGCCTCCCGGGGCTGATTTTAACCCAGAAATGTGTGAATTATCTTGGAGTGATGTTCATTCTCAGTAGAAGCCTTAACAGAGGAGAAAGTGCAGGAATGGAAATACAACAGAAATCTCCCCTTTCTCCTTTCAAATGTGCTCAGTAGTCTCTAGTACTCCTACAGATGTGAGATGGGTTTTTCAAAAGTACCTCTGGGATGTAAGAATGCATGTCCCATTGGAAGTGATCTATGGAAATCAGCCCATAAAGTGATTACAGTATATATTTCTTAGCAAAATGTGCATTTCTTTTTCACTTGGTAATTATGCTGATGTGCTAAGGAAGGGTTATACATTCACCAATTTCTTTCAGTGAAGTCATCTTGATGGATTTAAGATGTCAAAAGCTTTTTTCAGAAACAGACTGAAAGTTAGAAACAACACTTGTTGAACAATTGTTAGAACCAATACTAATCCAGCTTCCCTGCTGAAATATATACATGAAATATGACAGTAGATGTGTATATAATATATACACTGTATATATTTTAGTATTATGAATCAAAGGAAAGAAAAGGTCATCTGTATCTACAACCAACTTTCTATCAAAGGTTTTCCAAAATTGGCTCTAAAATTAGATTTCTGAATACATTTTAATTGCCTAAGTAACTGTAGTAGCCAATTTTCTCAGATGCTGATAAACCAAGAGTGATAACTTGTACAAGTTCTGTACAAAGGAACAAAACTCTGGGTCCTCAATTAAAAAAAAAACAGAACAAAACAAAATAAAAAGTTGATATTCTTCTTCTCCTCTTTGCATTTGTGGGAGAGCAGTTCTTCTTTCTATGTGTTTACACATACTTAGACCCTAAGCTAGCCCACAGACCTTAACAAAATATCAAACTGGGTAAACGGTCCAGGTTGGAGCAGGGAGCCAAAATTCTCTTTGAAGGATTTGAATACTGCTTGTCCATGGTAGGGTACAAGCACACACATGCACATACATACACATGCACAGCACATCTCCAACCTGCAGTCAGTGCTGCAATATATGGAATTTGCAGTTACTCTCCGTAGCCCTTCTGGCCATAGAAATTCCTCTCTCTTCATCCAAAATCTTCTGTACTACATGTGAGTTTTATGTGAAAAGTTTATCAGTAAGAGAACAAAACCTAAAAATCATCAGTGAGTCCAGACTCAGTAAGATGTAAAGATCTATATTGTCTCATCGAGTACTAAGAATTTCTTTTAGTAATGATAAATCTCTCCTTTATAATTTGAGTGACAATGTCTCAAATGGCCATGTTAATAAGGTTTGGAGATTCTGGACACACAGTGTTCTTGCTTTTGCAGCCCATAATAACTAGTTAGATGTGCTTGAGGTCAAACAGCAATGTCTGGTCAGCAAAATCTTCCTTTTACAAAATAGCTTAGATTGGGATGAGAAAATGGCACCATTGTTGTGAAATTGGCTTCTCCWTCTCTGCCTATTGTTTATCCAAGTGTCAAAGCTATGAAATAACTCCCAAAAAGCAACTCAGGCATTCAGTCCTGGGCAAAAGAAACCTTGGTAAGTGTTCCAGTTGGCTGGAGTTGCAAAGTAGTGACACAATAATTTTGTTAATTTTTATTTCATGTAGAAAAGATACTTGAAACATGAACTTTTTCAGCCATTAAGAATAAGTGTTTCACTCTTAGGGTTAGATCAGAAGTGCTCTTGGATGCACAGCGCAGCGTGGTGGGAAGGAGGGAGCTAATAGTCCCCGTTACAGCCCCAGCATATGCTGAGCACGAGGGTTGCTGTGGGCTCCACCTGGCCAAGGCCACTTGCTTCCCCAAAGGCAAAAGGGCAAGTGTGGGCCAGCAGATGAAAGCAGAGTTTTGGTTGCTGTAATTAGGGGACAATTTCATCCTTCCTTCTTTACTGCTGTCAGAGTGTAAAGTAGGGAGCAGTTGCATTGCAGCCTATGCCTATGCAGGTGCATTTATCTTCATATGGTCCTTGTTTGCAGACCAGTGTTGCAGTACCTCTGAGGACAGTTTAGGGGTGTTTTTCACCCTCCTGTAAATGACCTGATGCTGGTTAGGTCACTGCTCACCAAAAGTCATGACTGTCTGGCAGCTCTTGTTCTCAAAGTAGATCTGATTTCAGTCCTTTTCCTGGAGGACAGCTGAACACTTCATGAAGCCTTCTGCTGTGTTTGTCATACTGGGTGGCTAGCAGGACCATCTGAAGGTATGTGTTGAGAGCACATGGGGACTCAGCTCTGAGTAAGGTTGTGGCTAAGGTCCCCTATTTCATCAGTGAGAATAAAGATAATTTTGTGATTTGAGGTGCTGCTATCAGGATAGAGGAGCTCTATGGTCTGTCCAGGCATTGAGTTTTCTTCTGTATTTTTCTCCACCATTTAAAACTGAGGATAGTGGTAGTTACCCCTTCAGAGTACCATCAGTTAGGAGCTCAAAGGTGCTTGAGAGGAAGAAATATAAATCCCAGCCATATACAGAAAAAAAAAACCCCCTCTATTTGCAAATAAACCCTGCTGTGTAGTTATCCTTCATGAGTCCATTCTGAAGATTTGGTAAAATACTCAGTATTTGTTTGTCTCCTACATTGATATGCTGTTACTTGTTATGCAATTATGTACTTTTCTCGCATAATAATACCCCCAAGACTCTTTCCATGTATTTTGTAGGCAACTAGAAGGAAATATGCTGCAATTTAGGAGTTTGGGAGGCTTTTGCCATTGTTAATACAAGGCAGTTAATTGGGAAGCACAGAAATATAGAAATCTCCTACTGAAATTTTATCATGGATTCCAGGATTATTTGTGACAGAAGCTGTGCTGTTGCGCTTTATTTTTTTCCAGGCTATGTTTGCACAGTTACTGACAAACAGCAATAAGAAAATAACAATTCTTTTCACACTTTTTGTTATTAACTTTATCTTGTTTAATCAAGCCATATTCTGAACTTTAAACAGCGAGCAGACAGGAGTAACCTGCAGCCTAAAACCAACAAAAGACAAGTGCAGCACACTGTGTTGCTTCTTTGTGAGTCAAATGTTCCAGGCTCAAAACAAGCATCTGGAAAGAAAAAAAAGTCATTTTGATCAGGCATCACATGTGAGAACTACCTGAGGGCAAATAAATGTGAGGATCACATTCAACATTCTTATCAGATATTTTTTTTATAATAATAGCCTGGTCACTAGGGACAGTGTGTTAGTGTTGGCCCATTGGGTCAGATAACAATCCAGAGTCTCTCCTGCTTTTCCCCTGCTGTGACCCAGCCCATCTGCTTCTCTCTGACCATATGGTACAGAAGTATCCGAGACTGGAGACATTATAGTTTTATGCATCTGAATGCTCTTTGCATTCATTGTAACTTCACAGAAATGACATTCCTTTGAATATTCCCCGAATAAACTTTTTTGAGGAAAGGAGAATTTTTTTCTCTTTCCTTTTTTTTGGCTTTATTTTTCATTTTCAACAGAGTTCAAATGAAATGAACACCCCTGTTTAGATCAACAAAAGTTATTTAACACTTAAATGGATGGGTAAGAGGATTGAACATTCTTTGCCTTCCTGACTTGTCTTCAATATAGTGTTATTCTGCCTCTTGATAAAGAACAAAGCCCCAGCATATGTCTTTTGTTTGTTTGTTTGTTTTTGCTGTAAATCATCCCAGCCTGAGAGAGTGCTTGTGTGATGTGGATTAAACATGGTCTGAATGGCATAATAATGTGCTACAAAGTGAAAGAAATACCGCTTGGGACAGCCAGACTAGGAATCTCTCTTTTTTTGCAAGTATCAGGAGTCTTAGAAAGTTGCAAGTCTCTYGAAGGCCTCCTGTCAGCCAGTGCAGAGCAGCCCTAAAACTCCCCTTGAGGAAGGGTCCCTATTCAGTCCTTGTGCATGGGGAACACACAGGTATATTCTCCACTCAGCCCACATTGCAAAAGTCCAATTAGGCCTAATGAGAGTTCAGCCTGTGAATCAAAGGAGGAGAAAACAATAGCAAATATACAATACTCCTGTTCAATGGTCCCCTTGCCAAGAAGAGGATGTAATTATTATGTGGGCTTTAACATAACAAAGCCTATATGTTCACACTGTGCCTGGCATCCTGGGGCCTCTCTCAGTTGGGATCTCTAGACATCGTAGCAACCATGTGTGTAATGGAAGTATGAACTGGAAAATTAAAATAGGATTTTTTTATACAAATGTTACTATAATAAGCTGATTGGCAAGTTCTCTGAGGCAAGGGGCTAGTGACATCCTTGTCTTTCAGTTTCTGCCACAATTTTAAATAATGGCACAAATCCAAATATAACTCCCACCCTATACCCCAAAATTTGTCTACAAGCTGAGTCAGTATTTACATCGCTAGCTCTTCTCATCTGTATACATTATATAGTCCCTGTTTTCTCACCTCCCTTATTGGAAAAGTCCCATGGAGTATATTACAGAAAGCTCCACAAAATTATAAAAACAGATTCTCTAGAAGCATGCAAGATTAGGGCTACGTTTTCATTTTGTTCATCAAGCCTGGTGTTTCACTCTTTCAGAGAGGTGCTTAAAATGTATTCATTAAGATAAAATAAAGTGGCTTTTTTAAATTAGGATAGACTTAACAGGTGTTGAGATTTACTATCTGAAGCTATTTTTAAAGCATAGAAGTTAGAAACTAATCAATACCTTCTCTTGAATCATCTGAAAATTTGAACCTCATTCTGCATCTCAGTGCTGGAATTTGATGCAGACAGGCAATCTCTCCTACCAAACAAAGAGGCTGATCTCCTGCTTCTAGCCTAAAATAGACTACCAGCCTCATGATGTCAGAGGGAGTTTTGCCATGCCCTGGGCAAGGGGCATCCTTTTTAGGGGTCAAAATGTGCAGTCCTGCCACCCTCTCCAGCCCAATCTGGGTGTACGAGGAGGGATGCTGGCAGCCCTGTTGGGGGAAGAGAGGAATTCCCAGTCTTGAGGAAGCGAGTTGCAGGGACAGTCTACTCTCTCCCCCTCTCTCCCAGTCCTGCTGGAAAGTGAGATGCAGTGAGCCTCACACTACCTGAAAGGTTATCACAGCTTTTGGGTTAGCACCTTGCTGGTTCCCATTTAGTTTGGGAAATTTTGTACCTATCAAGCAAAATGGCATTTCACAAGTAACTTTTCCTGCCTGATCCTTTTGCCAATATTAATAGACACAGCTCTCCAGTGAAACTAGATGATTATGTTTTCTGTGTTTTTCTTCACCTTTTCCTACTGTGACACTAGATATCCCCCTGACAGTAAGATTTACAAAGATGTGACATGCACATGCATGCAAACACACAGAGCCTGTGCATAAACCAGCCAGTGGCTATACGGCACTAGCATGGGGAATCTAAATAACTGGCACAACACTTGTTGCTGTTATAGGTCCACATCATATGATCATTCATTTAGAGGAAAGACTCCATCTCTCTTCACTTAAGCATTCTCTGACTAATTAAGAGAATGAAGCAAAAAACAAACTTTAAAAGTCTGTCATCAAAACAACTAAAAGGTGAGAATTGCAACACATTTGATAGATATATAAAACCTACCATGAAATTGTAATTTCCTTTAAAAAGGCTACTCTTTAAATATAGTGGGGAGGAAAGATGAAAGTAAATATTTGCTTTCTTGCATCCAGCGGTTACTCAGAAAGCCTCTGAACCAAGGTCCTCTAGTGTTTATGGAGACTATATTTGGATTTTAAAAAGAATCTTAAAAAGAATCTTATAATGTAATCAATATAGTATTATGTGTATGCTGTTGTACCATTTAATATAAAAAATAAATAAATGCTAAAGCCAGTTTCTTAAAATATCTGGAACAATCTCTTTTTTCATTGCCATCATCCACCTCAAAATATCCATGCTTCTTAAAATACACAAGAGGATTTTTAGGAAGTTTCAGAAGAATAACTATCTAATAACTTTTCATAACTATTAAAAGTTTATGTAAAAAATTTATGTTTTATTCAATAAATCTATTCCTAGTTCACTGGGCCACTTACATATACATAAACTCCTACACATCCTGTTAGGGAACTAATATAGCTGTTTCAATGCAATTACCATCATTTTAAAAAATGAGTTTAGAGAAAACTCAAATGGCAAATAAACAATACACTTCCAAACATCAGATACTTTGAATTTGATGCATTACTATTCTAGATTCAAATACACGTATTTTACTTCAAGAGCTCAGCACCTAGTGACAACTTGTGCATGTGCCCTGAGCCTTTAGAAACTGTTTTGTGTACTTATGAAGCAATTAGATAACACCATAGGAATATATATGGTTCTGCAGAGAACAGGAGTTTTTATAAGAAATCAGACTTATGGTAATTCAATATCCTGTTCCAAGGACAGGACAATACATACAGTTTCATCAAAGGATGCAGTGATTACAGAGTCTGGTGATAAAGAGATAATGTGCCCTCAGGGAAAGGTCCTTCCCAAGCCAGTGGATGCACCCTCAGGCCAGAGGCTTTGCTTCTCATTCTGACTTTTTGTTTTTAGTGCCTGATACTGTGC
Organism: Nothoprocta perdicaria; assembly: GCF_003342845.1. Classification (NCBI taxonomy): domain Eukaryota; kingdom Metazoa; phylum Chordata; class Aves; order Tinamiformes; family Tinamidae; genus Nothoprocta; species Nothoprocta perdicaria. The sequence goes on from NW_020455317.1 coordinate 131,979, forward strand.
CATTGCATTCTCATGTTTTCCCAAATTGGTAAATTGGTATACATTGATCAAGTAAGCAAACCATGGAGTTACATTGTAAGGCTGGAGTTGGATGAACAGAGTTTGTCAAGTCCTGGGGAGAGTGGCTGATGAAAAAGCACACAGAAGAAATAAAAAATAGGTGAACTGGCAGGTTTCTAATTTAATTTCCAAACATGTTAATAGATGGCTGATTCTTTTTCCTCCCCTCTCCTCTCCTCTCCTCTCCTCTCCTCTTTCCTAATGTTGGCTTTTCTATACAAATTCTGTTTTTAACACAGAAGCACACTCTGAACATATTGTCAATCTTTAGAACTTCCCCAGCACAACATTGAGATTTCTCTTGCTTTATAAATATATGAATGAAACTCAAATCAATTTGCAGCCTGTCTGTACAGTACAAAGCCAAAGACAGGATGCAAGCTTGAACTTGCTCAACGCTGAGTAATGCTAGACTGTTATCTTGCCATTAAGGATTGCTTCGAGTCTCTATCTGTTCAGCAACTCTAATTAATGATCATTTAACTGTACTGTCAGCCCTGCTTAAATCTGAGTGTTGCCAGTTGCTTCCTTYGCACGGGCAGCCAATAGGTGCTGGGGGAGTCACTCATGCATAGCATTGCCCCAGTGGCGCTGGGCCTATAGCATCCCAGTTTAATAGGGCATTCAGGGCTCATTAGCGAGGAAACACATCAGGAGTGACCGCTCCAGTGCCACACGTTGCAACTAATAGCCTCGCCGAACAGAATCGTTTCTGTTTCTGCTCACTTGTTTTTGAATCCTTTCAATGTCAACAAGTGGTCATGTCGGCAGGAGCCCGCCATTCTCCCCAACAGTTTTATCCGTTGCTCTCCTGAGCCAGACTTGTGTCCTCCTCCATTGTCTGGGCCACAATGGAGCCTGAGCAATCACAAAGGCTTCACAGCCATTCATCATCAGCTCACGAATGCTGGGGGTGAGATTACCCGCCAAACTTTTGGGCCATCGTTTTGGCATAATGTGTGAATGCCCGTGAAATACAAATAGTTTCTGAAGTTTACACTTTTGTTTCAGGCGTGCAGAATGGGGGCCGGCTTGAGGAGAACAACAGGCTGGCCAGAGGGAAAGGAGGAAATAAACCCAGTGTTCTTCTGGCTGAAATAAGAAAAGATCCTGTAGCAGGGAGATAAGGAACAATGAGGGAGCTGCTGGAACAAGAGGTGGGGAAAGGAGAGCAGCATGGCAAATGAGGGTGTCCAGAAAAGCCTAATACTTTTGGCTCACAGATTTGGAAATGAATATTTGGCTTCACATGGAACCACAGACTGTACTTGTGTGGTTGGACTCAAGGAGGCTCAGGAATAGGGAACACTGGAAGAGCTCCCCAGACCTCATCCCCTCCTTCCTTTCATGTTAGCAACTAACATTTCTTCCTGGTTGCCTGAAACATGGTTGGCAAGAGGCCCACTGGAAATGTACACCTGCTGTTTGATATTTGTATTAGGATAGCATTTATCTGCTGTCATGCTAAGAATTGCATAAATACATGCTGAAAGACAAACCTCTTCCCCCTCTTGCCCTGACTCAAAGCTCTTCAAGAGGTTAGATGGACACTTGGAAAGTCAAGAGCATTTAACACCTGCAAACTTGAGGCCTGAGGGCAAAATGGTTTAACCAGGGTCACACTGTAAATGTCAGAGGGTAGAAATGCATCTTTCAGGTTATTTTGGTGTTTTGCTTGTACCATGTCATGGTCCTTCCTTCCTCTGAAGTGCCTGAATTGAATCTGGCCTGCATGAGCACTTGTCAAACCAAGACAAGGGAGGACATAGGGACAAAGGAGCTGATTACTGTGAGGACATGATAAATGCACACTAAATAAATAGGTGTAAGTGGTCCACTTAGGTAGATGAGGAAACAGTGGACTCTAATCATAGGACCTGCTAGTACCATCAGATGTTTGTTTGCACAGTAATATGACAGAAAGCTTGCTGTACATTTCCATCTTTTCCTTACTGAGTGCTGTTTCATGCACTTCACCTTGTGTTGGTTTTGCTTGTATGAGGGCTACTGGCTCTATCCCTTTCAGAGGGAATTTAATTATTTAGGACAATTTGGAAATCTTTTTGATTATTTTACAGTCTATTCTCTCATTTTAGCAAGCCGAGAAGTAACAATGGRGACAAAGCTCATTCATAAGGAAAGCAAAAGTGATTTGCTTTTGCCTATCACTGAACTGTCGTTCAGTCTGCTGTAGACCAAAATTTTGGGAGAAGATGCTTTTCAATACAAACACCTAGGAGTGATCTAATCCACTGCCTGCTGTATATTGACCAGGTACTTTTCCTATGACAATACTCTAAATGAAAACAAAACAAAACAGAACAAAATCTGCTTTATTCTGTCTTTCCAACAGGACATCTACTATATGTCCTGGGCTGTACCAAGATGTATTCCATACCTGTCAGACATGTTTCTTGGCAAAGGTTTTGAGTCTAGAGCTAACCTACAGTTCTCTTGCCCCATTAAAGCTTACGGAGCTTGTTTTATGTGATCAAAACCAGTCAAAAACAGTCACAGTGTACTACTTTAATAAATAGTGAGTTTTCTGTTATTGCATTAAAACCTGACATGTATGTAATGGACTAACTGAAAAGCTAAGTGCCGTTCCTTGTTATCTATTGTCCATATCTCTCTTGCTTTCAGTGTAGTTACACCCACTGATACTGAAGTGGGGCAGGTGCTTCATCTTAACTTGGGTGCTGTAAAGCAGTAATACACACAGTAAAGTGACTGCCTATGATATGTTTCAGTGCAGTTTACAATTGGGATATAAATTCATGAGCCTGATCCAATTTTTATTTAAAACAAGGTAATCCGGAATAATCCCATTGATTTCATTCATATTTGGTACATATCATGAGGAGTGAAAATCTTGAATGGAGACTTTGAGTTCTAGTTGTCCTAGTAATCACCATATAAATCTGTTGAGTGAGTGATCACTGACAGTAAAATCTTTATGAAGCATGGCAAAATAAACACCATGAAGATCAAGACTTCGTTGAATGTGGGACTCAGAGCTGCAACCATAAACAGAAACTTGCATCAGCTGGGGCATCTACAGCCCAGTGTCAGGTGCCCCCGACTGTGTAAGTAAGATTTGAGGATAAACAAGCAGAAGGGAGTGGTATCCACAAAAGCAGGTATGCTCAAGAGGCAAACATATAAGCTATAAATGCCTTCACTTCTTCCAGTCCATGTGGCTGCTATGGGAGTGAATGTGTATAGTGCATTCTTGCAAACAAAATACATCATGAGAAGGAATATCTGCAGATTTAGGTATAATGTAAGTGAATTTCAGAGCTGGGACTTAAATGGACATGCTTAAGTACAGTATTGGATATTTAGGGATCTATAGAATCATTACCTCAGGGATCCTACCTTTTCCTGGAGTGATACAGTAACTCCACAGAAGTCGGTGGTGGTGCGAAACCTCAATTATGGCGAAAATCTTGACTTTGGTTAAGTTAGACTGGGTTTCGGCCTCAGTATGTTGTCAGGTACTTGCTCTAGTCACTCCTTCCACAGCCGTAATGGTATGCAACTATTCAAGCTTTTCAAGTGCAGAATTTTTCTTTTTTCTTTTCTTCTTTTTCTTCTCTCTCTAAAGCAGCTTATGAAAGAGGTAACTGCTCCTTTTCACAGTCAAAGCAGGATATTCTGAACTGAATGCTAACTAGACTTGGGGCCAGACTGAAGAAGGGTTTGGGCAGTTGTTCAGATCTGGGATTTTTGGCTTCAGGGTCATAATCATATGCAGGGGAAAATATATCTGAAAAATGTAGAGTCTGAGCTCTGAAATTCCTTTCATTTTCTGAAAAGTGGGAATATTTCCTAAGAGAAGTGAAATAATGCTATAGAGAAAAGACTTTCTTCTTTGTTTCTTGTTGATTTTTGCAGCAGTTTCATGGGATTGTTGGTTAGCTTCATGGATTTTAATGTCCTGGAATTGCAAATGTGCAAAGCTAGGATAAACCAAACCCTTTCAGAAATGAGATTTTAAAAATTCCCCTCTGAGTTTCATGTTGACCTCTACAACTAGACAAAGATCTCTTGTCCAGTCTAGATCTTACAGAAACTTAACTGCATGCCTAAATATACTCTGTTAATTTGGTTAAAATTTAGCACATTGTRGTAGATTTCTGGAACAGAAATACAATGAAAGTATTATGAAAGTATTATGAAATTTATTACCTGAAACTTTTGGGACATGCATGTAGACAAAATAGAAAACTGAAAAGCATGCTTACCTCACAAAATGAGCTTTTCTTATTAAAAAAAACTTTAGCTTCAGAGCTTCAGGAATCACATCTGAATGCAGAACATTTCACTATAGATTAAATGATTGAAAATTTATTGTTTTCTATAGTGTAATAAGACTGGAGAAAACATCAAAAACATGCAGGTAAGTATTCTGAGCTATGATAAGAATGTAGATGGCTTTTATTTACCTAAAACAGTAAGGCTTGTCTCTTCTTTTTGAGGACTGTATAGCAAGGCATATTCAAGCATTTCAAAATGCTGCCTCTGTTCATCACCTTATTATTGTTCTCTGTAGACCCATTCTTTAGTGATAAGTATATTGGGCACCCAAGATGTGACACAGGTATGTAAGAACAGGTGCGTAAGAACCCAACCTACTGCTCCTACCTTACTCTGTTTTGTCAGTAGGTATTATTTTTAGATCCACAATTATGTCTAATCAAGCAAATAAAATTCTTTGTTACCTCAAACATGATGTAGAAGTTTATTCTGCCTCTCCTGTCAATATTCCTTCTATTCATCATGTATTTTCACATGCATTTCTGTTTTTAAGTGACAATATTTATGTAGTAGGACTAGGTTTAGGCTGGCCTATGGTATAACAATAATGTAAGAAGGTTGCAGGATGGCAGTAAGCGGGAAAGCTTAAACCTCAATACAAAACTGCAGGGAACTGATAAAGGGGTTAAGATATTGATCAAGTGTGAGCCAGCTCATTTTCACTGAGTTGTGGTTTTCTGAACAGGAGGGATTTCTTTTGGCTGCAAGGCTTTTATGGTTCAAAAATGCTGTGATCTTTCTTTTTCTAATCAGAGTCATTCTAATATGCTTAAAATCAAGTGATCAAAATCAGAACTTAAGTTTTCTACCAGAAAACTTCTCGGGTAGCTGTTAGTTTAGCTGTTAGTTTCTCTTTTTGTAGGGCAAGTAAAATAAAGAATAGCCTTTCCTTCTTGCTTGCTCTACCATTCATTTAACAGCATATGTTTTTTGTCTTGGGAATCATCCAACATGTCACAAAGAAAGTGATACTGGACAGTTACTAGGCAGCTTTTGTATACTTTGGGGATAGGGGGAGATGGTATTTTAATAGATTTCCTTGGGGATCTCTTAGAAGGGTAATTTAATTGTTTAAATCAAATTTTGGACCCCTGTCACAAATCATTACCTTATCTTTCATCCATCTATTCCCTTGTTGTTCAAACTAATAAAACGTGCACACTGCCCTCCATTCATGTGGTTCCCTTCATATGTTTTTAACTGGTAACCCTGGCTAAGAATGGGTAGGTGGCCTGTTTCTAGTTCGGAATTTTTTGAAGGAATGAATAGTTTCTCTAGCTACCACATCAACAAGGTTGGTGACATTTGCTGAAAGTGAAAAGCTGCAAAATCATGTAAGCATGGGTGAAATTTGATCAGGAAAATGACCAAAGGGGACAGTGTGACCTGGGGAATCTCCCCAAACATTCTAATTTTCATTGCTTTCAAACAAATTCTGACTGAGTGAGTGACCTCTGAAATGATCAGTGATTCCCTTCTCTATAGAGCTGTTGTCATCATGTTGTAGTGATATTTTATCATTTTAGGCATCCTTTTTGTAATACATTTAGAAGTTATTTTGATGAATTTTGTTGCAACTCTTTGAGCCAAAAAAAAAAAAAAAAAAAARWGWGAGARRAKAYAYWYTYTTTTTTYYYYTTKTSWYWTTTTYYYMKWGTKTTWTMTCYCCCMSRGSRYWYTSTRYACACWSTGTKKTRKARAAARMKCWYRTKTWTRTKWYWYYWSMKSTKTKTSWCMMSRRSASMRMMAYAYMCCMYAYASARAWAYACWSYKYYWYAKWKTWYMCCMCWCTYWTMTCYYYTTWTAWAWWWWMWCTYYTYTTTKYSCCMYMTSTSTMTMTYTYTCYYYYYCYYKYKMKWKKYKMYWYKYKCWYMYMYWKKKGTGYSYMTRKRGWSTCTYYYMMARASASAGWGWRRRRSWCWSRRKRYKCWYWKYRSMRSWKYWSAKAKMRMARRRGRSKCTSWSWCWSMRCASRRRARWKTKKGKGWRRARAARMRMRWGWRMASMRSAKMWSARARWGYKSTSWSWKWWWRKKGYKSTSYYYKKRGRGKSYYYWWMMCYYYKCRMAARWKYWSASAMMAMMACASARRMKSYKYKWRRMRSAKMYMCASRSRSRSKCWSMSYYYTMYAYWTWKRRGRGGRGARWRWRAAWRTGTGTRKRSKSYKYWTWTTYYCCYCTYTKWSMMCAYWWYWCYYMYAYMTCTMTWTKWRMAYRTGKGSRSAGRGRKWTTKKGSKMWRWGWKWKYRMWWTTTTWTAKASASRRKWTYTSWRARWGTKYWSRSKYKKSSYMKMKCTSYKCYCMYRKRGAKAWMWSKRGWGTKWWAWAWARARWWKYKMTRTKWTWWWARARMWCWMARRSSYCTYTTWKRSRCASWGYKCYCYYTKYRSRSRCWSWRMAMRMRSMRYMWMWWYTYYYCYCTMWRWRTWTWTMWYMTCWMAAARWRKARAAMASARWRWKAWRRGGSRYMWSRKSYMMAAWWWWAWATRTRTRWKATRTRKMKMYWSYRCACWSWKAKWKWWAWMWYMTMTWKKKRWMAMAWMTMYASWSWYWTYTYKYKYTYYYYTWKAGWRTMYYYTYWMAWWYTSTKYWCWYTYWYMYYMWRARAWATWYYCYSWGMKMTMKYGWKMTCWMAAAAWRKGKKTKKRRAMACAMWRWRWRKSKYWWAWAWWAWWAKWRTWTWKRGGSRSWKTYTSYKMWAAWMTSTSTMTRYKMTMTSTKYTCYYMKMRYRYGMRWMWYWWWAWRWGWKWWWAKRKGWRMWYYTMWAARWRWARRGRRWWTTKYKSKKKWYWYYWSWGWRAAMAMRAGMRMAWMTMKWRTWTYWYRYRYWYWSRRGMGSRSACMYSYKMWRWGYRSWKYTYWYACAYWTYTYTKYKSYGMRWRYKMWMAMARMKCTSKSKYTTTWTRTKTYYYCWMAAAWRTKTTTTKTGWRMAMAMMMMAAMAMAMASAGWSYMMMMSSKSTYTTKTKKKKKKYKCTSYKYYYCCMMRRGSSSYGKSRCWYWYWSWSACASMRYMTSTSTCKSRKRYSMYWKWRRRSRYWYWSMKCYYMWMWCYYCTYYYMCMMSMKYTYTYTTWTAYASMGSKRTWTKWSAMAMWCWYAKARMWSYGSKRKAGRRRARRGGRRAARMRYMTSTKKWRWAKRGKRWAAAAWATWTKWKMTYYYCYCYSYGTGWSWMTMWSWKWWAWWTYTCWSRRRMWYTTKTGYRCWSTKTYTSYKYWWAWRKGRSAMAWWTTKYKSKGGGRGRRRARWSWMAWATMTCYYYKTSTYWTMWYWKTKWTWWWAAWWWTWWTWKTKYYYSYKMTWKYSMMMAMMAMWWKWKATAWWMTCTSTRKRRKWTWKAKWKWRARMSYSYKSWGRKSTSYRMAWMTYWTWTYYCYYTTWYWMWMWSTSTSTKYWSRRKWWKASMCYMKAKWTKTGYKSYKMWRASWSWRWMWYATWTTYWCWMTWTTTWWARRRKAWAAMAMRWGWRWATAKWKTYTYYWSMRMWAWAAWRWRAAWRWRMACWSWKMKYKWKAGRRSWMTMYCYSTRKASMMYWTKWGAKATWKTKTTKTRTATMKMGARARAKWTTKYKSYRCWSWRRWRWMAYAWWMYYSKKKKTRYRYRWAAAWRKKGTGKRRRRGRGRRGRRSASWKKYKCTYTTTKTSYYYWWAAAWAKWGTKYKYKTTTYTMWWRWRRAKWTTWKWGTRKMKSTSTSTRTWYTYTKTSWCWMTAWARARARMSMSWGWRRMRSWRTMTMTWTYYYCWSMKYKYKMTMYYMKAKAYMSYRWMACMMMAWRKGSRSWRKAKRTGYKMWAWWWKAGRGSRYWTTTTTTTTTWTMWCMYYTKTGKRRRWGWKWKTKYTYKTRTMTYTTYTYYTYYYYMWAWAWAAARARAAAAAAAARARAARARAAARARAAAMWYYWCASARWAKWRWAMMYSWGASAYRKRRWMKMGWGYSMSASASWKKWRWRWRMASRRKAWWMKSGGKRTWTTTTTKWSASRKGYGMSASMSYSYSYMTRWSWSKSRYWWTAWWMWYWWYMMYWTTWWWAWRRSKCTMWWAKRGGGGSSSMKAWWWYWMWRKGGKGTGWGRRKMYYMWWWYWMMWCYCMMWMYCMCAYRWRWRTGYKMKARWWTKTGKGSKYTKTKTTYYYCTYTTKTRYMCCYSWRWRYRMAWAWWWWYWSKSKMTAKAKWYWMAAAWWYTYWKARMWSKRRRMKMWAWWWKMKCTCYYMWWAYWSYRCAMRARWRTSWMWAYWCWSRGGGGRRAAAAARRRRRWRWRWGKKKTTTKKKKKTKTTTTTKTRTWWYACWYKTGKKRYWSYRMARRKKYTSWRRMKYWWRWGKKKKKKKKKSRSMRYRWRWAWWAWMAMMACWSTKTYTMWARRRSAYRYKYWWTTTTTTTTTCCCCTCCCCAAAGGAAAAGTAAACGTTTTTATATGAAAAATATCTGAAAAATCATAGGCGGCTTTCTACCTGCTATTTTTGTTGAGGTTGTCTTGTTCTATTCCAGCTGTCCTTGTCCGCTCAGTGTTTGCTTGCCGTGGTTTGTGGCATGTTCAGTGTCTGTGACCGCACTTCCACAGGAGCCCTTCGGGCCCTAACATGCTCCGTTTATCCCGTTCCACTGATCCTACAAGACAAACTCAACACTGTCATGGTACAATTCAGGACTGGGAGCCAAAAGCACTCAGTCCTTCCAGAAGCTGCTCAGCACCTGAGCAGGATCAATTTCTAAACTGAGAAGCAGACACCAATCTCTGCTCATGAAAATACTTATATATGTGTCGAATAGGCATATGAACAGTTGCTTTTAAATCCAGCAGGTAAAAAGGGGAAGCAACCCTTGTCCCTGGCTGCTGTTAACTCCTACCTTGTGCCTGGCTCAGACACACTGGACAACTAGCAGCTCCCCAGGCTCCACTCCCTATGGGGAACCAGGCTGAAAAAACAAGGGGCTTACACTGGGCTTATGCATTTCTCTTTTTTTTTTTTTTTTTTTTTTTTCTCTTTTTTTTTCTTTCCTTCAGCAAGCCTTTGTTATAATTCTCTCCATTTACTTGTGATCAATAATACATCTTATAATTTATGATTAATGAATAACAGTGGTACAAGGGACAGGACTTTGAAAAAGGGAGAGGGACATTTCCATTTCTTGCAGCTGGAACCGGCTTCTCCCGCCCACTATTTTGGATCCCAAATTAACTGTGGAGCCTTGCCATGATGTCAGCCCTCTCACTGTTTTTTTGCACATGTATTGCCTGATGTATAAGRAATATAAACGTGCTTGATGTATAAAGGAGTGAAAGTTTGGCAAATGCACTTTACAACATGTAAGAGCAGGAAATAACTGACGTGGATGAACTGATCTGGGAAAACCAGCCTGAACCTTTGCCCCAAACTGAAATGCAGTTTTGGATGTTTGCCAAAATCTGGTTAATCTTTCTCCCTCTGTCTTTTAATGGTATTTATGGTTTCCCTGCACTTCCTGGTTTCAGCTGGGTCCAAAAGTAGGAGACTGAAATATCATTGAAGAGGCTATTCACAGTGTTTTCAGCTGGCTAGGACCGTGGAATGAAAGATCTCTCACAATAAAGTCTGTTCTAGAAGGATTTTTGCCCATTTTCTATCCTGTAGAGATTCAGATAAACAGCCAAGATGCTAGCAAATTATATTAATTAAATATAAACTTTGAAAATATGCCCACCCACAAAATAACCTCTATCTTTCACCTGGAGAACTGGTACAGGGAGATTCATTAAGTTTCTCTTCTGCTTTGTTTGATGATGTTATCCATGCTTGAGCCTGCAAGATTTATCACTAAATTGATATGAACACAGGCTATTTGTGTTTCCTTTGAGAGTTTTTTTGGATGCATTACTTTTGATGTCACACTGAGTAACTCTCCTAGATAGCTGTTCTCTTGGCAGCTAAACTCATTCTCATATGGTCAATAAGCTCACATGGTCAATGTGAGAGTGGGACAAGTTTTACCTGTGATAAGGACCTGAAACTCAAGAATGTGACCACAGCCACAAATCCTTCAGGTTATCTTGGTCATTAATGGTGTTTGAGTTACCTCAGAGAGCTTAGGGAAGTACCTTAGTGATTATTATTCAGGAAAACTAAGGTATGAGCAGTTTTTATTTTTAGGTCTCAATGAAGTATCCTCAGGCATCTTCTTTATTTTGCAATTATTGGCATAGGGGAGACTTGCTACAATACCTGTGAAGTTTATGCTCTCTACCTCCTGAGCCTTCATCTCACATTGTGTACATGGGATTTATAACTGTTGATTCAGAGGAGAGAATATCACAATCCAGAGGTGGAAGAGTTATATCAGCACTGACTGAAAGACTTCTAAATATGCTTTAAATGCTTGTTATTGATGCATGGGATAGAAAAGGGAATTGTATTTATTTTTACATCCACATGTATCATTCATGAATTCTTGATCATCAGATGATTCTAAGCATTTGATATCCTGGTTAATCCTGACTGCTCAATGCCTAGTAGCTGCCATTTTGAAGCATTTGGTTATGGCTGGGGAAAACAGCCAGAAAAGTTGATGAAGATTGCCTCTGTATATTACACCGAGGCTGTGTACTCGTTATTTATGATTCAGTGTTGAAAGTTTTAGCTCGTGAAGTAGAAATATTCAGATCTGAGGTTTTGCAGGATCTTTAAGACAAGAGACTGCAGTGTCTTCAGATAAACTTGTCACCCAAAGAGTAGAAGCCATTCCTTTTGTGTGCCAAGTTTTCTACTATTATCATCATTGTATAATGGCCATATCTACTATRAGCCGAGAGCTAAGACTAGATCTAGGGCAGTTATATTGTCTCAAATAGTTTACCAGTTTACAAGTCAGAGGAATATAACATTTGTCTTGTTTTGGTGATGTGGACATGGTGGAAGAATACTTGTTCTAAAATAAGACTGTTTAGGCTTTTGAAAAGAGAGCAGAGGGTAATTTATCTTGTTTTACAGTCTTCCATGAGCTCCATATTGCTGCTGCCAGCCTGTGGCTGGTATCAGAGGTAGCTGCTTTGAAATGCATTGGGAATTTCTCTTGTGTCTGTAAGGGAAACATAGTCAATAAAACAACTCTGGCCTCCATGATCTTCAGTTCTTTCTGAACACCAACAGCCTGGCCTCAGCTGAGCATTTTCTTCCATGCTGTCCTCACTCTGCAAGCAACCTCATGCAGGATAAATGTATTAGCTTTAGGGCAGAAAATCTGCAAATTATTTGAAGGATACCTGCTTGAATTACATTTCTTCTTTGCATCATTTTTCATCCACATGAGACAATCAAGCAAGGTGCTTCTGTGAGATGATGAGAGCAGCGGACAGACAGGAGCTGACCAGGAGAGGCCGGAGACACTATGACTCTCCCAGGTGCTACCAACCCTAGGAGTCCCTCACTAGTATGAGACACTGAATGGAGCAAAGCTTGGCCCTGCCAGGTGAGGACAGGAGGAGGAGGGACAAAGGGATAGAAAGACGTTGACTTTCCCTGACCTCTTCCAGGGATCTGTGATGTATAGCATTGTTTTGCTGATCTTTCCTCACATTTAATGGATAACACACGTGGTTGTAGCTGGAAGATGTGTTAGTTAAAGTTTCCCCACAAATACTTTAAATACCCCACCTGTCTGGTGGATTTTAGTAAGGTTATTCAGGTCCAAAGGATTGTGAGGCAGTAGTTAAAAAAGATTTAGTTCTTGCCTTTACCACTGGCTTGCAGTTTAGCCCTGAGGTTTTAGCTTCCCCCTGCCTCAGCTTCCTCATGTCAAAGCAAGTTCTAACACTAAACTCTCTCTGAGCATACCCATTCTTCAAAGTTCATAAAGTGTTCTGGAGAACACGGCACGGCGCAGAAGGTGCCGCTGCTAAGAGAGCTGTTGTAAAAGTTTTGACCGTTAACATTCATTCTGATGAGTTAGAAGTAACTGTTTTTCCCTGTCTAAGGTGCTGGAACCTTTCTTTGTGTGAAGAATTTAGATTAGCATTAAATACGGAAGGTTTTAGAAATCATTCACCTTGAAGACTGGCAAAACTGGCATATTCACAGCAGAAGTGAAAGAAATGTTTTATCTGTGTCCTCCTTTGTAATTATGCTACTGAATAACAGAAGTATTATCACACCAGGGTTAGTGCCAGAGGATTACCCAAAGTTTTTCAAATGGGATGGTAAAGTGGTGCAAACAGGTGCACAGACAAAGAGCAAAAAGAGAGGGGAAAAGTGAGAGAAAGAAAGCTGAGGCCTTCTAGTTTCAGCCACATAGCAAAATTAATGGTTTCTCTAAATGAATAGCATGGCTAGATTACTATTGAGCTTGTAAAATTGGAGGAATGAGTCAGATTCTTCATTTCACTCCTATTTTAATTTAAGCAAAGGAGGTCAAGCTTAATTGTGCTCCACCTCAGAAAAAAATCTTTTCATTGGAATAATTTTGCAGCAGACAAAGTGACTCATAAGAATAATATAGTCTCTGAAATCTGTTTGCCAATAGCTCTCTTTACAAACTGAATCCTGTTAACTGAGACTTCTCTTTAACATCCCACATGTTCTTATTCAGAAGGAGAGAGGGGGAAGTTTCTAAATGRAGTTAAAAATGTCCTTACAGCAAAGCAGCCAACATAAGCATGTGGCCCTTATTCTTTTTGGAGTTGCCCTTTTAATCTGCCTATCTTTGTGTATTGATTTATTTGTGTACAGTAGAGCCACCAGGGCATTTCCTAATCGCTGCATCTCAGAAAATAAGTACATATGTTTGCATAGTCCCTTCTTAAGACTAAACTAGGACTAGGTTATTGGTGCCACTTTCTAATGTGAAACACTGAACTTCAAGTGATGTGTTTCCGAATTTATTGTAACTTATCAATTACTGAAGTGTCCAGGATTAAGGATTTGGATAAGGATGTTTAAGGGAATTTGGTGGAGGGGCAATCTGGATCTTCCTCATGGAAAGCTCTCTCCTGCATGGTTGTTCTGAAAAAGTTTTGCAGTGAGAGGAAGCAAAACTTCAGGGATTTTAGTCCTGGGGAAAGTGGCCCCTTTTGCAGACTTCTACATCACCTCCATCTGTTGCACCACGCTGCTCTCAGTGTAGCACAACAAGCAATTTTTGCCTATTGCTTGCCCTGTGCATGAGAGAAACATCCAGGTACCTACAGTCTGGTTACTGTCACTTTGCTGAATGGATGCCATATGAAAGGTTGCAAGAGCTCTGAGTGGATGAGTAAAGGGGAGTGTGACAGGTCTGAGACAACACGTTGTTGTTTCCTCCGACACATGCGCTATTGTGAGATTTCTAAGCAAGACTTTGGGGGCCTCTACACTGCATCTATGGTTTTGCTTTGTTAATTAGAGGGTGGTGGTCCTTGAAAAGCAAACTCCTGAGAATAGTTGGTAAAAAGAATTGTTATTTTAAAGTCCTAAATTGCTGGTCGCTAAGTCATGTGGTGTGAGCAAACCATGCTGGGTTAGTAGTTTCATGGGTATGCAAATAAATAGCAGCCTTGTGATGTCCCATCCCCTGTGCTCTCCTGTCGGCTCTGTTCTTGTGCATCACTAAAGGGCATTGAAATTGCACAAGTCAGTGCTCTCAGCAGGCTCACTCCCCCGCTGGCTCACAAGAATGGGGACAGCAGGGAGTTTAGGGGCAACGAGTACACATGTATGTGCTCAATCCACATGCGTGCCCTGCCTGTCATCCCAGCAAGACCTGTCACCCTTCTGATTGTCGTTTTGATCCTACTTCTTCAGCTGACATGCTCAGAGTCCTCCAGCCATTACTGAGAAGGATTGACACTTTCCTGTTCAAGAAAGGGCTCTGAGATAACATACAGTATCCTTGGTGGTGGATCAGAACAGGTTTCTATCAGAATTTGAAGTAGTAACAGTGATTTGGTGATGGTAATTGACCTTGCTGTCTTGTTTTGGTTGTCATAATGGGGCCAAGAGGGCACATCCAAGAGCAGGTCTTGGTTTTGAGAAACTCAGAATTAATTTATTCATTTCCCATGGGTAACTTTCACATTTCTGAGGATATAGCTGGGTAAATTATGCTTCTTTATGGCTTAGAACAACTTTACTGAAGCAAATGTATTAACAAAACAATCTATTTCTTTCTCTCTCTCTCCTTTTTYTTTTTTTARATTAAGTGAACTCTGTTTCATTTGGCAGAATCTGTATTGCCTGGTGGGCAAGTGTTTTGCCTGAAAATGCGAAGTAAATCATTTGAAACTGCACAGTTCGCAAGATGGTTTGCAGTAAGTGCCTTTTTCATGTTACTGGAGTCCAAGTCCTATTTGCCACTTCCTGYGTGATACTGCAGCACTTGGGATCAGCTGAAACATCTATGATTAGCCAATCTTTAATTAAATATAGCTAGCAACTTGCCAAGTGTCGTATCTCTGCCTGCYGGTCTTCTGCTGAAGTGTGATGCCTGGATATGGTAAGGTTCTCCTGTATTTCTCCTGTTAATCCCACTTTCCTAAAAGACAATACATGGTTAAGCTGGCTCAAGGACTCTCTACATACCAGCTCTCTCTCTACCTTTTGCACTCTTACTTGCATGCCTGTTACTTCAAGAAAGTCTGAAATATGAGAACAATTGTGCTGTTACCACAGAGAATTTGCACAGTGGTGAGGGAGATGTAGGTCTCCTGCTCATCTGCTGATACAGCATTTCCCTCCTTGGACAGTTTGTGGAGAGCTGTGTTTTGTGAGTGTATTTTACTGAGGACAAGGAAGTCAACAGAACAGAGTTTACTGTAAGGCTAAGAGTTTACAGTTTTACCCAAAATTTCTTAAAAACAAACAAACAAAAAAAAATGCATTCTGCATGAGCCAGATGATTGATAAGCAACGCAGATCAGTCATCCTTCATAGACAGCCACAGATTTCTGTCAGCAAAGAGCTTGTCTGACCCACATTAAGTAGAGCTAGAAGGGGAGAGATCCCGTAGAGAATATTTCCAAAATAAAAAATAAATATAATAAAAGAAAAATCCCTCAGCTACTAAACACCTTATTCTTAACTTAAACTAGTTGACTAGTTGACTAAATAAATAAATATCACTGGATCAAGCAAGCTGAGTCCTATGTGGCATGTAAAGTGGGAAGCAGGTAAATTGTGCTTCAAAAAAACTGCTGTATGACAAGAATAAATTCAGAGTGTAAAACATAGTGCTGTTGCATCTGCATGTAGAATTGCATCCTAAAGTACATTGAGAGCCCTGGAAAATGTGGTAAATAGAAAGATGGAAAAGAAGAACACTTGCTTGTTTTTGAGGTACAAAGTAGTAAAGAGAARAACAAAAGTGGTGACTGTCAAGTTGCTGGGCATGGCACAAAGCAAACATAAGGTGCCCAGTGCCTAGGAAAGTGCGATGGAGGTATCATCATGCTGCTCTGCCCTTGCRGCCTTTGCTACAGAAGCACCAGCCAATGCAAAGACAATGCAAAGAGACAGACAATGCAAAGACATGCAGCTAGGATGGACCTCAGCACGTGGGGGCTGTGGTGATGTGGGCTGCCAGCAAGGTCAACAAACTGGTGGCTCTTGTTATCATTTCTGTGGTCTGCTTCAAACCACAGCCTGATCCTTGTTCACAGCACATGGGCAATACCCTGCATGTCCAGGGAGGTTTGGTTTCCACTGGGTGAAACAGTGTTTTCACAATTCTGTATCAAGGRAGGAAGAATATAAAGGAGACAAGTTGGGTTTAGCTTTATTTGGGCATTTAGTGTGTGTGTGTGTAACTGTCCCTCACTTAAAAGCTTTCCCTGTAGCCATTTGAAAGAATTCTAAAATTTCTTCCCAGTGTATTTATTTTTAAATGGATAAAATATAGAAATAGCTATATTCCAGTCATAATCCTCTTTCACCTCTCAGATTTGCATAGAGCTGAAGTACTGAAGGTCAAACCTTAAAGGGATTAGCCACAAGAGCTTATCCCACCTGCATATGATCACCTATTTAAAAATGGGTGCTAAAATTGCTAGTTTGTCTCATTGTTCCTGAATTGACTATAGATTTTCTGTGACGAGTATGTCTCCCAGATCCAAATTCATCAATGCAGACTGCTTATTTCAGCTGATCTCCATATCTCTGTGGCACACTTTCCCACACAGGGACTCCTCATCCTTCCTTGCCCCCTTTCCCTTGTATATTTAGATTTTAGACATGAAAGTCTAAAGATAGGACCCAGACTGTTGCTTGCAGTGATATTCCCTGTGCCCACAGGGAGGGTGTCCGACGGAAGGCTGGAGTCACTACTACTTTGACAACCATCTCTGAGGAGGGTTGTGATACCCTGTGGCAGTTTCACTGGTAGTGTGTGAACCTGGCTCTCCTAGGAGCTGTGCCAGGCTAGGCCATGACTGATATAGGTGGCAGCTCCTAACCTTAGGCAATATGTTTTGCAACTGCTAGGCTTCAAATAATAAAGTCATAACAAATATAATTATTTGCTCTGCAGAAGGGTCAACGTGGTGGGGAGGCTGAGGGACCTGAAAGCAGACTGTTCAGTGTGACCCTTACTGTCCAGTGGGTTACAGTAAGGACTCGCTGGGCCAGGGTTTATCTTAAAATGGACTGAAATAATGTATTTTCCCATACTGGGCTCTGAAAGCATAAACAAAAGGATGACAGAGTTGCTGAGGAAATCTGCTTTAGGAGTTCAGCTTCGCCCCTGTCAAGGTGAGGTATTTGCTTGCTGTTAGCTTGTACTCGTTTTCCAGAAAAAAATTCTAAAATGGATAAAAGGACACCACCTTACCCTTGTTTATTCCCCCATCTCCATGCTTCTTCATGCTCACAAACTTGCTGCAGGAGAGGCTGTACAGCAGAAATGGGAAGTGAAATGCAGGGTTTTTTTTTAATCCATCTCAAATGCAGTCCTGCACCTGCAGTGTCAGCTTCCTCCTGCAGTCTCATCAGTGACTCACAGTCTTAATTCAGAGAGACTGAACTCTGCATGTGGGAGAGGTCAGCTCAAGTATTGCCTAAGCTTGTCCCTACTTAGCTATGAGATTCCATGCTCTTTTTGAGCGTAATGGTCTCATCGGTTTCAGTCTCCTGCTGACACACAAGGCTGGAGCTGGTAGCGGAACAGAGAGATTTTGCAGGGTGTACCCATGCATTAGCTGCCCTTGCTTAGCTGCCTCTCAGAGCAAGCTGAGCTCTCTTGCTTGGTTTTGTGTGGGTCGCTTGCCTTGGCAGCAAGGACAGAGAATGAATGTAGATAGAGGTTTTTTCCTGTATACTGCAGGTGATGTTAAAAACACGTAAAAAGTATTGTAAAAAGTATTATAAAATTTTGCTATGTGATTTCTCAGGCTAGTCACAGGAAGAGGATAATGTTGGAATGGCCACCGGCCTGTGAGTGATTTGGGGGCATAATCTGAAAGTATCACCCAGAAAGCTGTGCTCATAAACTCAGTCTCTGAGGCACAGGGCAAGTGGATTTGCTTAAACAAATGGTCTGTCTATGTGCACAGCCAGAGATTGATGTGTGCACACTCACATACTTTCTCTTCATATTTGCAGACATGAATTTAGCAGCTGGACTGAAGTCCCCTTGAAATTATGGCTCCTTAGATTTTAGTTAACTCTCTTCTTATGACTTAGTGTTCAGGCACTCTCACACTTTGCCTCCTAAGCATAAACCCAACAGTGGAAGGATGAAGGAAACAAATGACCTTCCTCCTTAGTTACCTTCTGCTGCTGGTTTCATGTTGTCAGACCCCAAGTCCTTCTGGTTCCTCAGTAAGTTCCTTTAAAGCTCTGCTTACATTGTGGTGATAGCAAAGTGGACTTTATCTAGAGAACTTTTAATTGTCCAGTCAGAATATGTGACTAAGGATAAATTGTAGCATTTTACTGCACTGTATATTACAGACATAAGGAGATGTAGGAGCTTCACATGGAGGCCACAGAGTGGAGAACCCTCTTGTCCAGGATCAATTCACAGGTGAARGGGCTTGTGTATGAGTCCCTTACCTTTACCCGTACCATAAGAACGTTTTCAGTATGCTCTTCCCAGACGATATGGTAAAATAGCTTGCTAGAAGCACTGTAGCTGCCTACCCCTAAGCTGTTCCCCGTTCTAAACCTAGGGACAGTCCACAAGTCCTGCTCCTGTGGCTCCTTTCCCTCCTGCCATCTGTCCCCAGGAGCATCTTTCCATCAGTTTGCTTTCTGTTCTGAACACTTTAGCACCAACAATTTTGCAAAACATAAGGAAAAAGCTATCACTCTTCCTTTCCCACACATGTATTCCTCAATGCTGAGAGGAACATAGTTATTTTTTAACACTACTTGAAGTTCAGATGTCTGCAGGTGTGTGTTTCTGTATCCCTTCTGTGGGAGCAGAATGCTGCACTGCGTCTGGACACAGACCTTTAACCCACGATATCCCAGTGTGGGCAGTTTGCATCACCAAAGAATAAATTAGAACAGTCCTGTGGCTGCTCTGTCTGGTGCTGAGGGATCGTCTCACCCTTGACTGCCCTCGGGATTAAATGGATAGAAATGGCCCTGCCACCCTGCGCCACGCTGGGTGTGAGCTGTGACTCATGTCAAGACAGCCTCACAAAAAACCTGACATGATTAATGGAAATTACGAGTTTAGAGATGGCCAAAGCTGAGCAGAAGCTGCTAAGTAAGACTAATAACCTCCTTGTTTTGTAGCAATTATTTCTGTGCAACATGCACTCTCGGTCCCACAGCATCACACTGGAGCAGTTTTTAGTACAGTTGAAAATAGAAGAGGTAAGTGAAGAAGATGGGGGACCTGCAACACATCTGGCAGCTGGATAACCTGGATTCCCTAACCTATCTACCTACCTACCCCTTTGATTTCTTTTTTTTTTTTTTCATATTTGTTATTTTATCATTGCCAACAGCTGGATGATTCTCAGACAATGTGACAAACTACCTGAACATCAGTAGGAAGAAAAACAGAAACTCTCCAAGATTTCTGAGGTAACTTTTCCCCGTAAAACCCATTGTGGTAGTGGTGGGATCACGAGTTGTAAGGTAGTTGTAAGGAAGGAGAGAGATTCTAGACATTTGAATACTATAAATATATCCCAAAGTAAGGTGCAATGCATTTGTCCTGCAACAATATCATGTGGAAGCACATCTTAAAGGGGATCTGCTGCTAATATCTGGGATAACACTGATTCTGCAGAGGTATGTTTTCAGAGAAAAAGGTACCCCTACAAGAAGGCTTTGTGCATTGGTACTTCTGAAAACATACCCAGGGATTAAACATACTGGTGTCTGAAGGTATTGAACAGATACCTAAAAAGGGAATGGTTTTATACAGGGCTATGGGGATTTTCAGAAATGCCTGACAATCACAATTGTTCTTAGCCTCTATATTTTATTTACATGACTTCATGGTAATATCCTGTGCTTAAAAAGAAATAAAAATCCATGGTCTGCCATTATCATATATATTCAAATAAACAAACAAAAAGCTATTGTACAGAGAATGATAATGGCAGGAACTGACATCTTCCTTCTCATTTATCTCAGCAATGCACTCTTAGTCTGGTGACTGTGATATTGAGTATTGTCAGGTTGGGTTTCCACTAATTAATGAAAAACAGGCTGAAAGCACAAAGGATTAATTTTGCCTATTCAAAATGATCACAAACATTTTGGGAATCTGTTTAGATTTTTTTTTTTTGAATGGTGTGAGGTAAACTGAGATAAACAACATCTTGTTTAGGCTAGTCAGCCACAAAAGACATGTGGATTTACCTAATGGGGTCAAAACTAAGAAAGCTGAGTGTTGTTCTCCAGAGCCAAACCAGGCTCTTATCTTACAGAGAAGGTTGATACTGTGGCTCTAACAACTTTAAAGCAACTAAATATCCCTGTGGTTTTAAAAAGGAAGCTTTTATCTGCCTTCAGTGGGAGTTTTGAACTGCCAGTCTCAGGTGCATCTAATGATACCTACTGCTTTTTTGTGTCAGCCACAGGTCCCTTTACACAGATTTTGCTTTCAGCATCATGCAAAGGATCCAAGTCATATTCTTAGATGGTGAAATGAATGTATTTTACCAGTGAAAGGTCTATATTCAGACCTTACCTGCATGGTATTAGATGCCTTTGATTATACTATAATGAGAAACCAGCAAATATGTAATTGTTATATGTATTTCTGCTGCATAAAATGCTACTAGGTCTCGGTTTTAAAAATGTGCATAGGCTGGTACAGTACTACTAAGTGAATTGCTGGCTGTAGGGAAAGTTATGCTCTGACTTAATTACATGTTATGTTGATCAATAAAGGGTGAAAACAGTTGAGTCAATATTTTATTGCATTACTGTAAACCACAGTTAGAGCATATTTGATTACAAATAGCTCTCAAATTTGAAAGCACATAACTGAGTGAAAGGCAGAATAACTGTTGTGTGCACTTTGCAAACAGTTAATACCTTGCAATTGAGAGGATTTGTTTCTAATTAATATAAAAGCTGTTYATTTAAATCCTAGGCAGACAGTATTTAAATACAACAGCAAGTCACCCAGGAATTCCATCTAAAGCACATTATGGAAAGCTGAAAGAAATCCAGCATGTAGTAGCTGTACCTGATTCATTCCAAGTATATAATTCTTCTCTGCAACCCTATTTTCTCTTTTTTTTTCCCCTTCCCCCCTCTTCTTCCTAATACATGAAAATATTTTGGCCTCGTTCCTAATTAAGGAATGATGTAAGCTGAATCACTGCTGTGATTTCCTGTGCTCTTATTGTTTTTGTATCTTCAGCCAGCCATGGGCAGCTCTTGTTTTGAAGACATGTCATGTATGTACAATGTGAAAGACAAACCCTGGCTGAAGAAACACACGATGTAGATAAGAAGGGAGGTGCACAGAAACCTGCAATGTGCTGACCAAGGACTGTTAAGGATTTAACAATTACTCATTTCTACAGCTTCTAGAGATATTTAGATCCTTGGTTGTTTTCTCTTCTCTGTTAGAGCACTTGAAAGGCTCTTGATTTGGTCTTCCCTACGTTTTGTGAGGTTTGGAGGGGTAATACAGGTAGCGGGGGTTTAGTTTTAAAAGCTCTTGCATCCCTGTCACAAGAGAAGTCACTGTAATTTTTCATTCCCTGAAAAGGTGGTTGAAATATTATTTTGATTGAGTTAAAAAAAAATAAACATTTAAAAGGTAAGGATATTTTTACACAGTCTAGACTGAAAGAACATGAAAAACCTTCCTAATTTCACGCAAATCCACCTTTTACCGGAGGCAATTTCCTCATCATTTTCTACCAGGTCCCTCCATTTTCTTTTCTCCATTGTTTTTTCCAATTTCCTCCAACCCCCTCCTCCTCTGTCCAGATATGCTGTGGTGTCAGGTAGGCCTGGAGGTCTTCTCATCTCGTTTGGGATCGATCGAAGGCAAAGTCAAACGTGCTGCTGAAAGATGGTGTTGGTAACTCCCTGCTCCACCTGTAATTCCGCGACTGGATTGTGAATCTTCACAAAGTTTTCCAGGGGGCAGTGAGGAAAAAAAAGCCCTTCTTTGCTATTTGGTGGTGTGGGCTGGAGACTCTGGCAAGTTGTGTGAAGAGAGCCTGTGTAAGCCGGCCCAGCCAGCACTGAGCAGTTCAGTGACACTCTAGTGAGTTGTTGATGGTCAATTTGCTGCTGGCAGAATTGGAGCTGGAGAGAATGCTTTTACATCCTTTCCATCTGGCATAGTTGCAAAAGTACCCTCAAATTTCTTTCCCTTCATCTTATACAAAAGCTAAAGCAGTGTTTACGGATAAATTTCTCCTCCCCATACCTTTTTCCAGGCCTTGACACAGGTTTGAAGCCGGTTCTGGGGCTGTAGGGTGATCTCTCTCCTGTTCCTGCATTCAGCCAAAGGATGACTGAAGTTGCAGGTCAGGGAGAAAGGTGATAGAAACAGGGGTTTAACAGGCAGAGTTTTTGATGACACATAGCATATTCCCCTGAAAAATAAAAAGGCTCCTTTGTTACCCAGAGAAGCTCTGTTTTCACATGAATTTCTGTGGACAGTTTCATTGGTGTCTCTGAGACCCCTGCAACATACTTTTCTGATTCAGTTTAAAGCTGTTAAGGCTTGACGGCTCAGCTGGTAAAAAACAATGGCTACCTATCAGGACCAGGAAGGAAGGAATGTTATGATTCTGACTTATGGAGATATTTGCCATATAGTCAGTTCTTATTTACAAGGAATAAGTGAAGCCAATTTAGATAACAGAAGAACAAGGCTAAGCCTCATCTTTTTTCTTTTTTTTTCTCCCCTTAACAAACCTACTTCTACAGAACTCTGTATTTTCCTTTTAGTTGTGCCCTTTAGCAGTCAACTCACACTGTGCCTTTTAGCATGGATGTATTGATAAGCAGGAGAAAACACTCCTGCAGAAATGGTAAATCCATCTGTAAAAGAGGCCCAAGATCTGGATGAAATGCTATTGGATTTTGACCATTGATTGAAATACAAGAACAACAACTCATTGGCTTGGGATGTCTGGGCTCTAATAGTAAGTTGAGTAGTTGATGGCATGAAGTTTTTTGGGGAGTTGTGCACTGTCTTCAGCAAGACTTGGAATGGGTCTTCCATAAATTGCAGGTGTGCTAAATCACAGGTTAGGCTTTTTCAAGTTCAACTATGTGCCTTGGGGTGAATCCAGAAGGAATCACTGTCAGTGATCAAATATTGATATATTGACAAAGCCACTGATCTTACCGTAATTTGAGTCATTTATGAGTCTTTACTCAGCAGTGGCTTAGAACCATGCCAGCTTAAAGACTGAATTATCTCTGTGCCTGGAGAGCAGGTGGCTGGTCAATGCTCAGGTGGGGATTATTGCTGCCGACAGTGTTAGAAGGCTTGCTTTGCACCTGCCTCCTCTTCATAACAAGCACGTAGATAAAAAGAATCCGGTTCCCTGGCACTGCCAACTAGCTCCTTCAATCTTTCAAAACAAATAGTCAGCCTTAAATGTAAAATAAAATAGAAAATAAGAGTTACCACTGCCTTGTATTGACTGTTGATTGACCTGAGCACTCTCCAATAGTGAACATAAAAGATTAGATATCATTTTCCATACAGGTGTTTAAGCAAACCATTTTTCTTCTTACCAGGGGACTGAGTTGCTGAAAGTTCTGGAAAATGTGTGCAGCTTTACAAGTGTATTTAGTAAAAGGAGAGCACTACCTTATGCCTTCCAAGGTTGTGATTTATAATGACCTCTACAGAGTTTCCAAGATCAAGTTCTTTTAAAGCTGAGCAGAATACGTTGAAAGGGGACTTCTGATATGGTATGTTTATTTACAGTGCAAATACAGGGACAGTTTTTTTAGAAATGTATGATTCAAAGTGATCTTTCATAGTAAATAGCACTATAAGGGATGGTAGCTTAGGGCCAACTTCTTCTCAAAGATTTATGTAAGTTGAACAGAAACTCCAACAAATTATAAATTCTATGTGATAAATCAATCATAATGGACTTTTCTGACTTAGTATAAATAGATGCAATTTATTAAAAAAGAACAGCATTTTTGGCTATCAGACATGTTTGAATTCAGTAATTGAATTTCAAATTCAGTAATTGTCTATAATAAAAAGCATTTTTATTAGTGAAAAAATTATAAAATGAAAAATATAAAAATATAGAAAGAAATCTTTTGAGACATGAAAACTTCTCAAACCATAGCAAAAGTATGGAAAAAAAAAAATGAAAATATTCTTGTAAAATCAGATGTGGGATAGGGCCAAGCCAGAACATGAGCTCTGAACAGCTGGCTCCTTTGCACCCACATGTGCCAGCCCCAGGAATTCAAGGATGTCTGTTTGCTGTTATGCAGTGCCTGGTTGGGTGGGCAAMAGGTACCATAGTTAGAGCTAGTGCAGCACACAGATTTTCCAAGCAATATGAACACAGAAATTAGATCTGGTCCTTTGACAGGATTCATTTTAAATGGCTCTATCTGAAATTGCATTTTCTCTCTTTCACATAGCCACTTTCTATCCTACCATAGGAGAAAATATTCCTA
Source organism: Nothoprocta perdicaria (assembly GCF_003342845.1). Taxonomy (NCBI): domain Eukaryota; kingdom Metazoa; phylum Chordata; class Aves; order Tinamiformes; family Tinamidae; genus Nothoprocta; species Nothoprocta perdicaria. The sequence continues at coordinate 156,400 of NW_020455317.1, forward strand.
ATTTTTTACTCTACAGTGATTCTAAAAGGGTTTGTCTTCTTTCTTGTTTGTACTGAAAATGCTTTCTTATGATTATTTTCTTTGTGACAAGCTTCTAGGCTAATTTTTTGGACTAGGAGGTGGTTATTTGGCTTACCAGGCCTTCATAGCTCTTGGTTTCAGTATTTCTTTTTTAGTGACCTATGCAGATCACAACTACCCATCTGTCCTTAAGATCAAGGGGGTATGATCTCCTTCAGGGTTCGCCACAGTATCTCTATTAAGGAATTACATAACTATTCTTCAAAGCAGAGAAACATTGGCTAACTGAGGACCCACTGTGGCCTTTGGTTCATCATAGTCATGTATTCRTTATTTCTGTGTAGATTTCCTGCCCTATAGAACACTATTAGCATCAATAAAAAGAGTTTTGCTTTGTTTTTCTTTTTTTGTTTGTTTTTGTTAGGATGTTAAGTGCCAATGATTTATCTAAACAGGAAGAGATGAGCTAGAATTGCTCACAGCCCATTCCATCCTTCAGGCTGCGATACCCAAGTTGTTTGATCACAGCCAGGAACGTGGGCTTGAACCCCCAGCTACCAAACTGTAGCTGAATACCCTACCCATGAGCAAGGTATATACTAATTTGCTGGAAAATAAACTCTTTAGCACTAATCGGCTATTCACTGGACCAGGGCTATATAGACCTCCAAGTTTGTGTGTCTGCTCATATGGAAATGCGAGACAAATGTCAACTTCTCCCTTCTAATAATTCAGAGCAGAGATTGGCCTGTCCAGCTTCTTACATTTCTGCTAAATATCCCAGTCCTGTGTTACTTTGAGGTGGCTCTTTGGGCAGGGATTGGAGTCCTGACTGCAGCCTACCCCCACCTACTGAGCAGAGTAGAAGAGGAGGTAAGCTGCTTAAGGGATTGGGCTAGGGCAAACTGGCTTCCTCTCTGAGCCAAGGCCAGCTTGGGCCTTCCAGCCTCTCCCTCTATTTGTTGCTGCATAGCTCTGTGCTGTCTGCATCCAGCTTCTATGGGATTGACATGAATTAGACTCAAATACTTAATGGTGGCCACAGGTTTAAAAATAAAAATGCAATCATGAAGTCTTTGCCTGTCTGTTATTGTATCTGTCATGCAGGACTACTTCAAGGAATATTTAAAAAGTTGAGAGGCAGCAGTAAATGACTGGAGCCAAGAARTATCTGTTTCTGTTTCAAAGAGTACAGCAAAGAATAAGCCTAAAACAGCAGAAAGTGAGAAGCAGAGAGGACAGTGGAGTGTCTCACAATCTGTAGGATAGACTTAGCCTCAGGGTGGGAGAGATCATGGCCATATCACTCTCCAGCTCAGTGAAAGGAGACCCAGTTGGCACTGAACTTGCTGGTCCAAGCCTCTGTGGGTACTGACAGTGTGCTGAGCCCAAGCTAATACGCCTGGCAAAGAGGAAGAGCCTGTGTGTGTACCAGGCTGATAAAACTACTCATCATGCTGCAAGTGGTATTGTGGACATATAGGCTGTGTGGCACTGTGTTCCCTTGGATTCAGTGGACATGCCTCTGTTCCAGACTGCCTGAGTGTCTGAGAGGTTTGCTTGTTATGAATTGGTGGCAGAAAAGCTTCCCTTCTCCCACTTTGTTTAGGCTGTTCAGATCTATCTGGTGTAGTTGTGAAAGGGTTGTACCTGGTGCATCCACACTCCTGTAAGCTTTTCTAGTTCATGTAGCATTGCTAGTTGGAGAGTTGCTGGAGATGTGGTGGGAAGCATGTTTGTGGATGGCCAAACACCACAAGGTATCTCATGGCCATGGGACAAAATCCTCGCTCTGAGCAATGCTCCCACAAAGCCTCAGACCACTCTGGTTCTTAGCCATGTTATAAATATCCCAGAGGACTGCCCAAACATAATATCTGAGAACCACAGTTTGACATTGGATTCAGGCCCACAGTCATTGAACTACATGGCTTGAGGCTTGGCCAGGTGAACACTGCTGCTTAGCATCCAAAAAAGTGTTACTTTTGCTACCAGGAAAGGTGCTCTTGTGATGGAAGAGTGTCTGTATAGCTAATCAGTAACCATATTGACAAAATGTGTCCTTGATGTGGAAGATGTTAGGTTAAATTTTGCACCTGAAGTCTCTGAACCTTGAACTTCCTTTAGACATATGCAGCATTATCATAGCATAAATTCAGTCACACTCATTCTTCTGATGCTTTCTTGTGGCAAGAGGCTTCAGATTTGCCCATCAGTTATGGGTGCAGTTTCTACATGTGACTTCAGAGTCATTCTTTTAACGTGTATAAATCTGCCTTGCTAACCACTGCCCAAAGACTCATGTCCCTAAGTCTTGCTATGAAACAGCCTCTTGAGTGTTCAAGAACAGAGTACTGAGACTCAGTGAACTTCAGCTGTTGTGTCCAGAAGACAGCATCCATTCTTCCACAGTAACTTGTTCACCAAGACGTGCAATCACGTTCACCTGAAAGGTAGGGCTATAGTTTCATCTCAGGACATCACTTCAGCAATTTTCATTACTGGCTAAGAAAGAAGCTCTTCTGTGACTTCCTGCTGGTGGTATCTGGTGAGAGATATTGTTATGGCCTGTATGCTTGATGAATATGAGTAATTAAAACCATGCATGAGGAGGCAATACCACTACAGAGTAAATGGCCACATGTTTGCTATCTGTTGGCACAGTGTGAAAGCAAAGCTACTCTTGGTGTGCTTAGCTATATGACTGGTTTCAAGTAGGTGCATTTCATAAGAGCTGACACTGACTCATTTTAAATGTAACTCCTTGAAAATAGGACCAACTCAGCGGGAATTTGCCATTCCACCTTCCTCTGGGAAGGGGGAAAAATCTCAAGCATGGCTTTACTCGAGGGGACAGGAGACCTGCGTGGATGTGCAAGGAGCTCCTGGCAAAACTCCAACAGAAGAAAGCAGTATACAGAATGTGGAAGAAAGGACAGCTCTCTTGGGAGAAATACAGCAACGTTATCAGAGAATGCAGGGATGCTACAAGGAAAGCTAAGGCACGTTTGGAATTAAATCTGGCAAGAGATGTTAAGAGTAACAAGAAGAACTTCTTCAAATATATTAACAAGAGGAAGGTCAGGGAGAATGTGGGTCCACTACTGAACAGGGTGGGTACCCTGGTTACGGAAAACACGGAGAAAGCAGAGCTGCTGAATGCTGCCTTTGCTTTGGTGTTTGTCAGGGGCAGCCCTCTAGAATCCCATGCCCTAGGGACACAAGAAGAGAGCCAGAGAGAGGAAGGCTTGCCCTGGGTATAGGAAGAGTGGGTCAGAGAGCACCTAAAGAAACTCAACACCCACAAATCCATGGGCCCAGAGTGTTGCAGGAACTGGTGGATGTCATAGCCAAGCCGCTCGCCATCATCTTCAGAAGGTCCTGGAGAATGGGGGAGGTGCCGAAGGACTAGAAGAAAGCCAACGTCACTCCGGTCTTCAAAAAAGGACCTCACTTGCTGCCCTTCAGCAAGAAGGAGGACCCGGGCAACTACAGGCCGGTGAGCCTCACGTCTATCCCTGGAAAAGTGATGGAACAGCTCATCCTGGCTGCTGTCTCCTGACACATGGAGGAGAAGGTGCTCAGRAGTAGCCAGCATGGATTCACCAAGGGGAAATCATGCTTGACAAACCTGATCGCCTTCTATGATGGAGTGATTAGCTGGATAGATGGTGGTAGAGCGGTGGACGTTGTCTATCTGGACTTCAGCAAGGCTTTTGACACCATCTCTCACAGCATCCTCCTGGGCAAGCTCCGAAGGTGTGGGATAGATGAGTGGACGGTGAGGTGGATTAGGAATTGGCTCGATGGCAGGGCGCAGAGAGTGCCCTGCTGAGAGGGACCTGGGCATCATGGTGGATGACAAGATGATCATGAGGCAGCAGTGTGCCCTGGTGGCCAAGAAGGCCAATGGGATCCTGGAGTGCATTAAGAAGAGCGTCTCCAGCAGGTCGAGGGAGGTGATCATCCCCCTATACACAGCCCTGGTGAGGCCACATCTGGAGACTGTGTCCAGTTCTGGGCTCCTCAGTACAAGAGAGATGTGGAGCTGCTGGAGACAGTCCAGGGCAGGGCTACGAGGATGATCAGGGGCCTGAAACATCTGCCCTGTGAGCAAAGGCTGAGGGAGCTGGGCCAGTTCAGCCTGGAGAAGAGAAGGCTGAGGGGGGACCTGACCAGTGTGTATAAATACCTCAAGGGAGGCAGTGAGGAGGATGGGGCGGCCTCTTTTCAGTGGTGGACAGCGACAGGACTAGAGGAAACGGCCACAAGCCGAGGCACCAAAAGTTCCACAGGAACTTAAGTAAATATTTCTTGACAGTGAGAATGACAGAGCCCTGGCACAGGCTTCCCAGAGAGGCTGTGGAGTCTCCTTCTCTGGAGATCTTCCAAACCTGCTTGGATGCAGCCCTGTGCCACATGCTCTGGGTGACCCTGCGTGTGCAGGGGGTTTGGACTAGATGACCTCTGAGGTCCCTCCAACCTTAAGCATTCTACGATTCTATGATTCTGTGATTTTTACCTCTGTCCCCACTGATATTTCAGGACCTTTCAAGAAGGACTATGGGAACACTGCGCGGGACCAGGGGGACACTCTCGCAGYGACTGCTGTGCGGGCCAGGCAGGGCGGCAGCAGCACATTGGGGCAGGCGCTGTCCATGGTGCTGCCCAGTTCACATGTATGCATGGTACTGTGCATGTGGGCACACGTGTGTCTGTGTGTACACATGTGTCTGCATGCATGTCCACATGTGCACCGTGTGTATGTTTGTGTATGTGTCCTGAGATACACATGGTACTGTGTGCACACACAGGGGTGTATCTCTGTGTGTGTGCAAGTGTGCATTTGATTGTGTGTGCTTGCAAATGCGTGTGCACACATCTGTGGGTGGTTGTGGACGTGTGGAGTGGTGATGTGTGGATGTGTGTGTGCACAAATGCTAGTGTGTGAGTGTGCTAGTGTGTACTCTGTGTGTGTGTGTGTGCTGGTCTGCACATGATTGTGTAGAAGTTTGCCCTTACGCACATTGTTGTGGGCGTGCAGTTCTGTGCGTGCAAGAGTAGGTGTCTATGTGTGCGTGTGTCCGGGAGTGCATATGTGTGATGTGCAAGGAGTACCTGATTTTTCCAAATGAGCAATTATTATAATACCATTTTAAAATATGTAAGTTTTCAGTGATGGGTTAATAACTGTGTCACACAGAAAAATATATACTATAGTGACAAAACATTGAGTTGTGGTCTTTGTTGTAATTGCAGGATTCTGAAAGAAACAAAACATCCAACTCTAGTATGTTAAAAATATTATCATTTTTATATCTTTCGGTTACAGGCAATCAGTTTCTCATGCAACCATGAGAAGTTCCTTGCAGGTCCCTGGTTATAGATCCCAGCACAGAATAGAGGAAGTTAGCACAGAAAAAAAACAGTAGAAGCTACAGTTGCCTTGCATAAATATAGATCATCTTTTAAAACAGATTGAAATATTTCACAAATCTTCTTGTTACTTCAGTGATTCTTTACTCTCTGCTTGATGCTGGTGGAAAGCAGTACCTGTCCCATTAGTTATTTTGGTATTTTAGTTACATAATGAAAATGTTACTAGTTATTTAATAACTTGCTGGGAAAAAAAAAAAAAAAAAAAAAAAACGTATCCTGCTTGCTGTAACATGCCAGCATTGAGTCATCCCTGTGAGTATAGGTTGCTGATGGGCTTTGCACTCATTGAGGAGCTGAGGACGTTACTCTGGTCACCTCAGTGTTCTCTTGATTTGAAGTCTTCAGTGCCTTTACACTGCCTTTCACATACTTCTCATCTCCTTAATGGAATAAAAGGTCCATGCAGCTCCTGCACTTTCATTTCAGAAAGCAGTGCATTTTGTTTTCAACCATAAAACAAATAGGGCAATCACTTTAGCATTATTTGTTAGTTTGGCTTATTTTTTTAATAGGAATCTAGGGCAACTGTTTCCAGCTACAAGAAATTCCTGACAAAACCTCAGATTTTCAGTACTGAGTTAATGTCAGAAAATGAGGAGTGGGGGATGAAAATGGACTTTGGTCTCTGAGTGATCAACAAGATTGACAAGTGGCTACATATTGTGCTGCCTAATTGCAGGGAAAGCTACCAAATGATCAATTATCCTTTAGCTTCATCAGTTAGTAAAGCATCATTTTGGATTTGTTGATATCATCAGAGAGCACATGTGCCCAAAGATGAGAATTTGGCCTCATCCAGGGTTGGGACATGCTCAGCCCTATTCCCTCACCAGGATCTCAGGTGAACCTTCGGTCAGGATTTATGATATTAGAAGCCAGAAAAACAATAAACAATAATAACACATACACAGCTCTTCTAGGTCTCCTGAATGAGAGTTATCGGTTGTAGCTGCTTAACTGATTCATTGCCTGGAAGGCTCACACTCTAATATTTTATTCTCCATCCATCCGAGAATGTAAGAAAATGATAATTTATCCCTGGAATCAAGGGAAGTGGAATCTGAAATAGGAGGAGGGAAACTGTAGGCCTGGTTTCCCAAATTTTAGGCCAGAGCCCCATCTACTTGGCTTTTCCAGCTAGCCTTTCACTGTAATGTTGATACAGACTCCTGGACAGAGCTTCGCCCTTTCCCCTTCAACATGGAACTTTTGATAAAAGTTATTAGCTAGAATGTGACAGGTAAACAGAACTTTTCATAAAAATTATCTCCGTTGAGATACATATCACTGCCTGAAGCAGACTGACAGTGACCAAAGAGCTGAAAAGAGTCTGAAGCCTCAGCGCTGCAGGACTCATTACGAATATTGCTGTCCAGACCTAATGAGCTACCACTGATCCCAGACAATGTCCGGGACAAAAGACTAGGGAGGATTGGCTGCCCTTACCGTGCTGCCAGCAGACTTCTGACAACCCATTAAGGTTATAGCTATTCAGGCCTGCTCAGACAGCCTTTTATTTTTTTTCTCTTTCCTAACCACTCTCACCTAATGAGCAGACAGCGCAATTTTCATTTAGCACAGAGAGCGTATGGCTAAGTGGGAGCCTGTGCACAGCTCTGGAAAGGCAGCAAGGTGTAAGAGAGAGAAGAAGACAGCGGGGAAGGTCTTTTGGAAATTTCCCTTTCGCATCCATCCCTCCCGCTCTTGGCTGAAGGATGGTGTGCATTGGATACTGCATCCTGGGGCCTCGCCACTTCCCTGGCTTTGCAGAAAGGAGCAGGGGAGGTGAAGCGAAGCCAAAACCCATCTTGGCATGCGTCTCCAGCACGAGGCCTTGGCTGCTCCTTGCTCCTCACCACTCTTCTCGCCGTGTGCGTGTGTCCACCCTTGCTATAAAAATTCCAGAAGGCGACAGGCGCTCTCTCCCTCTGTGCGTGTCCTGAACTCCCCCACCGCACTCCCTCCTTCCTTGCTAAATGATTGGAGTTGCCCTCTTCCTTTTGCTCCTGCCTACCTCCTTCAGGCTCCCTCTTCAGTGGACAAGCAGCATCACTAATTGCTTTTTAGGGTCTCTTTTCTGCTCTCTGTTCAAAATTCACAGGGCATTCCCTCACTCTATTATGCTCCTTTCTGAACCTTTTCAGCCCCTTTTACAAACTTAGCACTTTCTGTGCTTCTTTTAGCCCTTTGCAAAAAAAAAAAAAAAGAGGATTTTTTTTTTTGGCCAAGACCCCCCTCCCTCTTGGGGCCCCCTCCCACCCCGAAAAGCACACGCACGGGCCCGCCTCCCGTTGAATGGGGCGCTTTGTGTGGGGAATTTCCGGAACACAGCCCAGGGCTGGAGGCACAGGGGGGTGCAGGGGCTGGGGGCAAGGAGCCTCCCATAAGCCCACCCCATTACCACGGTCACTGTTTGCCCTGGGCTCTCTAAAAGGACTATTGTTGCCTGTTGCCAGGTATTCCCTAGCAACACTTAAGCCAAGCTGCCTCCTCTATTTATGGCAGAAAACTTTTCAATGGGCTCCAAAACACGTGCTTGTCAACTCCAGAGAATACCTTCAAACAGACACAGAGAGAGGAGGAAGAAAAATAATCCCAATCACTTGCTTTAGTGGAAATGTGTGTGTTGGGGATGGTTATTTATTTATTTATTTATTATTTCTTGTCATTTAGCTTGAATCAGCAACATAAATAACTCCAAATCAAATAACTCCAAACCTTCTCCTCAACACCCCTCCCAGTCCCTGTCCCTTGCACCACCGAGGCTTTCTGTTGTCTGGTATGTTGAGCAGTGAGGTTATTGGATGGATGGATGGATGGATGGATGGATGGATGGATGGATGGATGGATGGATGGATGGATATATGGGCCTTTGCTGCATTTGGAAACCTTTTGCACAAAAGATTGCCACATTAATTTATGACAGATTTTGATTAGTTTTTGTGTGCAAGAGCCATTGCAAGATCTACCCTACTAAAAGTTGACTGCTGGCAAATGTGTTTTGAGAGGTACAGTGTTGGAGAGGGGGACAGTAGTATTCTTTTAGAGCATAAATAGAGCACAAGGTTATATCATCAAATGACCAAGGTAATCACTTGTAGTAGATGCTGATTTTGAATACACATACTGATACACATGTATTTGAAGGAAATATTTCCATACTTGCATTTCTACAGTGGGTTTTTTGTCTGTAGATTGTCAGTGGTACAGTCATGTTCGAAGCTGAAATTAGAGCTGCTCCATCTCCAAAAAGGTACCTCTATGCTTTTACGACTACATGCAATATTCTGATATACAAGCTCTTTAAGGCAAATCTCCCTGGATAGTAATTCTCTGCTCTTTGCAACGCATGTCATCAGGTTCCAGCCTCAACTGGTGCCTTCATTTGCTGACATCATAGAACTTGTTTATTGTTACTGCTATAAAGTGTTAAAGTCATTGTCACAACTGGAAAAATTTTATCAGATAAGAGGAAATTGTAAGTTGAGGACAGGTTTTGTAAAGAATGAGTAAGCAGTGTGGTACCTGATTCATAATGAACTTCAACGTGATGTCAAAATCTTTGAACACATATACTCATGCTGACAGTGAGCGCAGTTTGAAGATATCCAGTGAGGACATACTGTGATTGTAGTTTTCCCATCTGCAAATTCATACTTATTTTCCTGACTGGTGACTTGGGGATTTACTACACTACCATTATAGCCCCTGTGGCAGTATATTCTTCGTAGGTCTTACCTAATTTTTGATAATCTTCTGTGGTACATGCTTTTTTTGCATTTAGTTTTCCTTTTCCTTTTTTTTTTTTTTTTGTTTATTTTGACTGAGTCCAACATCAGTCCTTCATTCACTGCTTTTTCTTGTCCTTTGCATCCCGCAAATCTCTCTCTTCCCACCTGTTCTCTTCTTTTCTTGTTTCCCTATGCTCACTATACTTTTTCTAACATCATTTCAGCCTGGAAAACTTGCCTTCAGTTCCCCTTTGAGAAGAAAAAAAAAAAAAAAAAGGTGCTCTGGTTCTCCCTTTAAAATTTAGGCTTCCTTTTCACCTTCAGTTGGCAATGACACCTTCTCTCCTTGGACCGATTCCTTTCTGTTTCACATCAGTCTCCACTGTATTCTTTCATCTTGCAGTTTTGCAAGCTTCATGGATCAAAGCTGCCTTTCTAGCTGAGTGGTGCATATCTTGTCCTTGTACTGCCTGCATTTCTTGCCTTTGTCACACTCTTTTTTTTTTTTTTTTTGTCTTTATGGAAACAGCCTACCTGCTCTTCCTTTGCCTACTACACCTTAACTTTATTGGACCTAAGGTCCAATAACACCTTTTCTTCCTTTTCCCTTGACATCTGGGCAAGTGGTCATGCCTTAGCTTGTGCTACTCATGGCAGATTTAATCTCTGAGCAGCTGCGGGAGCCCCTTAGACATGTTAGCCAACCTGAGCTAACTACACTGCTGTTGATGCACCCTGGAGGACTTTGAGTCTGAACCAAGGGCCAACGTGTGATTTTTGGATAGCCTTGTTTCTGACTGGCAAGGAGATTCTGGGGCTGCTTTCTGCTGCTCTCTTCCCAGAGAAGATGGCAGACATTAGAGCTGCTTCTTATTCTGACTGACAAACTGAGAATGTTTTATAAGAACTATTACTTGTGTGAGTGATTTTTAGTTGGGACCCTCTATGGTGAACTGTACCAGTCTTGCAGGACAACCCAGAGCAGACAAAAATATAATAATTCTCTTTTTCAATCTGTAGATATAGGAGATAGTCAATGAGAGTGAGATATTCCCCCTAATTAAAAGCACATTTTGTGGTAGTATGTCTTTATATATGTCAGCACGCCACAGAGAAGCAAAATGCAGTATTCCCATCTGTCTGCAACTTGGCCATGGTGTCTCTGTATCTCTGTCTGGCATGGTACAGTTTCTACTCTCAGCTCAGCCTTTACAATCTCAATTTTATTTCTGTTTTATAGAAGTACTATAATTAGAAGATGTTACATTTCCTGTGTTAACATATCCCCCTGCAGAGCTTGACATTAGAGTGAATGTAAATGGTTTCATGAAGTGCAAGATTAGGGCTGTTTAAATAATTGTTGTAATTGAAAATATGTGTATTATTATCTCTCAAGATGTTTTAGATTAAATTAATGAAGTTCACATCTGCAGGAGTGCAGATTAACCCTTTACATGAAACTGAACCCTTAACTAGGTATGAGTTACAATCTGAATCTCAGATTTTCAGTTCAGCTCTCACAACACAACTGTTCTTAGCTTTGAAAAATACTGTTTAGCCCTCACTATTCATTCTATTTATCTCTGGATTATGGTGCTCAGTTTAAAGGAAATGCAGGCACATTAGGAATTTGGTGCATGGCAAGTCAGCCCTGTATTTCCTATCAAAGGGATCAGAGTGTACAAAACCTGAAATAGATGCCTGTTTTGCCCTGCATTTAGTAGCAAGCATGATAAAATTCATTTTAAGGACAAATTTTTTAATTCTTGGAATTCATATAGCGGTGTGTCTCTAGGATCACAGACGTGTGGATATGAGGTATTCCTTCCAGAATTTCTCTGAATGGCTAGCTATTTTAGCACTGGTGACCAAATTTTGCCTATCTGTAGTATGTAAGCATGCCCAAATAACTTTAAATGTAGAGGCACATCAAAATGGAATATTTCTGTGAAGACTGATCACTCAGCACTTCCTACTTTTTTATCAAGTTTAAGTTCTAGTTCTTGCTTTTGCAGTTGGTTATCGTGTGTCCTCCATGTGTTTGCCTAAACTGCACAAATGGTGGTTCCCAAGTGGATACAGAGATGCATTTCTGGGCAAGCATCAGTTCTGCAGACAAGCCTCCCTAAAAATACTTGTGGTCAGGCTTGTCGGTCTGTCTCAAACAGTATACTCATGACTTCCAAAATAACCCATTAAAGTTGTGCTTGCAACTGTAAGACCCTTTTGCCAACACTTTTCATTACAGTCACTCCATAAACTGATTTACTAGCCCAGATAGTCTTTTTATTTCAATTTGGCAAATATTCATGCTGCCATGTCAATGGCAATATATGCACTAGTGCTTGAAGTAATGTGGTTCTGGAGTAGGATTTTTAGCTTCCGAAGAAAGTTACACTATTCTCATTCCATTGCAAAAAACTGCACATCTGTCCACATTTTTGAAGCTTCAGTGCTTCCACAAATCATAGAATCATAGGATCATTATGGTTGGAAAAGATCTTTAAGATCATCAAGTCCAACCATAAACTCTTCAACACCATGCCTGCTAAACCATGTCCCTAAGTGCCTCATCTACACATTTCTTGAACACTGCCAGGGACGGAGACTCCACCACCTCCCTGGGCAGTCCGTTCTAATACTTCACCACTCTTTCCATGTAAAAATTCTTCCTAATATCCAACCTGAACCTCCACTGGTGCAACTTCCTCCTATCCTATCTGTAGCTATTTTGGATAAGAGATTGACCCCCCACCTCACTATAATCTTCTTTCAGGTAGCTGTAGAGAGCAATAAGGTCTCCCCTAAGTCTCCTCTTCTGCAGACTAAATAATCCCAGCTCCCTCAGCTGCTCCTCATAAAGTCTGTGCTCCAGCCCCCTCACCAACTTCATTGTCCTCCTTTGGACATGCTCCAGCACCTCTATGTCCTTATTGTAGTGAGGGGCCCAAAACTGACCACAGTATTCAAAGTGCAGCTTCTCTAGCGCTGAGTACAGGGGAACAATCCCTTCTCTGGTCCTGCTGGCTGCACTATTCCTCATAGAAACCAGGATGCCATTGGCCTTCTTGGCCGCTCATTTTCTCTCTCATCAGAAGAGACAGTTTGCTTAACTCACCCTCGGATTCCAAAATGCATTAGTACGTGCCTTACACCCACCTCTAAATCTTTCTAACTTTCTTAAAACCTGACTCCTAGAATTTGTGCTCTGGCCCTCTGTAAATAGAGAAACATTGCTTAAGACCAGGACCTCTTTCCTCCTGGAACACAAAGAAAAAAGACAAAAGTGAAGCTGAAGCATTTCTTATTCATCCTGTGTTCATGTTGAAGTAATTCTTGGAAGGTAACCTATTTCTACCAACTAAATTTAGTATGTCTTCAATCCAAAAGTGACCTCAAACTGATGTGTCTTTAAAAACATATCTTCTATCTCTTTCATATCACCAAGTCACCCAGTTTCAAAGAGAATAATGACTAACGATATTCCATATGTTTAAATTGTATTCCCTGCTAGGGAAATCTTTCCATCCTTTGTCATCTTTTTAGATGATGCGCACTAAACAGCACAAATACATGGGCACAGGCACAGCTGGGAACCTGCATTTTATGGAAGTCTTTGGAAAGAGAATCTGACAGAAGAAAAGCCTACTCTGCCCTGTGAAATAATTACCAATAACATTTGGGCCATACCTGAGCTAAACTTTTGCTGAATGTTGAAATGGTTTATACATTTCTGAGTAAGAATGGAAAATGCCAAAATGCTTCAAAAGAGCTGGCTTTAACAGTCTTTCAGTGTGACTGGAACCAAGGAGGTGCACTAAGATATTTGATGAGTGACTAATTTTGTCATTCATATTCCAGTTCAGTTTGTAGAGTCATGTCAAGTTTGAAACTGACTAGCTCAGATACATGAGAATAAGACAGAATTTACAAAAGAACTTTTTAAAAGATTGCTTAGTGGTTATGATTGCCCAGTGTGAGATGTCTTGAGAGAGCTTGATTTGCAGAAGTACCAAAATTTCCTTCAAGAAAATGAGACTCCTGAAATGTTCTCACTTTCATATTCACACACAGAGGTCTTCATATTCACTCATGACTTATGAAATCATGGTCACATTTGCCTTTATGCAACAGTTCAGACAGAGATCAGTAAGCAAAAGGAACTGAAAGCTGATGACTAGAGTGAAATAAAGTTGAAGCTCTCATCATATTGCCTATCAGATATGTGACTGCTAGGTTCTGCAACAGAAAACACACCCCACATTTAAAACATCTAGTTCCAGTACAAAAGTCAAGAATATAATTGTTGTGGAGAATTCATGTCCCTCATAATATGGATACATGTACTGATCTTACGACATAGGAAAGTTGAGGTCTCATGCCAATATGAAACCTTGTCTTGCCTCCATCCAGATTATTATCACTGTGGATGCAGAGGTGAACATCAGACTACCCTCATGCTTAAGACAACTAAGGCTGCTTTCAAAGAAGTATTAAACCTTTGTCATCTTAGTAATCCTTTCTATAATCTTCTGTGGGCTCCCAGACAAAATATTTCCTCAGAAAAAAAGCTGCACTTGTCTTTTTTTTTAAATTTCTTTTTTTTTTGTGTGTGGAAAATGTTCTTTTCTATGAGGTGAAAGAAGATGAGCCCTGAGCAGATTTGACGACACCATCCCTTGAGAGGATGGGTACTGATATTTAGAGGCATATAGCAAGATTGTCAAATAGAGGCCTTGGCATCCTGAGACTGCAATACGGAACGGTCGAGGGATCCCTCCTATTTCCTCCCCTTGAAATCCTGACTCAGATAGAATGGTTTTCATACAAAAAAATGAAACCACTGAGTTGTGGAGCTGCAGGTTTTTGCCTCTTTGACAGGCAGTATCTTCCAGCTGCTGATGAGATCTTGCTGTCCTGCTTAATGTCTGCTTTGGATATGATAACCACAGGCTAGCATAGAAACACTGAAAGGTTGTTGACCTCAATCTAGTCCATCCTTTTGCCTGGAAGGCAGTGTCAGCACACCACAACCCTTCATACATTATTAGATTTAAATGCACAGAAGCATCATCACTGCTGTCAGTGTTCCCATAATTGACTTTTCTGTGTATTTATTTGTGGCAAAGATCAGTTAAAACCTACAAAATAAATAGAATCTCCATGGAGCATTGGCCTAGGTTGGTTCTTGGTTTGAGTTTCCCTATACAGAGAGGAAAGCATGAATTCTACTTTGCTTGAATGTGTTCATATATGGAGGTTTACAATTCCTTCCTCTTCATCAACAAGAGACTGCCAATTTTGAATTACATATATTGTGTATTTGGTTTTTATTAAGTATTAAATAGATTTATTTAAATGAGGACTCTCTAAAACATTTGGTTTAAAGCTGAGGGGTGACTTATTGTCTGCACTATGATCAGAGAAATGTTATGGAAACATCTGGCTTGGAAACAACTTGGACTTAACTTCTGCTGCAGTGTCATGTATTTGCAAGCCTGGATGCAGAGAAGCTCTTACACATGTGTTTAAGCCCACTGGGTTTAGCATATGTTTCAGCTTCTGGTCACATCTCTATTGACTGTCTATAGGAACCTCAAAGCTTTTTCAAAATCAGAGTCTTAGAGCATTATAGATAGGAAAAAGAGACACCTGTAATAATGAGGATTCAATGTTAGCGCAGTGGGGCTTCATCCTTAATTAAGGTTCCTAGGCATGTCCATAACAATAGTGATAATGATAATAACAATATGATGTAGCAAGATGGACCTGCTGTATGCCCTTCCAGTTCCTCTCCCCTCAAGCCAAACAATAAGGAAACAAAAGCTGAATGAATCATTAAAGTCAATGTCACTGAAATGAAGTAATGACAGAACAGTTTGGGTTATGACTGGATTGTTTGGGCTGCATCTCACAGTTAATTACAGAAGTGGGACCAGACACGAGTGGTTCTGTAATTGTTTTCCATAAGATAACTGAACTCCTTCTGAAAGTTGGGCTGCATCTGTAGCTCTGCCCATATTGTTCCTGTTTACATTAATTTTTATTGAAAACAACTTCACAAATAAGAACCATGGATTTCTTAAGAAGATTGTCACCAGAATCCACGTTTTGAATTAAAAGAAGTTTATAAAGTGGTTGTTCTACAGAAATTTTTAAACTGGCTGCAGGTCCAATTGAAATATATAAAGAAATCCTCATTACCTGCTCTTACATGGAAACTGAAATAAAGATAAAGTTTTGCTTCAAAATCTGTTTAGATCTTCAGATTTTATTTGTGCTGTGGGTTTCCAAAGATTAACTTTTCTCTTTCAAACTGCATTAATAGCATTAGGCCTCAATTAATCAGATTCAAAATTTGGAAACAAAGGAAGTATTTTGGCTGTATAATCACTGAGAAGCCATATACCGGGATCTTTTCTTACCAGTCTTTTTAATGATTATTTCAGTCCAGTTTTTTTTTTTTTTAAGGAAACACTGAAATCTGGGCTTTGAATTTTGTAAATGAGCCTGCTGCCCAATGCACTTCTCAGCAAGATAAGGGCAGAATGGCATTTGCAGAAATGCTTAGCTATCTCTCTAACAATCCTGCTTGGTTGTGGGCCCCTTGGTAACAGCTTGGCAAATCTGCAAAAGGAATGCGACTATATAGTTTGTGTGTGGATTGTTGAGTCATTATAGCCTCCAAATTGCACAGCAGATCATTAATCATAGGCCAAGATAGGCAATCACTGCAGAAACCTGATGAAAAGGCTCCAGAATAATGCCTGCTAAATCATGTTTAACATGCAGACCTTGCCTGTGCAGATATGGAAAGGGGGAGGTAAGAAAAAAAATCATTCCCCTTTTAGGAAAGAAAACTTCTACTTATCTTTGATTTGCATTCAACCCTCCCTCAATAGTCCTTAAGCCTGTTATTTAATTCATTTTGGTGCCAGGTCCCATCACAAAGCAAAAACCCTAACCAGGACCTATGCAGTCTATGACCTCCAAACCCCCTGTCTTTTCTTGTCAGTTCTATGTCATTTGTGCAGTTGAACTCCACCAATTTGAAATGCTGACCTCTTCCATAGACAACCTTATTCTCCTTGAGTGAAAGAAAGGGCCAAGGCCTACAAACCACTCAAGCGAGAGTTGGCAAGAAAAGAGAAAAGTGGTTGACTCGTAAATCAATTTCCACAGCCCACCCAAAACCCACATGGACAATAATGATGGTATTTTTTAAAGGTTGGGTTGTTGTGGTTTTCTTAATTGAGCTCATTCTCCTTAAAGAAAGTTGCAGGCAAAGTTTGTAGTGGAAAATGAGGCTAGATCCTCACTCGGTCCAGTTCAAATCAGGGTATACTTATATCAGATCTCTATTCCCACCTATCATCCGGGCTGAAAACAAGAGCAGCCTCATAAATAGATCTTCCTTGGTGCTGGAAAAGATGGAAGTACCTAAAGAAAGAAAAATTTTCTGGGTATACATGAGGGCTCAGACCATACAAATCTGCCAGTGGCTAAATCCAAGTAGGAGGAAGGAATAGTGGCACCTGCCTCTGCGTCACAGTCCCCCAGCATGGATGAAGCAGACCAAGGCAGTCTGTCTGCAGTGCACATATAGAAATGTGTCTGCAGTCCCATTTGGATATCTATCATTTCTACCAAGCCCTTGGTGGGTAGTAATTGGGAAAGGGCCATGTACAATCACAGGTTATACCTAGCGAGACATATCAGTTTGTACAGACTTGGAAGCAATCATCCTGCTGCACAGACTAGCTAGAAACCAACCAGATAGAACCAGATAGACAGCAGGGTAGTTTTGTAGAGATCCTCATATTTTGCACTCCACGGCCAGATTCTCTTACTGCTACTCATTCAGAAAGGTTTCCTACCCCTTAAGTGTAAGGATTTGATGGTTTTGCCCCTGTTGCCCTTAGATACCCTGGAGCACACAGTGCCCACAGGTGTCTATCTCCACCATCAGAGCCTAGTTCCAGCCATGCTGCTTCCTGCCAAACTGTCCTATATCTGGGTTTAAGGCAGGAGCATCCTGAAATGGCATTCCCAACCTTCCCAACGGGAAAAAGGTCTCCTCACCCCAAGCCTTTGTGTCTCCATCCTATTTGTTCAGGCTCCTAAACTTCTGGAGTGTGGTATGTCCACTATCAGTGATGGCAGAATCAGACCCTTAGACTGGACATATAAAACAAATCTTTTAAGACTGCTCATTGATCAGGTTTGTTTTCAATGCATGCACAACTTAATGCCACTTGCAACATATTTGGACAACTGCACAGCACACATTACATCTACTGATGTAGATGCTACTGAGGTAAAATGCAATGGCACAGCCTTTGGCTCTGCATATCCTGTAGCTACAAGTCACTGAAGGCTAGCAGAATATTAGGAGATAGATAGATGAATAGGTAGATAGATAGATAGATAGATAGATAGATAGATAGATAGATAGATAGATAGATACTTTGTGAGCTAAAAATCCTCGATATTTTACAAGCAAAACACAGTATTAAGGAGCTAGGAAAGTTACTCTACTCTACCAGGAGAGAAGTAACTACAGTGTTTGATTACTTCTTCCAAAGAACCTGGCCTATCCCAGTGGATTTTCTGCAGAATTGCTGTGAAAATGCTGACAGCATATATTTAATGGGAAGGTTTCCTCTCCTTGGGGAGAACAGATGCTCCATAGGAATCTGCATGTGGAGCTTACTCAGAGGACATGCCTCTATAGGGTCTGGGCCTGCTAGCTCTGGGGCTTAGCAGCACCAAGCCTGGGGCAGAAGGGAGATTTGGAGCTGTTTATACCATTCGACCCCCCATCCCAATGACTTTCCATCATCTGGGGCCAGCTGATGCTAAGCAGTAAATTAAATTCAGTAGCATGCTGTCTCACTCCTCAATAGCAGTTCACTGTGAGTGCCTGAATCCATAGATCAGGGCTCATTACATGCTGCTATAGCAGCTGGAGCTAAGGGGAGGGTCAGTCATTACTTTTGATAATAGGCCCATCGATGTAGCTAGGTGTGCTGTGACGGATTGGTGTCCAGCACTTTTGTTTGGGGGTGAAGCACTGCGTTAATCTGCCAGACAAGACTTCAGATTATGCAAAAGGAAGAATTCAATGGGAAACAGATGCATATGGATAAAAATAATGATTTTTTTTCACAGCCTGCATCTCTGAAGGCAGCATCTGTAGCAGTTGAAAGGACCCATCTTCTACTCTCTCTACTCTCTCATCTCTTGTCCTCTGCACACCAAGACTTAATAGTGAGCAGTCTGCAAAGTTTCACCCCAGTTCAGTGAATCCTTTAAACAAAGTTGTCAGCAGTAATTATTTTGGCTTTCTTGATCAGATCAGTGCATGTCATTGCCTGCCTAATAAATAATAACTGATTTTCCTTCTGAATGTCTGAAATAGTGCATCAAAAGCTATATTTGGCCAAGTGTATTAGTGCTTTAGCTATCACTTCCACACAGAGCAGTCTTGGCAACAGTTTTCTTTGGAGAGCAGTGCAGCATATTCCAATAATAGATGTACATTCTTTTAAATCCCAGTATTTCAGAAAACAAACAAATGTCACATGCCCCTGAGACAGAGGAAATGGAAGAACTAGAGAAGAAAACTGTCTSTGCCCAGGCTCCCCGGTGAGTTGACACTCACCTCTGTGATCTTGCCTCTGTGCATTGCTACATCTTTTGAAGAAAGCAAACTTGTATAATAACAATGAATTTAGAGGAGCTGGGTCTGCAGGGAGTCCCGTACTGACTATTGGGGCAGGAGGGCATCAGGCAGCTGAACTGACAAATTTGAGAATAATTAATTCTCTTTACAGACTCTGTTTTCTTAGGGACTTTGTCGTTTAAGACAACATCTCATATGAAGAGATGAGGTTGCTTCTGAACTCTGCAGGCTATATTTGTTGATTAAGGCCATTGGGTAACTGATGGTGGGCAATATCTCTTCCAGAACATAGAAAGAAGATTGTGGAGGTAGGAGAGGTAGGTTTAAGAGAACATGTGGTCGTTGTAAACCTTGTACTTTACATGCCCCTGGATTCACACTTTTTATATCACTGCCAGAAAAAAACAGGCTGTTGGATAGTAGCTGGGAACCTTGTGCAGGTCCATTACTGAGGTAACCAATTTTAACTTCCTGTTTTCTTGCATAGTGGGATTGCAAGGATACGTGTGTATTGCCTCAATTACAGGGGTAGCAGCTAGTGGGCATGGATTTAACAGCAGTGTTCGTGTTCGTGTCTCACAGAAGTAGTTGCACAGTCCTGCAGCCCTTGTTTCTTTTCATGCTGTGGTGGCATCTGGCACAGCTAGGTCCTTGTTTGGGTTATTTAATTGCTTCTTTGCCTGCCTTATGCAAAGTACATTTGTAGCTGGGTCTGACGTGGGCTTTTGGGCACTCAGACCCTTGACTGTATTGCCTTTACTAAGCACTCCATCCTGTAGGCAGTATTTCACGTAGCTACATGGTGACTTTATTCAATTTGCTGTCCCCAGTGTTATTGTCCCCCCGCATCATTTACCAATACAATTTTCACAGACAAAATCAGTCATTGCAGTGTAGGTGTATGGAAGCTGTCCCACTTTGGAAGGAGTCATTAAAATTTCCATAATAGTCTCCTTGTCAGGACTCTTGCCTGCTGTCTGGGAAGTATTTCAACAAGTCTGTCCTACTGTTGTGTTAATTAAACATTGTTCTATTTATAAATGCACCCTTGGTCAGTAGCAGCTCCCCACACAGCGAGCGAGAAGGAGCAGTGGTAAGTGCAAGTGATGTGCCAAAAGGACAGGATGTGGCCAAGCAGAGCAGCCAAGAGACATCCCAAATGAAGCAGAGTGCCACTTGCAGACYTGCCATTGTCACCATCACCTGCCCCCACAGCCGTGGTGGTCTTGCCCACGAGGAGGCTCTGAGGGAAGTCATGGGGAAGGAGGTTTGCTGCCTGCTTCTGCCTGCAGCTATTTTAATGTGCTCACAAAAGGAATTTCTGTTTGCCCGAACGTCATAATCCCTTCACGGCGATTTCCACAGGGTGTTGTAGAAAGCGAATACATATCTGGGTTCAGAAAAGGAGCAGACAGGTGAATGGAGGATAGAGCCATCAGTGGGTAGTAAAGATGGGCAAATGCAACCTCCAACTCCGTTGCCGACTCCTGGGACCTAAAAGGCTATGTACCCCCAGAGAGGGTCACTCCTCATGTCCTTCTCCATTATTTTCCTTCTAACCCACCTCTGCCAGCCTCTCTCTCATAGACACTGAGCTAAACACATCTCTCTTCCAAGCAATTACTGCTCTTAATAACACTGCGCTTTCTGTGAATAATGTCCTTGGGAGTTTGTCTGGCCGTGCCCAGTGGTTTTGTGGTCAATACATGTGTAAGCAGGAAGTGAGAGAGCCATGTGGGCTCCAGTATGCTGTTTGCTGCTATGGGATCCTTGCTGAGGGGCTGGCACATTCACTTTGGTGACTACTGGGACTTTCCACCCCAGCACTGTATGTTTGTCCACTGCAAGTCTGTCTGTGGGGTTAAAGACCCGCATTTATAGCCATCTCCTACTGGCTTGCAGATCTCAGAGGCAGGAGAAGGTGACCACTGATCCCTCAAACAGCCCTCCGAGGGGCTGAATCCAAACCTTTGTTTGGAGCCCTTCGGCAGTTTGGAATCTGTATGTATAAAGTGTGAAATGAGATGTTTGTTGAAAGTCACTGTGCCTGTTTGTTGGGGATCTCCTCCCACCTTACACTGGTTTTCAAGGTACTGTGCTGATGAGGGCTGTGAGAGTATCAGCAAGAGTGCCTGAATGAAGACACATGAGTTTGCATACTTAACACTTGCTGCCATGGCACAGGTATGGAAAGCTATAGAGGCCAAGAAAAAGTGGGAAGTAGAGCAAGAGGAAGTAAGCAATGAGAGCAAGAAAACCATAGGTTCCTCAATGTAAATGCATATGTCTGAAAACATTTAAAACATGCTGCAGGTTCACCCATGTAAAAATGTGTTTCTAAAAACAGAACAATCTTCATCTGAAGGGCTCAAGGAAGTAATCATCACAGATGACCTTCTYCCTGTAGACCAAGGGCCTGGTGTTATCCCATGTATGGAATGAAGGCTATTGCCATCTAATGGCTACCCAGCGATGGACGTAGGAAGGACTGTGGGGTCTGTGCCAGCTGCTTGTGGCACCTTCAGAGGTGCAGGAGGCAAAAGCTCTGATTCAGTGAGACACAAGTCTGTGCTAAAGTGCTACTGAGTCTGAGCTCTAAGTGCTGAAGTGCTTTGCTAAGCTAGAGCAGAGGGGAGCTGCAGGCCACTTGTGGGCACCTTGCTCAGTGGGATGCCCCCCATCACGCTCTTGCAGCAGAGCAGGGTGGGGAGCTCACGGCACTGCTGCCTGGGCTGTGTTTATTCTGGGTATGACACAGGACTTTGCTCTCCTGCCCTGTCACTCGGGCCCCTTTCAGGAGCACCACATTCACAGCTCCGCAGGCACACGTGAATTATTGTTTACTCAATAACCAATCAAACAAATTCCTTCTCCTATTGAAAGCAAACCGCAGCGATAAAAGGGGGCTGATTTCCAGTGTTATTAGCAGTGATAAATGTCTTCCCTCCCCTTGACTGTCTTTATTTCACATACAGGTGGCTTCCCCCCACTCTTTATTTTTTTTTCCTTTTCATTTAGAAATGTCATCGCCACTTAATTAGCAATGCATTGTTACCTGAAAGTAAAAGCAAGCCTATCTTAGGCCATATGGCAGGGTTTTAATCTGCACTGTCACGGTATAATCCTGTCGAAATGGCTTCCCTTTGCAGTCAAAACTGCATTTCACACTTTACTAATATAGGGCTTTTCCTTTCCTGATCCACAGTAATATAGCCCTGTGTGTGCAAATGGAAATGGCTCACAGCTCCAAGCAACAGTGGCAGAGGGAGAGGGTGCCAGAATGGCATGGCTGGACAGAGAGGACTCTTCCCTCAAAGAAAAGGTGGAAAGGGGATCTTTTTGTGAGCTATTTTTGTGCACTTTGGCCAAACTCATTTGGGGTGCTGCTTTGGAAGACAATCACAGTCTTCATAAGGCTATTTACCATCTTGTAAAGGTCTGGACTATGGCAATGGGAGATGGGAGTAGTTTTGGAAGCCTTTTTCATTTTTTTTTTTAATCTTTCCCTCCCCAGTGTTATTCAGAACATCACATGAGCAGTTTATAAAAGAAGAAGGCAGGAAAGCAACATTGCTGCAAATTAAGGTTGGCTGGCAGAAACCTCCCACAACTCCACCTCTGCAAGGAATCTAAAGACAGGTGGAAACACAGCCTGATGGGTCATRTTTTCAAGGGAAATTTGTTCCCAGACAGCTTCCAGATAATATGCATGGCCATGTACAGATATTTCCATTGACACCACTGAATCCTGAAAGTTGAGGATCCAAGAAAGTGGATCTCTTCTGGAAAAATACATGTGATTCTCCCTTTCTGGGATGAAGAGCACAAGTAGGATTTAATCCTGCTCAGAGTGGGATGAAGGACGATGTCAATTATCCTTCCCTCAAAAAAGTTTGGGAGGCTGTTGATACACATGGGCCATCTGCACAGCTCCCTGCACAAGAGCAGGGACTGTGGATTTCCCTGACCCTCCTGTCCTGCCTGCTCTCTCAATTGTCTCAATGCTGCATATCGCTAGACTCCTTCGAGGAAAACACTCAAGATCTCAGTTTTACATTTGTGGATCTCAGGCTCTAACAGACTGAGACAGGGCCAGATCATATTTAGCAATGAATCCAGATTGCTTCAGTCACAGATAAATGTTTTATCACCAAAAGCAGATTTGTTTTCGTTACCTTCCCCTACATTTCCACCAGCCTTTTCTTTCTGTAATTAGTACAATAAATACAAGGTAGAAGGAGGAAGAGGGGAAAGGGATCTAAAGAAGCTTCTCCTGTCTCCTACTGATTGCCTCTGTTTGAACTGAAGTGTCAATGAAAACACCAGTGGTCAGTAGGGCTGTTCCTTGTCTTATGTCTATCTGCAGACATATCTGGCTCCAAATTACAGGTCAACACCTGTCTTCACTCACCTGTGACAATAAGCACCAGTACCCACTGTGCTGCCCATAGGTGTGAGTGGGAGGGAGGGCTGGGAGGAGTCCCAACCTTCTCAAGGATAGAGCTCTTTTCCCACGGGGCTTGTCGGAACCACACAGCTATCCAACCACAAGCAAAGCCTCCCCTGTCTTTCCATTTTCAGGCCACCTGTACTGTGATCCTCTGTCCTTTCCTAATATGATACACCAGCATATCTCAATGAGATTTGAACACGTGCTTTGTTCTTCTGTCTCTTGATATTTTGCTATAATATCAACATGTATGCGAGTGCTCTGATATGCAGCAGCATGCTCACCTGCATTCCTGCCCAGGCCAAAGGTTTGCTGCAGCAGCTGTGTAGTACTGGTCCAGTACTGCAGGATAAGTAAAAAAAAAATCAGTATGTGTAAGTATTTGCAATGGGACAAGATAAGCAGCAAGTGCAAAGAGATGGATGCAAGTGAAGATCTGAGATTTTGCTTGCAGGAAGAAAAAGTCACGGAGTTTCCTTACAATTTATGTGCTAGGGAAAATCTGTGCTTCAGCCAGAAAAATCAAAGCTTAAATGTCCACTAAAGACAGTGAACTGTGTATTCTCATTTGAAGCATGCACATAGTTGGTTTGGATCATCAAAGCTATGCTTTGTAAGCCTGTGTTCCTGGCCTAAATGTCAAAAGAGCAAGACAGCTCTAGAGGACACCTCTTCTGAACACAAGTTTTCTAGTCCAGCTGAGGATCAGCCACACCAGGCAGCTGTATGGCCACAGATGCGGAAACTTAGCAGTGGGACTTTGGAAGACACAGAAGGTGATGACGGCTCCTACCTACTGTTTTCTTGCCAGGAAAGGGTTGGAGAGATGGAGAGAGAGTGGGAGTGTGCCTTATAGACCTGAGAGAAAATGATGTTTTGATGCATGAAACAGACAGAGACTATTGCAAAAGAGCGTATATGAGTGGAGATCCTTCTCCTTTCTTTTTCTGGCTCTCAGATAAGATGTGAAGCTGAGGTAGAGCCTAGCTCTGTCCTCTTGTCTCCCTCTGACTATTTCTCTGCCCCAACCCCCCCTCCCTCTCCCCTTCCGCAACTCCTGAGGGTGGAGGTGCGATTCGCTATGCCAGTTTTTTATTTCCAGCACGTTTGACAGGCTGGGCAAGGAAGGCGTTAATGTTTTCTGACAGGCCCCCTCTAATTGTTGGAGCTTTTCTTCTCTGCCTTTTCTGTGAAATTCTGACTTAGGCGAGCAGCATAACAAAATGCTCTGGCATTGAAATGTGCGCTTGCACGACACTGGGCTCAGGGAAACAGCATTATTCATGAAGATTTTCAGCTGTTTTTGTCTTTTAACTAACCTTTGAGTTTGATCAGAGGCTAGCCCAGCTCCCTTTCTCAAAAGGCGGTCTTGGCAACCCGACAATGGAGCCAAACTGTTTTCCCTGTTAAAGAGATAACTATGCCGTTGAGTTGGTACATGGGGGAAATTAATCTTCAGGCGCATACAAATGATAGGTTTACCTCGGTCTGTAATCGCCTGCATGGGCTTATTAATAGGATGGGGGTAAGGAGGAAGAGGGGAAAAAAATCAGTCGGTGGCAGGGAACTTTTAAGGGGGAAAAAAAAAAAAAAAAAAAAAGTAAAACCATCATCCCCTTTGATTGCATAAAGACCGCGATTGATTCCTCACCACTTGCCTTTTGCAGCGGGAATTAGCCCTGCATTGTGCAGGGCTGACACGCTAAAAGCGAGCTCGCTTTGGAGCAAGAAGTTGCGGCGCGCTGGGCCGTGGGGGGGGGGGGGGGGGGGGGGGGGGGGCGTGCACGGTTCTGGTCGCTCCCCTTCCCTAGAGGCGGAGGTCGGGAAACCGGAGAGATGGGGGGCAAGCAGGGAACAAAAATCGGGCCCTCTCCCTCCGCACTTCCCGGTGCGCTAATCCCTGAATGCGCTGAGTAATCGGCGCTGCATTATGGAGCCGCCCAGGGTGTCCCGTATCCCCGCGCTCCATCCTCGACGGTCGCCTCCGTGGTTCGCACTTGTGCAGGTGCCCATTTCCCTCCGTGTGCCGCCCCCTGCCCCACGCGGGATTTTGGCAGGGGAGCCCAGCTCGGCCTCGCAGTGCGGAGCTCCGCGCGGGACCGGGGCGT
>NW_020455317.1:182478-185150 GCF_003342845.1 Nothoprocta perdicaria
AAAAAAAAAAAAAAAAAGAAAAGAAAAGAAAAGAAAAAACAACCTCAAGAGGCTGCGTGTGTCAACGAGTCACTTTCCCGGCATTACGATAAATAAATACATAGGTAATATAAATAAATAGATAGATAGATAGATAGATAGATAGATAGATAGATAGATAGATAGATAGATAAATGGCCTGGCAGCCTCCATCTGCACCCCGTCTCCGTTCTTCCCCCTTACCCCCTCCCCCCAGGAGCCCCGAATAGCTCTAAAACTTATAGTGCGACCAAAGAAGTCTCTGATTTATGGAGTTTACTAATGCTAACTGAATACTGTCTGTCAGGCAGCGCTGAAAGGCGCTCCGCACTAATACAAGAAAAGGCTTTGTGTTGCTAAGCGATTAGAGCAGATGTAATGAGATTTACCCCAATCCTGCTTTGCCCTTTCCCTATCTTCAGTAAAATTGTGTGTGTGTGTTTTCTTTCTTTCTTTCTTTCTTTCTTTCTTCTGGGGAGGGGGCTGAGGGGAAAGGAGAGGGAGGAGGTGGCGAAATTCTGAGCCTGCCTTAGACATTGTAGCGAACAACAGCGTAACTTTGCCTTTAGTTTAATGAGTCTGGATATTTACTATTCAGAAGTGAGCAAAAAAGAACACCTGTCTACACAAGGAAGAGAAATTTCGCCTTTGTAGCAGAATGAAACATTATCCTAATGTTATATTCATAGCTATAAATTACTGGCTACACTTTCTTTGCATACCTTATCTATACACTTGCAAAAGTGGGTAAATAAAAGAGGGGATGCTTTAAAGGGAGAATGGATGGGGACATATAACAGTTATTATTTTCATAACTAAACATTAATGCCACGATCGGTTAAAACAATGAGTGTTTGTGCTGAAGTAAGGAGGTATTTCATGACCCCAGTCCTCCTCCTGATTAAATCACATATCGATAATTTCAGGGGCTAAGGTGGGGGAGGGAGGTACCAGGGCAAACATATATGTATATTTAAAGCAATGCAGAAAAGAACATACATTGCTATGTATACATGTATATAGGTATAGACATAGCTATATATACACATATCCGTACACACACACTCACTTCTGCGGTGCTCCCTCAAAGTTTTTCCCCCTCCTCTTTTATCTTTTTTTTTTTTTAAGACGGTGAATGCCATGTAACTAGACGGGGCGTTTGTATGGAAGCGGGCTGGGTTTTTACCCCTGTAAGGCACACTGGGCTCTGCATGCTCTTTGTTGGGTTTTTGTAAGATGCATTTTGCGCTTCGCTTTCCGCTTGGCTTGGTGCACGCAAACTGAATTTGCAAGTGATGTAGGAGCCAGGCGAAAAAGAGAAGGCGAATTCTAGTCACGTCCCTGCTAACTGACAACAAGCAGGCTAGCCAAAAAAGAGCGGGGGGGGGGGGGGAAGAGTCCAATTTCTTTTTGAATCTTGGTAATTGGGTACTTTTACACGCAGATCACGCTATTTGGGTAGAATAACAAGCTTAGAAAGACCAGTGTCTCTGAGCTGCCACACATTTCTACTACAACGCTTTATTTTATTTTATCTTATTTTATTTTATTTTATTTTATTTTATTTTATTTTATTCCCTTCACCTCTCTCTTCCTCTCTCTCCACCCAACCATTTTATTTATCCAGCCGCTATCTTTGCAGGGGCAACCAAGTAGCCTTGTTTATGCATTTATTTATTTATTTTAGTGCAGGAGCTGCATGGTTCCCCATAATTTTCTGCCCTGTGAGGACAGGGACGCAGAGGAGACAGGGTCACCACCGCAAAACGCGGCATGGAGCGCCCTCTTTTTCAGATTTGCTCTTTGGGGGAAATTCTTGAATGTGCAGGGATTTCAGGAAGGACAATGCAATCATTAATCATCCCCTCGCCTTTGGATTTGGATACACATTTGCAACATAGAAGGGCAAGAAGACAATGGTGATAGCACTAGGTCTTTGCATATTTATATAGAGATAAAGATATATATGTTACATCCATCAGATACAAACACTTCACAGGCAACTTAGCTCCAGCGTAATATCATTGAACATTTCATCCTTACATTCATCCTTGTCAACGGCAGGAAAAATAAAATTACATGCATCAGGCAGCTGATCACTTTAATTAAGAAAAGTTTTATTATGAAACTAGTTTGTATAAAACACGGTTATACAGGACCTTTGTAAGTTTGCAATAAAACAGTAAGAAAAGGCAGTGGCATCAGGTGTTGTTGTTGTTGTCATTTGTTTTGCTTTTTTTTTTTTCTTCCCTCCCCTCCCTCCCCCCCAAAAGGCAGCATATCAAAACAAATGGCTACCGGGTTGCGTTTGGACAATAGCTGCATAAACTTTGTTCACTTTGAACATTGTTTAATAACATTATTAATACATTAACAAAGTTCCTATAAAGTAAGACACGTTGGTGCTAAAGTACATCTGGAGGAAATCCAAGTTCTTTACAAACCACATACAAAAATGGCAGTTTTAAGGTAATGTCGACTACATGTCTAAACATGAGGAGGTAATAAGCATTACATATTAAAAAAGTATCAAGATATACACATTTTAAACCATTTGTACAAAACCTCTATAAATCTCTCTCTCTCTTATGTACAAAAATAGTTTAATATATCCCCAAAATGGTTAGGGTAGATACAAATAGATTTTCTTATAA
>NW_020455317.1:187292-189524 GCF_003342845.1 Nothoprocta perdicaria
GCCCCCGGCGCACACGCGCTGGCCCCGGCGCGGCCCCGCCTTCCCGGCCGCCCCCCCGGCGCCCCCCTGGCCCTCGCCCGCCGCCCCCGCCGCTCGCGGGTTTGTTGTTGCAAGTGCGTGCGCCCGGCGCGTGCCGCGCTCCCGGCCCTGAGCAAACAGCCGCGCCGGGGGGGCCCCGCCAGCCCGGCTCGACGGGGCGGAGCGCGGCGCGGCGGCCGCGCGTGGGACGCCCCGCGGATGGCGGGAGGGGGGGAAGCGCGGCGGGGTGGGGGGGCAGCGGGGGAAGGGAAGGGGAGCGGGGGCTGGATGCCGAGTGCCCGGAGGCGCTGCGGGCATCGTCCCGTGCGGCGCGATAGGGGAGTCCCGAGCCCGGGGGGACCGCCCGGGAGGCGGCCGCGGGCGCCGCCGCGAGCGGGAGAGTCTCCGCCGCGCTCGCCTGCCCGTGCGCTGCAGCCGCTCGCTTGGATGCGGCCGGCGGCGMGCACAGTGGGTCCGGTCTGCCCGCGGGGGAAGCGGAGCCCTCGCCAGCTCCGGCCGGCCCCGTGTGCGCGCAAACTCACCTCTTTCCACGGGCCTCCGGGAGACCGCGGGATGCCTCAGGAGTAGCTCAGCACCTTAGAAGGTGCGGCGGGATTCAGTGTCCCGGCTCTCCCAGACCGCCCCATCCGGGGGTCCTCTCTGCCTTGGTGGCCCCGGAGCCGCGTGTGGCCCCCGGACCGCGGCGCGGGGAGTCGCGCAGGGTGCAGGGCCGCTCTGGGCCGCCTTCCCCCGCTTGCAGGCCGCACGGGGGCACCGGCCTGGGGAAGCGGGAGCCGGCTCCGTGTCAGGGCTGCCGGCGCGGTCCCTCCGCGGCCGCACTGATGTCTCTATTAGCTGCGGCGAGGGCAGGGTGCGGAGCCGGGGCTCCTTTTGCTGCCCGTGCCCCTCACCCTGCTCCAGGGTCGCATCGTGGCGGATGCTGAGAGCCCCGCGGCCTCCGCGGGTGCGGGCGGGCAGCGGCACCGCGGCAGAGGCTTCCCCACCGCCAGCCACGCGGCTGCGGTGCCCAGAGCCTGGTCCCACGCGGAGTCCCACAGTCGAAGGTGGCTCCACGTCCCGGGATGGGGGAAAAGTCCCAGTTAGGGCGCCAGTGGAAATCAGTGCAAAGATCAGCCCTTCTCTTGGCCTCAATGATGACAGCCTGGCGCTGTGGAGATCCCCTCTTCTAACAGCACAGTGGATCTTGCRCCCTGGCCGGGCCTGTGGTTTTGCAAAAGTGACAAACAGTGATATTTTATTAACATGCAGCCATTAAAGTAATCTTTCAGTCACTTTTAAATGGTACTTTTTAATACCATGTGTGATGTAGAGAGGGAGGTTAAGTCTGTCTGGTGTAGCCTCTATCCTGCCTTATCTTTCAGGACCTTCTTAAACAGAAAATGAGTTGCCACCCAAGTTTTAGACTTGACTGTCTGAACATACATGAAATATGTTAAGCGGTTTTAACCTGCAACATCACTGGAATAAGGAAACAGCAAGGAAAGGGCACTGGGCATCACATCTCAGTGCTTCGGGAAGTGGCAATAGAGAAAAGGAAATGAAATGCCAAATTAATTGCAGCTCCATAATCTATATCAGTAGGCAAGAGTAATTTTTCTGGAGAAGACCATGCTCAAAACTGTCAGGGCAACACCATAGTAGTGATTTCTCTCTCCCTTTTCCTAAATGGCAGAAGGAGAACAATGTTTCTATGTGGCTCTTCAAATCTCAGAGAACAACATCTTAAAAAAGACACAAGACTCAGAGGTCATTGAGTGTAACTTGCATATAGCTTCAGCTCTGTAGCTCTGCCCTTTCTGGGCTTCCACTGGCTCCTCTTTTCCTCTCTGCTGAGCACTTCCCTCACCATCCGCTGCTGCTATCCGAGTGACACAGACTCATCCCTCACGTTGGCTAAGGTACTGCCCATCTTGCCAGCTTCCTGGGCTGCTCATTTCATAGAATATGGGATCAGTGGCTGCCAGATTTATAGATAACAGGTATTGTTTCTAGGTCCCCCCTGCCTCTGCCCACACATAAGCACGATCCTGCACCTGCACAGTGAAATTTTTAATTCTAGCATAATGATAAATAGCTTTTGCCCTTTTCACTAGGCACATTTTTTTTTTTTTAATCTTAAACTGTCATTATTTTATAGTGGCCTTTTTGTGTGCCTAAATTGTAGCCACACTCATGAAGTCTTTTGAAGTCCTT
>NW_020455317.1:189589-246081 GCF_003342845.1 Nothoprocta perdicaria
CCCCTTTTTTTTAAAGGCCATTTATGTTATGATTAAATGCATCTTGGAAAAGCAGAACGAAAGTCGTTAATCTATATAGATCTTCAAAGAATCGATACATTCGGGACTTCTGTAGGATTTGTTACACTCCATTTTGTTACAGTAGGCAGTTCGTCTGGATTTGGGCACATGTGTTTCTCTCCCTCCCCTCGCCCCCCTCTTCTTCCAGCTTCTCCCCCAAGAGTGAAAATAAAGTAAAAGGTCTTTCATGGTAAACAAAACCAGCTTATTCTCCACATAGAACACATGAATAGCTGGAAAAAAAACTTACAATAAATGGTGCATTTTTTTCTCTGCTGGGTATAGCATTCAAGATCAGTCCAGTATTCAAGAAGCAGTCCATTTTTTGCTCAGCAAGAGAGTTTAGAAAAGAAGCGTGGGGTCTATTCAAGGATCTTTTCCCCCTTCACAATTGCTGGGCTTTATGAAACCTATCTTCCATGCCTTGTCAGAGTATTTCTGGGGACCAATTAGTGCTTTGTTGCAAGGCTTCTTTGCTGAATCTTTGAGCAGCAAGAAAAAGCTCTCTTGAGTCTCCGCTTATTTTGACTATTTCAGTCATTACTCAGTGTAATAATTAATATGACAACTGGACGCTGAAGTTTGTATAGAAACACCTCGGCTGCAGGAGAGAGCGTGCAGTGGGTGGTAACAAGCTACAGATCAGACCGAGAAGCCACACACAAGGGGGAAAAAAAAGAAAAAAGAAAAAAAGGAAAAAAAAAAAAGAGAGGGGAGAGAGACTAATGAATGAAAAGAAAGAGAGAAAGAATAAAGATAAATAAATAGTTGGCGCAACCCAAAGAAACATAATACAAACTTGGAAGGAATTAAAAAAAAAAAAAAAGGGCAGTTATAAAAAATGGAGGATGGACTCCAGAGAAGTAAACTTATTTTGAAACACTTTCTATATACATAAAATTTCCAAAACTTTGCTACTCTCAGAATGCAGGAAAGTGATTTTATTTTTACCCTGGTGACTATTTCTCATAGTTTTTTTGTTGTTGTTGCTTTTTGAGCATATGGCTACACTTTTCCATACCTGATAAACTTTGATGTCTCTTCCTATGTGTCCCTTTAGAGAAGCAAAGTCTTCAAAGTATTAAACCATGAGGATTATATAAGTAATTATCGCTCATCCTGCCTGGAGCACGGGGCTGGAGGGGTGGTTTGAGGCTAGAACTTGGGACAGCAAGTTTTAAGTTTCTTAGCGTTGCATCCTCTGTAGGAGGAATAAAGACTGTGACCCAAGAAGAAATAAAAATGACGTCTGACCAGGGACACAGCGGAATTTTCCTTGAAAGACGCCTTGTGATGAGTGCTCCTCACTTTGGAGACGCTTCTTGGGCTGCCAATTAGGGCATAATAAATAATTAGAGGTTTTAAGCGTGTTAGATACAGCTCATGCTAATGAGCTGCAGCAGCTCCTGTGCTAACCTGAAGTGACAGTTTGCATATAGGGCTGCGGGGAGGGATAGAAGCCGCCGCCGAAGCGGYCCCATCTCCTGCTCGTCGTCCTTCCCCTCGGGTCCGCGGCGCCCTCTCCCGGCTGCCGCTTCCGCGGGTTTCCGCGCCGCGCAGCCCCGCGCAGCCCCGCGCAGCGCCGCCCTACGCCGGGTGATGGGCGGCCCTGCGCGCCCGCGCAGCGGAGCCCCGTCCCCCACCACCCGTCGCGCTGCGGCCACGCGTGGCGCGTCCATCACCCGCGCTGGGACCCCCCCGGGGTCCCTCCTCGCATCCCCGGTCTGGGGAGAGCGGAGGCCGCGGCAGCGCCGCGGCGGGCAGGGGACCCGCGTTTAGACGATACCTCCAGTAGGACGGGGAGGGATGTGCCGGGCCCGCCGTGGCTCTGCGGGGACACAGTGCCACCTCCCGGCCAGCCTCGGCCTGGCCCTGCGCACGGGGAGACGGAGGAGGCCCCCGAAACGCGCTTGTTGGGGAGGGGGGTTTGCAGGAGCCCGGCTTGCCAAGGAGAGCACAATGTGCGTATATGGGGGTTTTGTTTTGTTTTGTTTTGTTTTGTTTTGTTTTATTTTATTTTATTTTATTTTATTTTATTTTATTTTATTTTATTTTATTTCGATGGGGTTGTGTCTTGGCATGTGAGGAAATGCAGAACAGTTGGTGCCAAGCAGGCAGCTACAGCACCTGGAGCGCTCTGGTAATTGAACACCCAAGAGTCATATTGCTATGAGGTCCCCTTGCTCCCCTTGCCCCCAAGATACTTGGTCTCGATTGGGACATTTTTCAGGATTTTCCTTTTTTTTTTTTTTTTTTTTTTTTTAACGAGAGCAACTTCTCCCCCCATGTCTCATGTCTCCCTCACACTGCCTAGGGCACCCTGCCCCAGCAAGGAAGGCAGCAAACACCAGGCAGATATAGCCCCAGTTTCCTTGTGTGGGCGTGGAGTGCTGTCCAGGCCCAAAAACACATCAGTCCCAGGAAAGCTGCCTTCTTTAAACACTAGCTGAACGGAAAGAGCAATCTGAAAAGCAGCCAAAGTCCATGGCCCTTTGAACCCGTGTGGTGCCAACCAGAGGAACCAGCCAACCTGCAATGTGAAGAGCCAGGGCTCTGTGTGTGTTACTCGGGGAGACGAGGTGTTTCTAAACAGAGCAATATCTGACACCAGAAAATATTGTAGGTGGTTGTGAGGAGCACGTCATGCAGCTCTTGAGGGACTCAAGCAAGAGCAACAAGAGAAGGGAACTCAGCCGAAGGCCAGGATGGAGACGTGTGAGACAGTTTAAACCCGGGAGGGGAATCCTGGTTCGATCAGCAATGTTGCTGCAGTGAAAGACCCGTGCCTCGTGTGCTGGACAATTGCTTCAGAGGGTTAGCACAGGCAGCGTGGACTCTGAAATGGTCTCAAGGTGAACACTAGTGATGCAACTGTGTGTTCATACTGGTAACAGTGCTGGAATGATTCCTGGAGCAGAAACTTGCCTGCACACCCACGCAGACACAATTCTTTGCTCCAGAATAAGAGGATTTGGGAATCTGTCCTGGAAAGTAGGTGCTTTGCTTCCCCCAGACAGTGCGTTTTGCTATCAGTTCACCTCTGAAGGTCCATAAGGAGACAGCTCCATTCTGAAGGCTGGTGATACCACACTGTCAATATTATGATCGTTAGGTAGCAATAAAAGATAAACTTGTAGCATAAATAGGAAAAACAGGGGGTGGGAGAAAACAAAAACAGAAAAATACAAGGATTTGGCCTGAGCAGTATTTTGGGAACCCAGAATTTTACTTTGCCATTCGAGTTAGGGTAGATACTGTCCTTGTATATCACAGGAGTTACCTTCATCACAAAATACAGCCAGATTACCTGCCTTGACATAGCTAATTCACAAGCCTCACTTCATAGCCCCCTTGCATTTTCCATGTCTCACACTACATGCAAGGTCTTGCAGGGTCATGCAGGCTATTTGCAGTCCTTCTGCATCCTCCTGTCCTGTCCTCCTGCTCTGATCCTGTCTTGCTTGTTCCTTTTCCCCTTTCCTGGGTCTTTCTTGATCTCTGAATGTGAGATCTATGCAGCTAACTCTTGGCTCGTGCCTCCTTTCAACTGGGACGCTGTCTGTGACGTTTGGCACGTGCAGCTGAATCTCTTGCTCTCTAACCTCTTGGATGCAGCCCCAAAGGCCTCACTAAACGATAAGGCACTGCACCATGCCACAGCCTTCCCCCACGGCAGCACCCACTGCCTCCCCACAGCTGGCATCCGCACAGCCCGTCATCTCCGATCTGATGATAACCCCTCACCCAGACCAGAGCACAGAGCTGGTGACAGGCTTTCTTAAAACCCACGAAGCCCGGGCACACAGCGAGGCAGGCGGCAGGCAGGGCTGCAAGCAGGAGGAGGGCTGCTAATCCCAAGTGTGCCACGGGTCCACGCCGCTCGCGCCTAGGAACAACAAAGTTCTGGAGCGCCTCTGTGCACCGCGCTGGATGGGCTCGCAGTGAGGCCGCGCCGGTGCCAGCAGTGGCCGGGGGGTGGGTGGGGGGCGGGCAGGGAAAACGCCCCCTTGGCACCCATGCTGGGGGGGGCGGGAGCTGCAGGAGAGGGTGAAGGGGGTGGTTTTGCCTCCTGTGCTCTGCTTTAAATACCTTTGCCCAGAGCTCAGGCCACCCTGGTGAGGTCAGAAGGCTTTGTCCGCAGCGGGAGAGAGGGGCCCTGGGCATTGCTGCCTTTGCACCATGGACGCACAGCACTGCAAAATGAACGGTGACCAGGTAAGCTGCGGGGCCCGGGCACCTGCTCCTTGCAGCTGGGCAGGTATTGGGGGCTGCTCACCTCCTCCTATGCCCTCCCTTCCTCCCGTGCTTGCAAATCTCACCCCATGCGAGCAGCATGTCCTGCGGAGGGAGGAGAAGATGCTCCCGACGAGAAGCTTTGCAGTACTTGGTTTCTACAGTTCCCTCTTTTGGCTGCCAGCATCTCTCCCTGTTGTTAATTGTGCTTGCAGATGTGCAGCACCAGCAAAAGAGAACACTGCAAGAGTAGAAGTGAAAGAGGGTGACAGAGCAGAGCCAGGAGACCACTACAGATGTGTTCATACATATATGGCAAGTAGAAGATGCAGCAGAAAGGACCAGCAGCTGATTAGAGGTCTCAAAACAGAAGAGGACTGTCTTCTTCTGCTAATAGAAAGCAGCTTTTCTGATGGAGATATTTGTTACATTCTGGAGCATTGACATGTTCCCAGCCACACTTTTTCATTTAAGTTTACTGACTTTGAGCCTTTTGCTTTGGAAAATAGAGGACAGCCTACTGAAGCCCATGCCTTTAAATTACGGGCACTAGACATAATGCAGGAGTGAGTGACAGATATGTTGTTTGAGGATAGCATGTTAATATTAGGCCAAAATCTGCACATATTTGTCCTGTGGAAAACCACTGCAGCTAAATACAAACTGCGGAAGATATGGAAAAATAACTTCTGTTTCTGTCAGTTTTTAAGAGAAGCCTAGTTTCCTGTTTCTTTGTGTACTGAGGCTGAACACCCATGGAGGTCTCACCTTGATATTTTTCAGTGTTGTTTATTTGTTTGGTCCCAGTAGGTCTATGGGATCTGAGAATCCAAATGCCTTAAGAAATTTGACTCTAAGTGACTTAGAAGGTATGCCATGMACAGAGTAGGAGTTATGCTTCTCTCAACTTCAGTTTTCCCGTATTTCCTTTTCCAACAGACCTCTTGGATGTGCAGGAAGCCAATACTTGTGTCCTGTTGACCTCTAATTTGGGTGAATACATTCAGTTATATTCAGTGACCCTCATCTGGCTGCAGATGATATAGCGAGACCTCTACCTCCCTGTATGGTCTTGCTAGATGCTCTCAGAAGACTAATGAGCCCCATTTTTCTCTGTCTTTTCCCTAATGATGTCTACAAAAGCCTTGGAAATTTGGAGAGATGCACTACTGCTTGTTACTAGTTGTACAGCAGTGCCTGGTAGTCTCAGGCATGTTGTTGGGTGCTGCATGAGAACGAAAGAGAAACACTCACTGCTGCCCCAGATATCATCCAGGCTGTAGTAGGGAGCTCCTCACTTCGGTTCTCGTGAGAGATTCCCCGGGAAGATGGAAACTGTTTGGATAATTTATGTGGCCTTTAGAAAATAGATCCAGGTAGAAAAATCTGTTGTCAGTCTCTGACAATGAATACTTAGGCAGCCCAAAAGACAGCCTAATTTGCAAAGGAAATGGTTTAATTTGCAAAAGAAGGCACTTCTGTGTAGATCTGCCTCAGAAAATGCCGTCTCACCAAGAACCTTGGGTTTGATTATTAATTCTTGGTTATTAATTCTTCTACTACAAAGAAGATATGCCATTGCTATTTCTGAGGGTAATATTCTGGAGCTGAGAAGCTTTATATGGTTATTTGTATGTTAAATTTAACAGTAGGCATAGTAAAGAGATTCTCTCTGAAAATGCCATTCTTAATGAAAAGAAATAAAAAGAATGGATCCTTTGATTCAGTTCGTCATCTGTGACTTGTGTGACTTCCAAAGGTTTGTAACAGTTGGGCATCAAATCTACACTGATTCTGATAAGAGTTCAGCCCTTCTGGAAATCTCAGTGGGCACTTACCAACATGTTATGCACGATATAGTTTTGAAAATCTATCCCTACTCCATGACTCAGTTTCCCATTTCTAAAACAGAGAAATAACTAAATAACTCTTCCCTGCATCATAAGGGTTTTGGGAATGAGGGTTTTGAGACATGCTAAGGCATTCTAGTAACACAAACCATGGTAGTAATTAAAATAAACATTCCCCTTGCTTGGAAATACTAGAAATTGTGTTTTGGAATGAGCAAGAGTCAGGAACAAATATAAATGAAAACATGTCTTGCCGTAACAGAGTCTTTACTCATTTTGGGTTTTTTTTTACAGAAGATTTTAATATCTGCCACAACATTTTCCCATGATTGTGGTTTTATGTACTTACTTTTGTTTTTAAACCACTTCCCATACCCCTTACATGAATATCACCCCTTCTATTCTACCTTGGAGACACAAGCAAAACTGAAGTGAAATACAGGTGCTATCCTGCACAGAACTAATTTATATTGCTCTGTTTAATCATGAACATTAATGAAAACAAAACTGAAGGGGAGGTAAAATTGGTGTACCCAATGTAATGATGCCAATGTTCCCTGAGCTTGGTATAATTGAGATGTCAAGTGGGGCCGAAATGATATCAAGTTATTTTTCTACCTGCCTCCCACATGAGCTCCAGGTTGAGGGGAGGGATGCTATTTTGCTAGCATGTAACTCAAAGCAGCCATGGAGTTGTTCTGCTTATTCTGGCAACAAATAGTTGCCTTGTTTTTGCCTTATCTCATCTTTTCGTTGGGGTAGTTCTCAGGTATCTGCTTAAAATAACTTTATATTCTCTTCATATTGTTGATGTAATTCAAAAGGGAAGTAGAGGAAAATAAAACTAATTTCTGGGGTGAATTTAAAGATGATTCCCCCCCCCCTTTTTTTTTTCCAGGAATCTGTGTACATTGAGGAACACTCAAATAGAAATGGTATGATTTCTTTGATTTTCTCCCTGAAAGAAGAAGTTGGGGCATTGGCTAAAGTTCTTCGTACATTTGAGGTAAATATCATTTTTTTTAGGAGACCTGACTGTGTCCTTGTATTTTTACTTTGCAGCAGCATTTGTTCAGAGTACTTAGAGCTACATTTGAAATTCCATTTCATTGCCATAATGGGGGAAAGCAGCATGCGTTTCCTTTTCTCTGACCATCTTCATCTGGTGTGAGAATGAAAAAAGTGCATTTTCTCCTTTTAAAAAGCAAGTATTATGCTGCACCTACTACCTTAAGAGGAAGAAATGAGTCAGGCTGTAGTCTGATATGTCTAATATCTGTGTTTCTATGCTTCTATGTTTCTATTATATAAAAGCAAACATAATCTCATGTGTACATATTATAGAGAAGCAAATGTCGGTCATACAACATTTGGAGCACATGTTGCATGAAGCAGTTCTCCTGGGGGAGGCACTATCCTCTTAGCTCTTTTCCACCTCAATAAATTGTGTATGTAGTAAACTTGTATAACTAAGGTCATTGTCACCCACCACTGCAACTTCTACAGAGGTACTACAGATACAGGTGAAACATGGTATGTTTTACCCTGCGTTCACAGTTCATGACTGCTACAAGAAACTCTGCAACTTTTACTGACTGCAGGGGAGTTGGACTAGATTATCTCTAGAGATCCTGTCTAACCTTAACCATTCTGTGATTCCGTGTAATTTGGAAAGCTGTTGGGGAAATAAGTAGCCACATACCTTTAAGAACATTGTGTGCCTATTTATTTATGCAGAAATATTTCCCAGATGTCATGGAGGGTGTTTAAAAAGCATGAAACCCTTGCAATTGAGGATAGTTGTGTTGCAACGCACACAGCTGTGAACTATGTGTTCTCAAGCAAATCCACTTTGTTATATCATTCTTTGAACATGTTTTTAAGAACATCAACATATAATAGTTGTGCCCAAAAGCAATTCTTTCTATAGAACGCTGTAATAAATTGTGATCTGCATATTTTGCATTTGCAAATTGAATTGACTAGCAAATGAAAGGATTGTGTGGTATTAGTACAAATGAAAAATAATTATAAATCATAAGACATACTTGATTCATTAAGATGAAGGAAATTCATACCAACACCAGAGCTTGTCTAAATTTGTGGAATGACCATTGTAATACAATCTTGCAAAATTTCCACGTGTCAGCAATCTGTCTATAAGTGAACTAAGGAGGCCCGCTAACATTCTCTTCKTAAGTGCATTAGCATCCACTAGTCAAGTTATTATCACCTTTAAGCACAATCTATGAGGAAGCTAGAGGATGAAGTAGATGCTTCTAGGATGTGCTTCTTTTTGCCCTAAAGCAGATATCTGAACTAGGTGGGCTGAATGTAGTTCTGTCCAGTGCCTCTGAAGATGACCTAGGGAACAGTAGCACAAATGAGAACTTGTTGGCTGGGTTGATTCTCATCCCAACTAGGCATATTCTTTTTATACAATCATGCCATCTTCTTCAGCACCAAGGTTTGATAAGAGACCTGTCCTGCCTGCCCTTATGCTGTATTTGCATACTGTTGGAAACGTAACAGGGCAATAGAAAGGGTGATTGGAGAAAAGAGATTTGCTGAATCTGACCTGCAGCTTCAGCTCCTCACGTCTGTCTTTAGGGTACGTGAGCACATTGAAGTTTGCAAGCCAGAGCAACCCTTGGACTCTTCTTGTTCAGCAGCCTAAGTCTTTGGCCAGAAAAGCTGAGATAACCTCCACATTTTTCACCTTGGTCATAATCATGGAGAATGAGAAACACAATTTGTGCTCAGGGACATCTTCAGCACAGAGGTGTGAAAGCTGACGAACTTGGTGATGCCCTGTTGGTTGTGAAAAGATAAGGATGGGACAGCAAGGAAGCTGTCCCTCCTCTTTTCCAAAGCTGCTGCTTTGTCAGTTGGTCCAGCAGTAACATATCTTATGGGGCTCTTTTTGTTTTGCTGCTGTCCATCCCAACTGCCTTTGCCAATGCCTACAGCCATCAAGAGACAAAAGCGTAGGTTTTTTTTCCCCCTGATTTATATCCCTTTCTGGCTTGAAAAAATCATCTGTGATGTGCAGGTTAGTTATAGTTCACTTGTCCTTCACCATCTGTTGCTGGGCTCCTCTGGGCAGGTAGACAACTCATCTCGTCCCTGATGTTTCTGTCTGCTGTGTTGCCCCAACACAGCGTGGGAGAAGAACAGTGAGATCTTCTCAAGAGGAGACTGTATATGGAAGAAGGGTGCGAGTGGCTGTTCTGACCTTTGATGCCTCACTTAGCCACATGAATTAGGAAAGAAGAAAACACAAAAGCCACAAAATACGATCAGATTGTGCCCTGGAGCTGAAGCAGTGCTGATCCTTGCTCAGTGCCATATCTCAGCACCGTTCTCACTGTGGCTGCATGGCCAAGTGTGATGCATTCAGAGTTCCTCTGAGATAACTTACTAATGCCAAATGCTGGCCTAAGTTTTTGAGGTGCTGTCTGGGTTATTGTGCTTGTTTAAATCAACAAGCAACTGTGGGAATGGGCAGAAAGCATGGCTCAAGCCTTTACTCCTCCCAGCCTGCACTTGAAAGTTATTGAAGGACCATGCCTCCAGCACTGTCTTTGAGGATTTTGCCTTTTCTCCAGCCAACATATAAAATCATTTTGGACCATGAATGGGGAAAGCAAGGGATTAAAAAGGCTATAAATATGAAAGTCTTGAAAAATAAACAACCTCTCTCAAGAGAGGGAAGAAAGCATGGAAGCAAGATCCAGAAAGAGACACAGAAGGTCTACCTAGTGAAACGATAGTTCACAATGTGCTGTCAGCAGCTGACCTGTTTTTTGGTAAGATGAATGTCCATGTGGATGTTCATCCTTTCCTTTGTTTAACAGTGGAAGCAAAAAATTTCTGAGAAAAATCCTTGTTGTTTTAAGAGGGTTGTTAGGTCACTCCTGTGTCCATGTCAGGAACTCAGGAACACTTACAAGCAGCCAGTTTCACACGCTGTACATATCCTGATTCTACAGTGGGATGAAATCTGGCCATACCTTAGGCACCACCATGGCCTGCTTCCCGTGGGACATATGAGCCTGAAGCAAGCTGTGCTGTGTGCCAGCTTGATTCTACATCTGCATCACAGCAGGAGCAGGGCTGCAGGCACTGGAGTACCACAGCTGCACTGTGTTCTAGGGATTATCATCAATCACCCTGGAGGCAGACCTCCCAGGAGAACTGACATAGTCTATCTCCACCAGAGTAAGCCTCTCAGATGGCCCAACGTGGGCTCTAGGCAGAAGACCTCCCACTATCCATGCAGCTGAAGGAACAAGGCAAAGCCCTGTAGAAAACATCTTTGAGGAGCAGAAACACATCCCTTCACTGTGAGACTCCATTTCATGGAAATTCAGTGTGTTGGGGGAATAATCTTTTAATATTTGTTGTACTCAAACATCCCTCAAGGTTACGTGGTGCTGACAGACTGCCACATGCTCTCATGCCTGCTCTTTGCTTGTACCCAGCCTCTTGTTTTCTGCACTCCTCCCAGTCGCACGCCTGAGCATGTTGCTGCAGTGAGAACTGTTGCTTTTCCAGTGTAACATTATTTTTTTTTTTCTGAGGAATCTCTGCTAGATTTCATCCCAAACCATCCTTGGGTAGGAGCTGCTTTTCTCTTGTTCTTACATTTGATTTATATCTTCGTTAATGCCTTTCAGCACAGGGCCAATGTGCAAACTCCAAAGAGCTGTCTGTACAAAAGAGGGGCTGCACCCTCAGAGAGATTGACATATATTTAAAGAGGCTGTCCAGCCCATTAAGCTGAAAATCATTGTCCTCAAAAGCAAATCCAGGCCATGTCTACAGAGGCATTCAATGACCACTCGAGAGGAAGGCACTTAGGTGGGAGGATAGTTCTTTCCCACACACAGAAACGAGCAGCCCTCAGCAAAAGCTCAAATGCCAGATCCCAGCAAACTCCTCAGCATTTCTGCCGCCTTGATCCTTGTCTCTCCTGTAGCTCTTCCTAGATTGCTTTGCACCCAGGGCTGCTGTATGACCCCATGTCAGCCCATCTTCGTCTTCTCTTTAGAAAGCAAATGTCCACAGGTTTGGACTCATACCTGGGATGTTTCGTAACAGCAGCTCAGCTCAGCTCAGCCATGCCTTGCACTAAGCAGATAGTTAATACTGGCTTCCCTGTTAGCTACTCTGTGTGTATATGGATATGGTAAAGTTTCTTTTTTTTTTTTTTGCTTTAAATGGTCAGAAACAATTGTTTTCACTTCAATAGCCTGTTTGTATATAATCTTTACCCCTCCCTACTTGCATGCAKCTTCCCCCTTGGGGTCTGCTTGGACAACCCCTCTTGCCTCACTGCAGCCTAAAGGGTAGTCACAGAGAAGCACAAACGGTCCCACAGTCTTTTCACTGACTTAATTTTCATAGGATTCACCCTTGCACAGTACAGCATTGCTTGGTGCTGCCGTACGCTGCAGATCTGGCTTGTGCTATTGCAGAAGACAGCTAGGAAACCAAAACTAGAATAAATATCTCAGTCTGAAACAGAATATCATGCATAGGCCAAAAACTACATTTAAAATCACGTAGCTGAATGTTTATGTTTCATTTATAGTTTACTGGGCAAATCAGAAGGGTACAAGGTATAAGTTCAGGTCAGAAAAAGACCTTTCAGGCTTATCAAAACTCCAAAGCAAAACAGATCATTTTGGGGTCAAGCCAAATGTTGTACTTGACCTGTTTACTTTCTCTGCAGTGATATGAGCCTATTTCAAAAAGTTTCTTTTTACCCTTTAAAAAGCACAAGATCACTTTTTTTAAACAACAGAGCTTCCATTCTGAAACAGAGAAAGTAAAAAATAAAAATATCAGAATGAAACATACCAAATTTTAAATAGGCTTATTTTTTATTTGACATTTTTAAATTTGAATTTGTAAATACATGAATCCCCTCTCAAGTCCATTGCTTGACAGATTTACAAACATCTGCTGCAAATGTTGGGTTGGAAAAGGTTGCAAGTTTGTTCATCTTGTCCGGGAACCTTCCCTGTTTTCTTCACCAGCATGACATTTCAAAATACAGAGCAGGGCTTCAGAACCAGGTCCATGCCTCTAGCTCACAAGCATGGTTTGCATGKTTGCTCCCAGAGTAAGTTACTCCTCCGTGGGAGGACTGACTGGGACTAATGGGCTGCACTAAATGAGACCTGAAGCTTTCAGAGCCAGTAAAGATGACTGTGCTCTTTTTCTGCTTAGAAGCAAAACTTTATTTGACAGAAAGTCCAGAGTGCCTGTTATCTCTGCAGCCGTCAGGAAGATACCGGCTCTGCTACGTTTTGAACTGTTTCCAAATTGGTGGAAGCAGCCAGTCACTTTGGCCAGGGTACATTTCCACAATGTTTGATTCTACTGCAGGCTGCACAACTAGGGGATTTGGAAGAGGTGTTTGCACTGATAGGTGAGCGGGCCTTGAATGCCTCTTCTAATAATCTTCTTTTCCTCCATGGTATGCCCATGTACAGCTACCAACCTTCTTTATTACACTTGAGTTCACTGCTCAAAAAAGCTGTTTTCATAAAATGATGTAGGCTTAGAAATGGCTTTTCCCACCTGGAGAGAAACTCAGGGAGGAGACTGCACCCTCTAGGCTCAGTTTATGCCTTTGCCCTAGGCTGTGAAGAGGGAGAGCAGGCTSTAAAATGAATTGCTGCTTTCCTGGGGACCGTGTACTCCTCTTTCTGCTTTCC
This sequence comes from Nothoprocta perdicaria, assembly GCF_003342845.1. Lineage (NCBI taxonomy): Eukaryota > Metazoa > Chordata > Aves > Tinamiformes > Tinamidae > Nothoprocta > Nothoprocta perdicaria. The sequence continues at coordinate 202,461 of NW_020455317.1, forward strand.
TCCCCAGCAAGTTCACAGTTAATCTAGTACACCATGCCAGCCCTGTCATGCTCAAGAGCTACAGTCATGATTGCATGGAAGTTCTTCCCCATCTTGCAGCAAAAGAGGCTTGTGCAAAGGGCTACTGTGCTGAGGGGATATGTGTTGGTCTAAGCTGCAAACATGCTGAGTCCCCCTCTTTTTAGAACTAGGAGAGTGGGGCTTCTTGGGGCTATATCTTGTCAAGTACTTGGGCAATGACTAGCAAAGGGAATTAGGCCTAGGACCTTCATCCCAATCTGAGTTTAAAGGTATTACGGTSATCATAAAGTTATCACTTCATTACTATATCATAATACAAGGAGATAATTCTGTCTATCTCACACCTCATGTTTCTTGCTTGCATTGTGTTGAAGGCCTTGTATCAATCTTTGTGGCTGAGGCTTTGGCCTGTAAGCATGACTAGATTTGTATCAGGGAGCAGATGTGCTTGGTGACCAATAGAGATGGCTCAAGGACTGTCTCTTCTTTGGGGGCCATTCACTGCAAGGAGCCTCCACTGGTTTCATGCTAGAAAAAGAGTTTTGCCTCATGGAGCTTGAGACATGAAGAAGAAAATGCAGAGGATGGGGAATCTCCACCTTCAGCCAAGAAGCAGTTCCTCAGATATTAAAGCTGAACAAGGGTGCCCACCTTGGCTTTTACTTTGGGAAACTGTGATTGCAAACCTTGCTGCAACTTCCTGACTTCCCTGATTCCCCATGAAAACTATCTACAGAGTTTTTGTTTGTGCTTCTATAAGACTCCCCTTTCATGAAGCATTAAACTAACCTGCAGTAAGAGTTAAAGAACAAATCACTGTTTTTGTTCTTGNTTTTTTTTTTTTTTTTTTTTGTATCAGGAAAGTGCAAGTAAATCCTCAGGTAATCCTTTTCTTCCAGAAGATGGAGCTTTAAATGACACATCAACCACGCAACTGAAAGATTTGACAACCCTGTGAATGCAAAGATTTTGATTAGTATGAAATTATGAAGATGAAACACTAGATGGAGTAGTTGGACCAGGATGAAATTTGGATTTGTAAAGCAATTCTTGTAACGGAGCCACTGTAAATATTTTGAAATTGGGGATCTATTAGCAATGCACAGCATATGAAAGCCTATTTCTATAAGRCTGTCATTTAGCAACTTTTATTTATGCATCTGAATTCCTGCTTCAGAAACAGGCACCAGAAGGGTTCTCCCTTCAGCTTCTCTGCCACGAGGTTCTGAAGCTCTCAAAACAAAGAGAGAATGGGAATATTTTCTTCTTTCTTCCTTCTCTCTTAGGTTGTGGAGGTAYTTCTGGAGTCATTTCTGTCTTGAATGTGTTGTGCCTGTCTCCCAGCTTGTCTGTTCATTCCCCTGCAACATCCTCTCCTCCTTTACCTCGTCCTCCTGCAACACACATACATACTTTGTGGGCAACCTGCTGCTGGTGAAGGCTCCTACTGAGCCATGTTGGAGAGCTGGTACAGCTGAAAAATCACCTGCCCAAAGAAAAGACTGAACTCTAGGTTTCTGTCTCATCTCTTGGACAGATGTCCTTCTATGGGAAATGAATACTGAGTCAGGAATGAACATTTGTGGGTGGGGAGGCAGGAGGGTGATGAAAACCAGAGAAAGATCCATGCTATTGTGGCCTTTGTACTTCCTAGGACACTTCCTCTGTCACGATCCAGCATCTAATTCACTTGTGACTATAAGGAGACAGATCCCAGCATCCTGCTGTATCAGCACAAGGTTAATGTAAGACAGCACCTTACATGTGCATGAGCAGAGCCTTTGCACATGGCTGTGTTTTACACCTAATCTTCACCTTTGCTAGAGACAGGCCTGCCCCTTGTCCAATGGGTGCAGCTCCCCCTTTGCTTCACAATTCCTGGTGGAGCTGCAGAGACGAAGGAGACGGGACCTTGTGTCTGGTCTCTGTCAGAAGCATTCTGGCCTCAAGTAATTTTAATGTCTAACTCTTGGCCACTCCATCTCCTAGTGCCTCCCCAAGTGGAGGGTACAATGCATGGTTTGTTTGTGAAATGGGGCTCTGGGCACCTAAAACAAATTGTCCTTGGGCCTAGCACAGTGACAGGCCTTCTGTCCTCACAGACAGCCACACAAGGACAGCATCTCTCAAGAGCAGCAGTTGCTGAATGCGCTTTTGACCTTTTCAACTTATTGTATTGGTATTAAGCCAAACAATTTAAGTTCATCTGTAGCGTGCCACACTCAGGAAACAGAGGAATGACATGCATGCTGTTTCCTACCAAGTAATCAACTGTCTATTGTAGTGGAGTGAATGAAGCCTTTGCCATTAATGGCCAGATGCCCCTCTGCACTATGCAAGCACTGAGAGGAGCAAAGAAAACCTTAAAGAGCCTAAGAAGCTCATAGTGGAGGAAGGTGCAGAAAAAAAAAAACCCTCCCTGTTCCCCTCAAAACATCAACCAATCAACCCGCTCCCCCACCTCCAACTTACTTCCTTCTTTCCCGTAGGTCACAAAAAGATCCTCACAGTTTTTCTTCTTGTATGAAATCCTGACCCCACTGCAGTAGGAGGTCTGACATCAATAGGGCCAGCATTTCACCTCATGTAGTTAGGGCATATGATTGGAGGGGTCTTCTTAAGCCTCAAATCATGCAGCAAAGGAACAGCTTCTCCAGAGCTGATTAGTATCTTGTGCCAGCTCCTTTGACTGTTTTGGGTTTCCTCTTCAGGCTGAATTTTATCCTGAGGTCAAATGATCACTGACTGAAACAAGTTTAAAAGTATTACACAACAACAACAACAACAACAACAACAAAAGGAACATTTTCATATTCAAGTTGCAGTATTCAGATAAAAATCTCGATTCAGCTAAATTGTAGAGAATTTTTCTGCACTTGTATTTAAGTGACTGAGTAAATAGGGCTTTTAGTTACCTACTGCTTTATTCTCACTGTCACACTGGCACATGTGAGTTCAGGTACCATCTGGTCATTATCATCAGTAATATAGTTGGCAGTGTTTGCTTTCTTAAGAGGTAGGAGACACTATTGCCTGTGAACAAAGATCTTCAGCGATAAAGGTGACCTTCTGCACTAAAGAGAAGCTTTTTTTCATGAGAGTGGTTGAACACTGGAACAGACTACACAAGCCTGAATTGATTTTTGGTGTAGATCTATGTTACCTGTTGGATTTCTGCCCAAAACATCTTTTCATAACACTGGAAGCTGTGCAGATGGCTTTGTGGTGTGATCTGGCTCACAGGATGGACTGCTCCTTGCTTTTCCTTTCAGGATACTCACAGACAYAACACTTTCTTATGAGAGCTTTTTGTTTCTCTATAGGTGAAACTCTTTCTTCCCATGTTGATCCTGGGAAAGTGTTTTTGTGCACATAGACAAACTCATATTATGTACTTGTGATATGGAAATGAAATTCACATTTTACAGTTTAAAGCTTCTACTGCTTGCATTACCACTTGCAGGACCACCTTGTTGTAAAGATCATCAGTCCAGTAGTTTTGGGTTGTGTGGATTGTATTGTATGAATTGTGGACTAACAGATGAATTTGAGCTAAACTTTAAATCACATTTCTTTCCCCCAAAACTTGTGAGACCAAAATTTCTCTTTCTCACAGGAAAAAGGCGTAAACCTGACCCATATTGAATCCCGACCTTCCCGTCTCAACAAGGATGAGTATGAATTCTTCATTAACTTGGAAGACAAGAGTGTCCCAGCTTTGGACAATATCATCAAGTCCTTGAGAAATGATATTGGAGCAACTGTGCATGAGCTTTCACGAACAAAGAAGAAGGATACTGGTAAGGATATGTTGAAAAGGATAATACTGATTAAAAACATTTATGTCATATACTCAAATGACTTCTTTTTCCTCTAGCAAAGGAAGAACCAAGAGTACTTGGTTCTGTGTCTGGTCTGTCTAGTCTGTCTATGTTGCAAGCTTTTGGGTAGCGGAATTGTCTCTCAGTGTAGTATGTGACCAATTGMTGACCCTGTTTTTCACTAAGTTGCCTGGGAACCTATGTTATGGTGTTATGATATCACTTGTCTGTCTGTCTGGCAGCACTCACAGTTCCTTAGAGAGAATGTTATTGCAGTAACTCATTACAGTATCTGAAGAAGTTAAAAGAGGATCTAAAGATGTTTATAGGTATGGGCTAAGGGTCCGACTTGTAAACCCCTAAACAATAATGCATAAAGTTGTAGGTGCATCCATTTACTTCTCTCAATCTCTGCACTACATTGGAACAAGCAACATTTGTATCTGCAGCTCTTGGCAAATCATTTAGTGTGGCAACTAGTTCTTCACAAATATGCAACATGTTAGAATAACAGGGATGCATGTGGGACCTAAACTACTGTGTTGAGTGCAGATATCAAGCCCTGGGACATCTCCCCTGAATCTCTGACTGCCGTCTTTCAGCCTCTGGACCACTGGGCACTAAAAGCTTCTTTGGGGCTTTTAAACTTCTGCCCTTTTCCTATGTAGTCTGCCTACACAAGCAGTAAAACAAAGGAAGATCTACTTGGGGTGCACTGCGTGTGTATAGTCAATCTCTACCAAGTTACTGTCTGTTCTGATTAAAAAAAAAATCATAAACAGAAGCACAATTTAAAAGGGCAGATAGGTGCAGGACAGTCTGYGGGTGAATGTAGGAACTTGGCTTCTAGATAGCAGATCAAATCGTCTCAGAAATCTAGACCTAAATCTGCCTCCTTTTGCCTTCTGCTCAACCCAAAACTGAATCTGTGCTTGTTTAGTATCCRATAGAGTCCCTCTGTGGCGTTTTAGGGGTGATTGCTACTTATTGAAGAATGCCTTTGACTTTGATAAGGAAGGATGGCTCTAGGGAGTCCCCAGGGAAGGTGCATATGCGTTATGCACTTCAGGTAGAGGAAAACCCTTTCTTAAACACTTCTACCAAGCAGAACTCARGTGAAGAGAAGCAGTTTGTTAATTTTTAGTGATATACAGGTCCAGTGAACTTGCACTATCGATCAATCTGCCAAAATTTTGTCATAATTGTGGTGGTCTCTGTGTGGTCACTCTCTCCCTTCCTCTGCTGTCCCTCCCACACGCACATGAGCTACCTTTTAGGTTCCTGGATACCCTGCATCCCTGCTAATGAAATTAGGGGTGCTTTGCTGCCCATTGAGTGGGTGCAAAAATAACATTTTTTTTTTTCTGGGAAATCAGTAGTAGTTCTACTGTTGAAGAGAAATAGGAAAGGTCTTGCAAGTTGCCTGCTCTCCGAATTCTCAAAGTTTTTTACTGGCGTTGAGGCTGCTAGGCACAGTGGTTGCTGCCCAGCATCTAGTCTGAGACATACCTAAATGCTTCTTCAGATAACAGATGTGATTTTAATAGGATTTCAGACTTTAAATACTTTAGGCGTGGATCTTCCTCTTCCTTCCTAGGAACAACATGAAAGGACATTAATACCTTCCTGAGATCAGTGATGGTAATCCTTTTACCATCTCCTTTGTGCCCTATCCATGACATTACATTTGAAGATGAAAAAAAAGAAAGCATATAGTGTTTGTAGTTCACTCTTTCCATTCATGAGATAGAAGGACAAAAGGTGATTTATGATCTCAAAGATGTTTTCTATTCTTTTTTTTTTTTTCAGAAGGAAGCTATACAACCTAGCAGGATTTGCCATTACTTTTTTTTATCTATTATTGTTAAGAAGAGGTCATGAGGTGGATACATGTAGGCCAGAGTCAAATACTGATACAGCTCTAAATATCACCCAAGAAAGTCTTGTGAGTGAAATTCTGACCTCACAGAAGTAAGAACTGTCATGGTCTTCTGTAGGATTAGGATTTCACTGCATGTTACTGTGTTGATCAAAGCATTTTTTTGAGCTAGATTATCCTGTCAGTGCTGCAGAGAAAGGGACTTGATCCCCATCTGTCCAAGGGGATAACTTGCATTTGTTTGTTAGTTTGAGTAACAGAAAAAATCAGAACAACTCACAGCCAAGAAAGGAGGAATATTGATATGTCATTTGCCCCTTTCCTTTCTTTTTTTTTTCCTTCTGTTTTTAATTTTAACTCCTCTTGGGAGCAGTACGTATAGCTAAAAAGTCCAATATAACTAAGGTATCTTTAAAGAGAAGTATTTGAAAGGTCAAATTAGCACTGCTTAGGGGATGAACTGTGTGTGGGTGGCAAGCTCTGGCCTGAGGTAGCCACGAGGGCAGAATGAAATGTGAGCAGGGCTAGCTGCAGGATGAGTGCTAAGACCTTGTCCTTTATCTGTGACGGCATTAACAAACAACAGGCCTGGCGGTGCTCTGTAAATCGGCTTGTCTTTCAGGTATATATCCTTCTGGCGAATCTGGTYGTAATCCACAGATGTACTTCAGTTAAGTTTTATTTCCAAAACACAAAAGAGTGAGGGTAATATGCCTCCAGGGAGCAATCTTGGTGTATTGTCCACTGGGATATTTCCATAGCCTTCACTTTTGCCAGGTGAAGGGTGGAAATGCTTTCTCCTGGAGGTGCTCTAGGGTCCTGCAGTTGAATTTGTGGTGTTGATTCTGCCATCACTGCTCCCAAATCTTCTTTGCTAGGGATTCGTTTTGCTTGTGGTGAGCTCTGTGCAAAACCCCTGGGTTAGAAAAAATGCTTTCAGAGTCTAACTGTACATTGTTCCTTGGTGATTGATATGACATCTACACCAGTAAAATTATATTTCAGATTCAAGTGTGCCAGTCTTGGCAGAGGAACGGTAGGTCAATATTGGAAAAGATGTCGCAGATTCAGAGATGTGCTGCAGTTATATCACTGCAGCTTAGCCACAGGAACCATCAGCACTAGTGAGAGCAAGGTCTGTAAGATGCCTAGGAGAGAAGGCTTCACACAGCAAAAACTTTATAATCATCCAGCTGGAAGGGGAATTTTGGCAAATTCAGACTAGAAAACTCACACTTTAAAGTGGGATGACCTGGGCACACCAGAATATTTAAGTACCTTGCATTATTTAAGCAGTGATTGAATGTCCTTCTAAAATCTCTAGCAAGAGATTGCTATGCTTTAGCAAGGAAACTATTTTGCTCAGTTTTCCATAGGAAGCACTCTGTGCCATTCATGGTACTGTGTTCTGTGGAAAGTCAGAGGAAATTATTAAATACATGTATTTGCTTTATTGGGTCAAGGTATAAATGGACAGCTTTTATATATATATGGGTGCTCTAATTGCTTTAAGACTTTTCCTCTCTCAAATATTAAATATTATTTGAAATATTTATCTTTTAAAAATATTCTTAAATATTAAATATTAAATATTATTTGCACCTAAACAGTTGCAAATGGCAGGTTTGGATTAATATTGTGTTTTTAACTGAAAGTAAACCAGCAAAATGCCATAATTCCAGAGGTAATATTAGAGTTTCACATGAGATGGACTAGCAATCAATGAGCCAAAAGCCCTTTGTAGAGACAGAAAGACTTGTTGTGAAAACACAGTGTGTCTCTTCATGGCTCTTTTTGGAAACAAGCTGCGTATCTGCAGACCACTTGGAGCCCAGAAATAAAAAGAATTAAATTTTATTTTGTTGCAACGTTAGGGAAATGCAGATAATTTATTGCATATATGAGACAGGCTGGAGGCTGAGATTCTGTAAGGGCCTTGTTTGCTAAACCCTGAGGCTGGCCAAAGTATTTGGGACTGTTTAAGAGGGGCTAAACCTGGGCCTCAAAAGGCTATAAATTGCATAGACCTGACTTTGACCCTCCTCACAATGGTCCAAATGAAGTAGTCCTGCAGAAACTCCTTGCTGCCCCTTCTWTGCTGCCCCTCATATAAATGGCTTATTAGCATTCTGCTCAGCATTTGACCCCATGGTAATTTGGTCACTACTTGGGTGTCCAGCACAACCCGTAAAAGCTGCTGTTGCGCTTACAGACAAATCAATATTTATTACTGATCAGTCCACGTTTGCTCCTCAGACCTTCACAGAGGGCCAGTGTTGCAACAGCTTGCTCTGGCAATTCATTAATTGCTGTGCAGACAGACAGTGGGTCTGGCAAGCATGGACTGGAGGAGGAGGYTGCAAACAAAATATGGGATAGATTTAGCCAGGGAATAATTTGATTTGTTTTTTTTAATAGTTGCTAGGATGGCAGGGGACAGCGTCCCTGTGTACCACAGCCAGAGACCCCAGGAGCTTTTGAACCCCAGCCCTGTCACTGGGACTGTAAAGATTTGGTGTGATACCTGGCCCAGGGCTGTGCTCAGCACCTTTAATTTCTGTCATCAGAACAGCTGAGAAGGCTCAAGACTCTCCAGGAGCAGACTGAATATCAGCTACACTAGAGCAAACTGCATGAAGGCATCTGAGGGGCTCCCTTTTGCAAAGTGCCCCTTTCACATAGCCCTGTGAACTCAGGGTGACTCTCCTTAGCTGCAGTCAGCATTTGAATTCAGAGAGCTGCTGGAAGTGGGCCAGGGAGATACAGGGCCGCACCCCTCTCAGCTCAGGTGCTGCCCCTGTACAGGGGAATGCAGAGGCCCCCTGTCTCCCTTTCCTTGGTGGAGCTGCATCAGCACCTGAGTATCAGTACCAGGGCTCATCGCGGTCTATACCCCAAGAGCTTGAGTAAACCTGAGAATAAAAGATGCCCAATGAAAGCAAGTCATCATTATACTTGTCTTTTATTGCTTCTGGAAGCTGAAGTTATTCAGCACTCCACCAACCTTTCTGATTCTGGGAGGCAGATCCACATAGGCAACATGGTTGAAATCCCTCTGAAGTTCTTCAGCCCCCACAAGGCTCTTCTACTGCCTTGTGTTGCACAGCTCAGGCCCCTTAARTCACGGAGCTGTCCTGCAAAGAGCAGTGCCTCACTCAAAGAACAAAGGGCTGCCAGGGTGCTCTTTTTCCAACCTGAAATCCTCCAAATTCTTTCAACTGCCTCACCCCAACCTGACAGCTAGAGAGACTCAAGCATGAAAGAGTGAAGACATCCCCTGCATCATCACACAAGTGGCAAATCCAGCAGATAAACCCTGTGTTCCAGGGTTTATAAACTCAACTCTGAAGCCATTTTCCAAATACCTTGGCTGCAGATAAAGGAAATATGGTCAGGACAGCTGAGTGGGTTCATCCTTCATATACTGTCAGTAGAGACTCCTCTCTGGGATGCAAATATACCTTTCTTAATGAGCTCCTATAGACCTGTTTAACTCAAGGGGCTGCCTGTGCAGGCAAGTTGCTAACAAAGCAGTGGGCAAGTATTTCTACAGAAGTTACAGCACTAGCAATAAAACCAGGAAATTGTCATTATTGCAAGATTTTACAGGGACTGCTGCTGCCATCTAGTGACTTGTTCTGGTCTGCTTTTTAGAGTGAAGTAGTAGGTGGTCAGCTTAAGAAGGGGGAAGCAAAGTCCATGTTTGTTAGGAGAGAGAGAGCAGCATGGCAAGGAGCATCGAGGAGCACCATCATCCATGCTGGATGGGTACCCTGCAGCAGGAGAAGCCCTGGCAGTGTCTGCGAGGGCCCAAATCACCATGCCAGGCATGCAGGCATGCACAGCCCACACTCCTGGGCCAGGGAAAAGAGTAATGAGACTTTCATGGGGAGCGCTGGATGCAGCCGAGCTGGCGGAGGGACACCTTGTTGGAGAAAGTGAGTGCTCTGCATGGGGCTAAGCTGCAGGCTTCTTAAGCATGCCCTGAAAATCTGCCCTTGTCCCTCCAGTGCCTCTGTGCAGGTGTCTTGCCTCGCCTAAACCCAGCGCCGCAAATGCCCCCTTTATTGTTAACTGCAATGGAAAGAGAAAGATTGAATAGACCTGGAGACAGAGTGATCCTCTCATCCTGCAGGTGGTCCATCTGGATCAGGGCTGAGCCCTATCAGCCAGGCTCTGTGGGAGAGTGTGGGCAGCAGCTGCTGGATGAGTTTGCTGCAGCTCCATCCTCGCATACTTGTCCTGAGCATCAGGTTCACTCCACACAAAGAGCAAACTCAGATGGGGAGGAATGGCTGAAGGGCATCGCTCCCTACCAGGCAGATCAGCACAGGGGAATGAGCTTTATTCCCAGGTGCTGGCTGAGCAAACACTCCCCATTCATGCAAGAAAGATGCTAAATGAACTGTGAACATCATGCTGATATGGTGACTGCTGAGAGCCTTAGTCCTGCAGGTCCAGTCTTTGGGGTGATATTAGTTTTAATATCCCTATTAGACTGCCTGGTGTGGAGGAAATATGGGACCTAAATACAGAGTTGAACCATTATGAACCCTAGCTGAGGTTTTTATTCAGAAAAAGTGTGGTAGAAGTGGAAGTGCAGAGAAAAATTAGCAGAATGCTCAAAAGTAGGCAATGTTTTTGTGCCAGAATTACAAGTCTGGTGGAGTCTCAGTGAGGATAAGAGATGGTATAGGGGAGAATCTGACAGGAAGCTGGAAAATCCTAGGTGTCCTGGAGAAGGTGAATAAGAACAAAGTGTTCAGTGATGTTTGTTTGCAGGGACTAATCAACATCAAATGAAATAATTATGTCTAAAATTTAGAAAAGAGAGTGACTTTACAAGTCACGTGTGATGAAATGTTAGAGCTCCCTGCTGCCAAGTGTCCTGGAGACAAACACATACATGGGACTTAAGACCAATTAGTTGTATTGATGGGGAAGAGTTCATCACCTTAGGATACAGGCCCAACAGCCAGGTATATGCCTGAACTACAGTAGGAACCCCTGTGCTCATGGCTCCATGAAGGAGATTGAGCAGTGGTTGTCTGTTCTGGGTCCCAGGCAAACTATAATGAGCTGCTCCTCACAGCACAGCTGCTATGAAGGCATCTGTCTGCTGCTTTCCCTGGTCTGGACACATTGCATCTGGAAAGCTATTTTGGTATCCACCTTATGTCCTCCCATGTGGACATTAAGTGCAGTGTAGTCAATGTGACCCTGTTTCATATTCTGTCTGTACTGTAGGAAGTGGGTATCATATGCCAGTTGCAAGGCAATGAAGAACCAGACCCAGAATTTTAATTAAATGCTACATTATTGTATAATTAGTTTAGTAATACAATGTCAGTCAAATACATCAGAGTACTATTTATCATTTTACCTCAGTATCCTAGCTTATGTGAGGCTACCAAGCAATTTTTAAAAGAATCCCATATCCTCTTGCAGTGGTGTTTCTTGTTGTTCTTTTGCAAGGGTTGATGCTAGCTACTGTGAAGTTAAGGATATTCTGGAAATATTTCTATGTTTGGCAAGTCAAGAAACTAGAATAAAAAACAGAAAATCATAAACATTACAAGCCAAGTGTGTGTCAAGGACTGGGCTTTCTTGATGAGCTGTTCTCTTCCAGTAGTGCAGAACAGCCACAAATTCAAGACAACATGCAAGGTTACCTCCTACTATATGGAAAGGCCACTTTTCTGTTTGAAAAATTTAGCCTCTTACATAGGTTTATTTATATTTATAATGGAAAAATGGAAATGGAAGAAGAAGTAAAATAAAGCAATAAAAAGAGCTAAGAATGTAGATTTCTTTTCAAAACTGACATAAAGAAATGAAACAGTATGGATTTATTTTCTGTTTTTGCAGTGCCATGGTTTCCCAGAAGTATCCAGGAGCTGGACAGATTTGCCAATCAGATCCTAAGCTATGGAGCTGAGCTGGATGCAGATCATCCTGTAAGAAACAGATAGAAACAGATTTTTTTATATATTTTTTAACACTTCTGTGCTTATTGGGACTGCTATGCTTTGGGACAAATCTAGTAGACTACACCTGTGTGGCTTAGACCAAGAAGGGTGCCTCATGTCTAGAGTTGGGAATCACCCCAGTTCCTGGCATAGACCCAAGTAGACTAAAAGTTGCTTTAATTTAAGCAAATACCAGCAAATCTAAAGAATTACAGAATCCATCAGAACATAGAGCCACCACAGGGACGCCTCTGGTTTTCCCAATTAATATAGTCACGTCTGACTCATTTGGTGAACTACTAACAACAAAATAAGAAGTTGCATCTTATAGCTTAGAGGTAATATGAATTTTATTTTGTTTATTTTTTCCCTCCTTGATCACATACATAAAACTGAGCTTAGTGAGTTGTTATGTGCTCGTTAAATTTGACACAATTCTTGCAAGATGAGATACAACAAAAGAAAATATCCCTGCTTCAAAAAGTTTGTTGTTTAATTAATACACTGAAAAAGTTTTGTTTACTGCCTAGTTTATAAAAAAATATCCTCCGGTGTTTTTTTCAGCTCTCCCAGATACAAGAATACTTCTGCCTCTACTCTCTTTCAAAGCAAACAACTTATTTTCATTTGTCAAAACACACTGAGTTCCACACAGTGCAACAAAATTGCTGTTATTAGTTTAATTGAGATAGGGTGATTATAAATAAATTACATGCAGTGCAACAAAAATTGCTGCTATTAGTTTAATTGAGATAGGGTGATTAGTCATTCACTACCTATTGCTTAATTTGAGATGTGTTATGTATCATGTACAATGATTCATGATATTCAATGTGATTATATTAAAAACAGAATGAAAGGAGATATATCGAGTCAATGGCCCCCTTGTGTGTCATGTAGGAATAATCCAAGAGTGTACTTGAAAAAAAAAAGAAAAGAAATACAAAATGGATTTTGAAAAGCATGAAGCATCTCTGTCCCAGTTCCTAACTGTTCCTAGAATTAATTAGTTAGTAAGCAGTTTTATCCAAGTTGCCTTAAAAAAAAGTCCAATGGGATGTGTGTGCTGGGGTAAATAAACATGACAGAGCATAGAGTGAAAGAAGAAATAAATTAAAGAAACCTGTATTTTTAGTACTTAAGTATTGTTGGATTTAGTCATGAGTAACTCCATGACAGGTTAATCTGGGACAGCAAATTTTTAGTCCATCTATGCCTAACATAAACTCTTAGATCTGCACTTTAAATTCAGCTTTCACACTAGTTTAATTGGGTTACACTGTTCCTCAGTCCAGTTCAGCAATGTACCTCCAAGTCAGGTACCTCCAAACTGCATCTGTACCCACTGAGTTACTGTTATTTGCACTGTAGAAATGCTTCCTTGCTGGGAAGGACATTTCACTGCTGTAGGTGGTAAAGCACACTCCTAGACCTGAGGAACTTATAGTCTAAGTAAAGGACAGGAGAACACGTGAAGATCAAGAATTTGTATTTCTTACCTCCCCAATAATATAGATAATTAACTGCAGAGGCCAGGATGCTGATCACAAAGCCTATTCCAACTTCTATCAAATTAAATGCCAATAAATTTGTAGTATAAATGAGGCTTTTAATCTTTCTAAGTGATTATTGTTCTCCCCAAGCATTAAAAAATGAACACCTTTGAATATGGTTCATGCTGAACTGAAAAGCCACTTACAGAGTTACAGTCTGACAGAGATCTTCAGCGTGTTTCTAACATGGTTTAACTCTTCTAGACCAGACCAGCTATGTTAGAAACTGCAACAAGTTTCATGTAAGACAAGATCAGTGTCATGCGAGTACTGTTGATGCAGCAGGTTGCTCTCTGGGGAGCGCTTAGCCTGTGCTGAAAAGGAGCCTGAATTCCTTTCTCATAGCAAATGGAAGCATGAAGGTGATAGGGGGAGAAATAGGTAAGGAGACTGTGCCTGAGTGACTCCTCCAGTCACTCCTGCTTTGTCCTGTAGATAGACAGGTAAGTCCTGAGGATATGCCTCAGTGCAAATATACAGGATGGAAGGCAACTTTCCTTTCGTCTGTTGTACTTAGCTTGGCTCCTCATCAGCTTTCTGCTCCCTAAGATCCCTCCAGCCGCATCCGAGAGCGCCTTGTGAGAGAGAGACTGCTCACCAGCTGGACTTACACAGCAAATGCCTGTCTCTGTTTCTGTCCAGGGGTTCAAAGATCCTGTGTACCGAGCTCGGAGGAAGGAGTTTGCGGATATCGCCTACAACTATAGACAGTGAGTGCTCAGCATACGTGAAGGAAAACAAGCCCATGTCTCCCAACCTCTCTGCRGGCACTCGCTCTCCTGCTGATCGCTATCCCTCCATAAGTGTCCTGCTGCTCTTGGCTTTTCTCTGACATATGTTTAAATCTTCTTGTTCACACATTTATCCCCAAATTGCAGTAAAACAAAAGTAAATTGGTCCAGGCACACGTTCAAATGAGAACGTGTGCCTGGACCATCTCTCCCAACAATATCCCTCTTGCTTTGTTGTCTAATTGAGCAGCAGACTCAGTTGCTACTATAAAGACCTGAACATTGAATAAAGCCACTTCTGGTATTCTCCCCATTAAACCAGGACGAGAGGGAGGAGTGCTTATCATTTACATTAAAGCAGGAGCTGCATACTCTATTAAGATGATGAATAACTTATGGTTTTGATGCTAATACAGTGCCTGATACTCTACTTTTATCATGTCTGACCCAGTTGCAATAAGCAATTTGGGCTCTCATTTTCCAAGAAAAAATAAATGGAGATGATAAATTCAGATAGAACAGGCTTGCTTGATTACTTTTAGTAATCACATCTGGAGGAGATACAGTTTGGCTCCTAAAGCCCTTCACATATTCATACCAGTACTACTGGACATGATTCTTGCAGAGATTGGTAAAAGCAAAGGCTAAGGTAAAATATATTGCATAATCAGGTCTTTATTTTGTTTGACACAAGTGTTCAAGTGATGAAGAGATAGTCCCTGAGCAAAACAGCTAATAAGCTAATCATAAAATATGAGACAAAATTGGACTGACTGATATGAAGTGAAAAATGTCAGGAGCCTAGTTTAAGGGTAGAAAATTTTGATGAGATTTTATGGCCAAAGAGAATGGATTAATTCCCATTTATAGGTTTCCCACAGAAGATGCTTCCTTCCTGTATAACTGATAGAAGTCTTTGGCCTCCAGTTTGTGGACTCCCATCAAATCCTACCTATAAAAAAAAAACAAAAACAAGTAAGCAAGCAAGCAAATGAGATTCAACCTAGAACCAGTTAGGAAGATAAGAAAACATTATCCAAGACATAATGAATTAATATTTAGTTTGTGATCCAGATTCTCAGAGACATTGCAGACAGAGCTAACAGCCTGTTCAGATCTGGACCTAATGGTCCCCAAAACACCTTCTATACCTAATTCTTAAACTTGCAAGTGAGCTCTTTCAGTGACAGAGCAAAGAGCAGAGTGTGAGTGCCACAGTCTGAGCTTCTTGAGCTCATGGACATATGTTTTTAATGAGCTTGAATGTTAATTTAGACATGTGTTGATGTGTCCCTAGTGCCCTTGTCCTGGGCACTACACCTGGCAGAGACACTTTCCAGGGTCTGCAGCAGGGAGGAAGAGGCCAAATAGGCATCTCCTCTGTGTGGGAATGGGTGGAAGGAGCATGGGCAGGAGGAGAGGGACAACCAAAGTTATCAGACTTCATGCAAAAGTACCTAGAAAGGCAAATGTGTTTAGCTTGTGAAGTCATCTGCAAAGGTGAGGCAGCTCTGAAACCTGTTGTCTTATGCCTTTCTTCCCCCTATCAATGTAATCTTTTTCTTTTTTCTTCTGTATTCCTCTTTTTATATATAATCTATTTCTGTACACTTCTACTTAAATTGTCCTCTTTTCTACTGCCATTTTTCTCTTTCCTCCGCATTTGCCATGCCTTCTGCTTTCTCTCCCAATACATTTGCCTTCTTTTTTGTTAAATGCCTTCATTTCCCTGGCCTCTATTTTCTTTGCTTTTAGCTTACTTGCTCTTCTCTCTCCATTTTACTTTGCTTTCAGCCCTGTTGATATCTAGGATTTTTTTTTTCATTGAAATTTGAAAGCTTTTCAAGCCATAGCTTCCTCCTCTAGCTCTGAAAGGTGGCTGAAGATTAATTAGGAACAGCTGGTGCTATAGGAACAGTCCCCCAGCAGTCTTCATAATTCAAGACCATGTTTAAAGCTCCACAGATCAAGGAGGGCTGATGTGCAGAGGCAGAAAATGACAGTGCTATAGAGGAGCTGCCCTGAGGCTCAAGTGAAAAATGAGGGAGTGGGAGATGGTGGGGTGTCATGAGAGCTTAACAATGGATTTCTGTGGCTTGGAAGACTCCAGCATTATTCCAGCAGTGATGTTAACCCTATTAAGTTACTTAAAACCCTTTGATTTTTCAAAGCTGCTGGATTCACCTATGGCCCTGTCATTATTGCCAAGGAAGCAGCTGTCCTCAGGAGGCCAAAATACTTTGCTTATGATTGCCTAATGCCTGTTAACTTCAGTGTGAGATGAGCACATGGAGGCCTGAGGATATGATTTGACTCAAAATTACTGATTAAAATTAAAGGAAGAAAACAGAGCTGGGTGAAGTCTGCATATGTAGTATGATCGTTAGGTGTGGCTCACAATTACTCTGACCACTCTAGATTCAGGTTTTTAGAACTACTTTTTGTATCACTCATATTTTAATTTATGTAAATTGTATTAGAAAAAAAAGAATTGCAGCAGTTGCTGAATATTTAGAGAGAGAAATAAATTAAAACCATCAGCTACTGAATATTATCATAAGATCATTTTGATAAGACAAATATGCACTAATTTATTTTCACTACAAATTGGTTAATGGTCAGTATCTCAGCTGGGGTGCACAAAGACATCCTCTCTCCTACACCACCAGATTCTGGCTAGCGCCAAGTAAAACTCCAGATGATGTTGCTGATACCCAGGACTGGTTCTTTGTCACTGTCATGGATTGTATGCATTTTCTTTCTAGTGGACAACCTATTCCTGAAGTGACCTACACAGAAGAGGAAAAGAGAACATGGGGAACTGTCTTTAGGGAGCTGAAGAGTCTCTATCCAACTCATGCTTGTTATGAACACAATCATGTGTTTCCATTGCTGGAGAAGTACTGTGGCTACCGGGAAGATAACATCCCCCAACTTGAAGATATTTCAAAATTCTTGCAATGTAAGTCTGAAGCATCAAAAAGATCCAAGTAAGGCCAAGAAAGGCCTCTGCTGTTAATGGTGGGGAATGTTTCCAGAGATGGAAAAGCAATTCCTGGTTTATCACAGGCTCCCTGTGAGTACTTGAGCACATCATTTAGCCTCTGTCTCAGGTCCCTCTCTGTAAATTTTTCAAGGGTATAACAGCAGGGATGTTCAGATATCTTGATGTTGGTATACATGGGTAGAAATTAAATGCTGACTAGCACACGGGAAGCAAAAAAAAAAAAAAAGAAAAAAAACA
Source organism: Nothoprocta perdicaria (assembly GCF_003342845.1). NCBI lineage: Eukaryota > Metazoa > Chordata > Aves > Tinamiformes > Tinamidae > Nothoprocta > Nothoprocta perdicaria. The sequence goes on from NW_020455317.1 coordinate 219,679, forward strand.
ATGAGTAATTATTTTTCCATTATGACCAGTCCTAATAAGGTTAAATTAAACACACTAGGTGTTTCTAACATACCATCTTTCTGTCCTATCAGCCTGCACCGGCTTTCGCCTACGTCCTGTGGCAGGTTTGCTCTCCTCTCGTGATTTCTTGGCTGGGCTGGCCTTCCGAGTGTTTCACTCTACACAGTACATTCGCCATGCATCCAAACCCATGTATACACCAGAGCCGTAAGTACTTTGGCATGGGATATGTGGAAAGTTGCATGAGGCAATTATCCTGCATGTTCCTGCATTTCCTCCCCGTTTCTCTTCATCCCATTGCCCTTCTGCACAAAGCCAGGCTGAAAACTGCTTTGCTCTGATCTCCCCAATCAATGCCCAAGGAAACTGGAGCCAGCTGCATGATGGAAACCCTTCCCCCAGCCCATGCTGTTATGCAGTGCCTGCAAGCCTTGTGCTCCATCTCCAGCAGAGAGCTCTGAATTACGTTTTTCACAGACTGGATTACACCTTTCCATCTAAGCTCCCAGGCTGATATATCATACTTCACTCTCTGTTGGACTGGGCTGTTAGAGCCCAGATTTCCTGAGCATATGTCTCCCTGAATGCCTGCTATGCAGATCCCTGCCCTTTAAATGTCTTCAACATACCTTGCCTTCCTGGGAGCATCTCATCCCTCTCCCTTTTTCCATTCTCTGTACCTTTTATTCTGTTTTCTTCCTTTCCTACCAAAGGGATACAAACACTTCATCAACTCCCTTCTCTGTTTTTCACAAAAAAAAAAAAAAAAAAAAAAAAAAAAAAAAAAAAAAACCCAGTCAAATTTAGCTGAGTTCTCCCCAGACATGCCTGCTGAGCTGTGAACTTTAAATTGCCATGAAAATAATCCCACCTGAAGAAGGGTGAACTCCCATTTCTGAGGCTCTGGGTCTGAACAGGGGCCAGGAGTGAACTCTTGATTGCCCTGTTGACACCATGGTGTCAACAGTAGCCTAAGCAGCTCTGTCATCAACCAAAGCGATCTTCCAGCTTTTTAACATTCCTTTTGGTGGAGAGATTTCTTTTGGGCATTTTATTACATGAGGAAGAGGACAGTTGGAAAGACAGTTTTCTTTTCCAAAGACGTTCCAAAGAGTGTCTTTTCCAAAGACACTTGCTCATAGTTTCATTTGACTTTTGCCGAGACCAGAATTGCACACGTATCTTGTAGGATTTAACAAGTGCAGTGGTCTGTTCTACTGGCTTTAACTGCCCTTGAAATAAGTGTTTTCAAATACTGTGGCCACCCAGGTCTTAGAGAAAGTCTATGCAATGATTCTACAGGGCCAGCACAGTAATTTTTAGGTATCCATTCAAAAACTGACTCTTTCTGAGATGTCTGGTGTCATCCAGGACCAGACTGGATGCTGGTCCTGGATGACACCATTCTGGCAGCTTGGATAGGATCATCACGTTTGGTATTCTCTATGGGCATCGTTAGGGAGGCTGAGCTGAACTGCTTTTAGGAAAAGTTTCCCTTTCCCTCTTGACTGTCGAAAGGGACTAGGAAGCTAACCATCTAATTTTGGATTGTAATATGAAAAGAAACATCTGATCTTGAGATTAGACTAGTCATCCTTAAAGTCAGCCCAAACAATGCAGCCACCCTTCAGTGATAAAAAAAGACAATACATTATTCTACCTCTGATAGATGTATGAGGAAAAGAAAYACTGAAAACCCTTGGATGTACAAACCTTCTGGTCAAGAAAACCATTTTAGAGCACTTTAGACTCCAAAGCATCATTCTCGAATAAGAGAGAGAGGTCCTCTTTTTCCACTTCTGACTATGCTCAGGCTCTAAAGAATTCATCCTGCACTGCTGCACTTTTCCTAAATTATATTAAAATGTCATGTTTTCCTACAGTGATATTTGCCATGAGCTACTAGGACACGTACCTCTTTTTGCTGATCCCAGTTTTGCTCAGTTTTCACAGGTAAGTCAAACACCAGAGCCTAGTTAATTCAGAGGATGAACAAAGGGTTATGGAGAGGTTCACCTTTAAACTTATTGATCAAGAATGTTTGAGGTCAGCTGAATCTTCCTTTCCAAATATTGAGGTGTTAATTGTTTCCTTTTTATTTGGTTAACTGAGTGTGAAGGTCTAGTTTGTACTGGGTAAGTGCTGAAATTACAAGTGTTCACAGCTGATAACTTCAAAAGTATTATCAAGAACCAAATAAAGGAGGCAGTATTGCTGCATTCCTGAATATTATTATTCAAGTACAGCTGAAGGCATGTAAGTGATGAATCCTGAACAAAATTATATTGTACACATAATTCAAGAAGACCTTTATTTATTTATTGAAACTGAGACACAAATTACATACAGCAAATTTTTATTGTGTGAGCTTGTCTTTTACGGGCAACCCCCTTTGTGACCCCATTGGCTAAAACTCTCTTTGTAGATGTTGATCCTTCTGGGAAATGTTAAATTGCCCCATAGACAGATGAGTTATTGACCCACTCTACAGTCCAATAGTTAGGGAAAGTGAGGAACCATCCCAGTAGCCCATTATGGGAGAAAGCCGAAGAGGATCTCTCTCTTGGGTAGTGTTCCTGGCAAAAGAGCCAAACCTCAGAAAAGGAGTAAAATTTTGGCTACATCTTTCCAGAAAACAAGAAAAGACAGAAAGATAGACAGACAGACAGAAGGAAAGTAGGAAAGAAGGAGAAAGGGAGGGTAAAGGAGGGAAGGAATAATGGATTTGATGTTATATGCTCACAAGATAGAGATTAACTTGAAGTAGTCGATAAGCATTTAGTACTGCCTTCGGCTCTGCCCTTTGCCAAGACTGGGGTTTTCCTTGAGATACACCCTGCTATACCTTGTTTCTTTAGGACTTAACTTTAGGACAAGGGTTGCCCTCTTGATTTTTGGTGTATAGGGAGGACTGATTCAGCAGTGCACTGACCTCACTGGGGGGGGGGGGGAAAGTACCTAATACATACAGTTTTGTGCAGCTGCATTCTGAATCTGATTATTATATTCCTCACAGGAAAGTCTGCAAGATAGAAAAAAACTCTTTCAAATTATGACCTGCTACTCAGGAAAAAAAAAAAAAAAAAAAAAAAAAAAAGATGATTAACGTCTCCAGGAAACCTCCTGCAATCAGGGCCCCATAAAAAAAAAGACAAATATTGAAGGTGTATGGATGTGGTTAATTTACCTCCCTTTTACTGTATCATTCTTTTTGATGTGCATTGTAGGTTTGATTAAAAGCCTGTCAAAGCAAAAGGAAAATATTATTTGACCTCAATAGTCTTTGTACCAGGCACAAAGGATCATGCCTTGTAAATGACACTTAGACAGCACCCTTTGTTCATTTCTGGAGAGATTTCTGGTTTAAAATTGATGCTGCATGATAGGAACATGTCTTGTAAACATTTGTGTGTGGTAGTAAATGGTGGTAACATTTAAAATGTAAGAAATTACATAAGACATGTCAGGAAGAATGTTTGTAATAAACAGCTTGAAGAATAATGGTTTATTGTTACAGGAAATAGGACTGGCATCTCTGGGAGCTCCGGATGAGTTCATCGAGAAACTTGCTACGGTAATTTAATAAATGAGGGCTCAATTTTCCAAAGCACTCTGTGTTGTCTTAATTCTGCTGCCACTGAAGTCATTGGTGGAACTCCCATAGAGTTGAATGGAAACAGAATGAAATCCATGATTTGAAAACCACACCCTGAAACAGTTGCTTTAAAGGAAAATAATTCTGGCATTCCTTACTCAAAGTGACAGCTTTGATTAAACACAGAGGGCCAGACAAGGCTTCCTCCAGTACAAACATACTGGGTAAGAAGAGCCTTCATTCCCCCAGGAAACTTCAAGAGGAAACTTCAATATCTGTATTACCTGCTAGCATCCCTTCCCTTTCCTGCAGCCAGGCAGATAATGTCTTCTGCCTTGAATCCTTGCCTTGAGTCTCTTGAATCCTACCATGAGAGAAATGGATCACAGAATTACAAGCTCCAAATAAAGGAGGATATACCTATGAGATAGTGTACTTGACGTCAACTCATCTGGATACAACTTTGCCCAGTCTTTGCTGTTTCTGGTAGATGAGGTCATTCCACTGATCCAGAACAGGTATCCCTTCAAACTGCCACACAGTGACAGAACAAAAAGTCAAGCTAGGCCACACACTATCTTCATTGTTAGGGTCCTCTGTTGTACTGACAGTTCATTCCCTCCCTCGCAGTAGCTGGAGTTCCTCTGTGGGAAACAGGAAAACATAAGTCTATCAACACAGATTCAAACTTCAGTGGTTGGGCCATCCAAAATGAAATTTTATTGCTATAGTTTCATTCTCTATGCTCCTCACAAATGTAAGCACAATAAAAACCACTGTCTTTGCCAGGGAAGCAAATTAATTTTCAAACACACTAGATCTGGCACTATTCCCCTTCTTGTGGGGGGAAGAATCTCAGCCTGTGGGGAAACTATAAAATCTCTACAGTTGATATCTGGGACATTGTAATGAGTCTGAGCGGAGATCTTATCAGAGTGTGCAAGTACCTGAAGGGAGGATATCAAGAGGATGARGCTAGACTATATTCAGAAGTAGACTGCGATAGGCCAACAGGCAATGACCACAAATTGAAGCACAAGAAGTTCCACCTGAATTTGAGGAAGAACTTGACTGTGAGGGTGACACAGCACAGGGACAGATTGCCCAGAGAGGCTGTAGAGTGTCCTTCTCCGGATGTATGAGAAACATGCACACATACAACCTTGTGCAACATGTTGTAGGTAACTCTGCTTGTGTAGGTAGGTTGGACTAGGTTATCTCCAAAGGTCTCTTCCAAGTTTAATCATTCTGTAATTCTGTGATTTGAAATAGAAATGTAAGCTCCACCTACATTCAAATCAGCAATGTGCATATGTTTTTGATCAAGGAATCATATGTTTCTATCTCTTTTTTTTTTAATAGGTTTATTGGTTTACAGTGGAGTTTGGACTCTGTAAGGAAGGTGATTCACTGAAGGCATATGGTGCAGGGCTGCTGTCTTCATTTGGGGAGTTGCAGGTGTGTTATTAAAACAACATTTCAGAGCTGTTACATAGTTCAGTCTTTTTTTTATATAATCACTCAAACTTTTTTTGTGAATGTCTTTGAAATATTATTTTCCTTCATTTTTTGTGCAAACAAATGGTGTGAAATGTCATATTTCGTTAGACAGGTCTATTTAATAAAAGTGCCAACACATATACACAAAGGCTCAAACCTACTTCTTTTCTGCTTAGTTTTCAATCCTACTTAGCAATGTTATTGACATTACATAAAAGCAAATCTTTCCTATCTGCAAGTGGGTGGCATTCAGTAACTCTGACTTTCTTTTGCAGTAAATGCAGGCACTTTTTACTGAAATAATTCCTTACTCTCTTGCTTTTAGTACTGTTTATCAGGTAAACCTGAAATTAAGCCTCTTGTCCTGGAGAAGACTTCCGAGCAGAAGTATCTTGTTACTGAGTTCCAGCCTATCTACTATGTTTCTGAAAGTTTTAAAGATGCGAAAGAAAAGCTAAGGTAATACTTAAGGTAATTCTATATAAGATCAAATTTCTTGTCCACTGCCAATAGGGTGGATCCCACTCCCATGATAGATACTGGATTGGCAGTAATATTTTGATAGGCATTAAGAAAAACTGCAAAGATCTAAGAGACCAAGCAGTTGTTACACTCAAAATCTTGTTTTGGGCAAAAAGGGGAAGGAAGTTTATACATGAAGCCAAATAAGATTTTATCAGTCCAGTCACAATGCCACAAACATCATAATTAGTTCAATCACAATGTTATTAACTTTACAGTTAAAGTTATTATACAAGAAAACCTCCTAGTAGCTACTTTTGTTTTCTCTGAAGTTACACTGATCCTTCCACTGTTCTTCCGAGTGTAGATGAAAAGTAGGCAGCATCCTGAAATTTTTGGAGGAGGGATACGATGTTAATTAATAAGGTTTCTTCCTCCTGTTAAATCTTCCTTTCTTTCTTCTCTTCCCAAGTTCTGCTTAGGGCCCTTTTTATCTTTTTGGACTTGCTCTTTATCTGTTAATCTGCAACTCTGTATTACTTCTGATCTTGCTACATGTGGTGCATTTTATATGCACTAAATATTTTTAAATTTGCCCCTTTTGTTTCCCCTAAAACCACTTTTTAGCACTTCCTAGGTTTGCATTACCATGAATTGTTGACTGCTAGGGAATTGCTGGTAGTCCATAGGCCTCAAGTATCATCCTATGTCCATGCTTTTAAGGCATCTACTGTCAACTCACAACTGTACTTCTACATGCAATATCAATACTCTAAGGTCAGAGTTATTCATTCCACACAGCATTACTTCTTGTAATTTCTCCATATGCCAAAATGTTCCTCCTTGCAAAATAATTACCAGGCATTATAGCACATAATTATATGGAGTTAAGCAAAGCTAAAATAAATTAGTTAATATCCCCATGATCATTAGACAATTGCTATTACTGTTAAAAAAAAGAAACAAAAACACAAGCAAGCCTGACGATCCCAATCCTGAGGCCTTTGCAGTTATCTTGATAGACAGTCTGTAGTGTCTTACAAGCAGTTTGCCTACAGGACTAAAGGGCTACACAATAAATCTTTCAATCATCTGTGACTCACATTCTGATTCAGTTCCAGTTCAGCCAAACTATCATGGTCCAGGTTCAGTTCTGGGCTTCAGTTCTGAAACAGGAGTGACTCAGACTGCAGTTATGGTTCAGCCTGGGATCCCCTTCACAGCAATACTTCTATTTTTGTTTAGAAAACTCAGTATTTCTGAATGTCAGCCAAGGCCAATGTGGGTTAGACTTGATTCACACTCATCAAATCTTTCATGGGAATTGCCACACAGGGACTTGTCCAGACCTGTAATCTCTTCCTCTTTATCCTCTCTCCCTTTCATGGATAGACACGTACTGTGATCAGCAACATTGCTGCCGAAGAACCTCTGGAACTCTTACGTCTTTCTAGATACCTGAAATTTCTCCTCCTGCCATTCCCTTCATGGTGATACCTCAGAATTGCTGACCTTCTTTTCTGGTCTGAGCTGTTATAACATTCCACACAGTTTCCATCTTCTCTGTGTATTTCTCTAAGTGAGGAGCAAGCTCCTGCAGAAGACAGCAAATGTGGCCTTACTCTTTAAAAAAGATGTTTGCTCTCCTTTTATTTGTTTCAGTGACCAAACTGGTACACTAGTTAAATAGAAATGGAGGCCTGGGAGTTGTTTTGGTGGTGTATTGCACAGCTGAACATGTGTGTATCTGTAACAGAAAACCTTCCTGAAAAATTCTTCAGAGGCCTGCCTTAAAAAATTTACCTTAAGGTGTTCAGTTTCTAATCAAGATCTAGTCTTCAGTTGAGATTTAGGAAGACTGTCTTATAAAGTGGATCCCTCTGCTTGAAATAGCTGGACTGAAACCACCAAACAGCTGGACTGAAACCTCTTTCATCTTAGCTACCATAATATTTTTCCATTGGAACCCTCTTTGGTCCTGCTCAGCTATCTCTGAGACAATGCCTTAATGAGTGGCGATTAGGGCTAAACTGAAGGAATAGTATGGAGGTGGAATGCAGCATACTCCACAGTTCTGAGCGTATGGATTTTGCCATGCTGAGTCATGGTAGTTGCTGTATGATGGGCCTCCATAATCAACCCTTCTGTGTGATTTCCTTCCTCTTTCAGCAATAACTCCACTAATCCAAAGCAGATATATAAACCGGTGTCCTGCTGGGGTTTGCAAGGAGCCTTAAACAATAGCTCTGACCATCTCATCCCATTCAGAGCCTTCCTTTCCCACATTTCTGTGGTTATGCAAATTAATGTTTCTCCAAGATACCAAAAAGCTTAGCATTTCTGCCACGGAATTGACCATTTTTCAGCTGGAAAGGCTGAGGATATGGGGTGGCAAGACTGCTACTTTGCCCAACTGACCATCTCCAACTTTTCAGATACCTGGGAGTCAATACTAGCTATGTTAGAAGTTAGTCCACTGCTTACTCCAAGGTATGCCTGAATGGATATTTGATCTCACTTTTCCAGAAAGTGTAAACACAGGTCAAAACTCCTGTAACTCCTACTACTGAAAGGAAAATCAGATATTCACAGCAAATCCTGATAGCTACTTACTTGGCCTATATCAGCAGCAGTATTCCCGTGCTAACAGCATAATTAGTTCTTTGGGGGAAAAAAATAGTAAACACAAATGCAGATTCAGGCATATTACAGCATGCAGATGCTCTCAGATCACTTAGCAAGAATTTTGGTAATTTTTCAACATAATTTCCTTATTCCTCTCATCAAAAATGCACACACCAGCTAAGAGATAGCTACTGATAAAAAAAAAAGACTATTTCATGTTTGTATGTTTTTTTTTCAGGAAATTTGCTTCAACAATCCCTCGTCCTTTCTCTGTTCGGTACAATCCCTACACGCAGAGGATTGAAGTCCTGGACAATGCAAAGCAGCTGAAGAACTTAGCTGACACTATCAACTGTAAGGAACTACAAATTTGTTACCTCGAATGCCTCAGACTTTGGATCAGAAACAATAACTGCAATGCAAATTTTATCTGGATACCTTTTAGGCTTTAAGCTTTACCAAGATTAAATAGCAGACATCGTTTATGGTTAAAAAAAAAAAAAAAAAAAAAAAAAAAAAAAGCTCCAATTCAATCCAAGTTTCAAAATAGCAGTTCCAATTGACTATAGTTTGTCATATCTGAAACAGTTTTACTGGAAGGGCTAGGAAAGACTGCAGGGCCTGGGAATGGGCTCTGTGGCTCTACCTCTTCTTAGTAAGGAGGGGAAAGTTTGGTTTTAGCCACATTTTCTTTAGTGATTCTAGCCTTTCTCTACCACATTTTCCACCTAAAACTGGCTAGTCTGACAAGTGTTGTCATTCCTGATTCTGCGAGCAATCTTGTTGTGATTAATGAAGGTGAGGGACTGACTGCAGTTCACCACTTTGCTCACCTTATCCTTTCAGAGAACGGATATAAATGGTAAATCTATATAGAAGTGTTAATATTGGGCTAGCTGTAGGATTAACTACTCCGGTTATTTCCTTTGCAGGTGAGATGGGAATCCTATGCAATGCACTTCAGAAGATAAAATGAAGATTTTCCACAAGTCTTGCTAATCACTAGCTCCTGATTAAAAATGCTGTCATGTGCAAATGTTAGTCTTCATCTAGCCATAGTCTATTAGCTTACTATGTACTGCATAAATGCTTATGTTATATATCTTAATTACTATAGATTATCAGAGAAACACCTGTAGGTGACCCTTGACTCTCTTGGGCTTCATATATTAATCTTTTTTTTTTTCTCATTAATGCATAAAACCACCTTATTTCAGGGAGCCTGGGGAAATCCTTCCTATCTCTTTGCTAAAAGCTAGCAGAAGGAGTCTTCCACCATACTGCAGAGCTACAGCATGTCACAGATGTAGGATTACATTACCACCTAGGGCACAGGGCCAGAAAGATAATGACAAGCACAGATTAATTCATCTTGCTTCCTCTCAGTCTTCCTCCTGTCAGTCTCTCATATTTGCAGTTGCTCACATTCCTCTTCAGTCCAAAGCTCTGCACCTTTCAGGAGATGTATTATAATGCTTGACCCTTTACGCCTTGACCTTTCTAAGGGAGAACTACACCTATTCTTCTGCACATGAGCTGAAGTAATTCCTCTTCACTGAAGTAATTTTACTTTTTTTTTTAATATAATGTTGCCATTGATCCAAAACACAGTTGCTACTGGAAAAGACAGCAAGTATTCTGCAGCCTCATTAACAAAGATTTATGGTTCTGTCTTAATCTACTGTATTTGCACAGGCTCCAATTCCCAAAAGGTTTGTGCATGCCAAGAATGCTGTGCATGCTGTGACAATTTGACTTGCAGAAAGGAGTGCCTAAGCAAAGCACCGAGACTGCCCATTCAAGGAATTAAATACCTGAACAGTACCCACAAACAAAGATACTTTTAGAGGAGTTACCTAGTTTAGAGTTGCCTAAAGTTTTGTGGTGCTTTTTGCAAGTGGGTGTGAGGTTTGTTGACATTTTGCACTAGCAGGAAGCCACACAGATGCTTTAACAGCAGTGCCTTATTCAGCCCTGCTACAACTTAACCAAGTGGCTGAATGAGAGAGAGACAACAGCTTTATTTCAAGACAACTGTCTCTGAATTTTATTCAATAATTTTCACTCAAGGCATCTAAATGCCTTCTTAGCATTTACAGTCTATACAGGCTCTACCGTCTATAATGCCTCTCTGTAGTTCCCTCATTTAAGGACAAAGGAAGTCAGCACCCACACATTGGAACTGAATGGATCAAAACTGAACAGTATCTCCAGCTTGGAACAATTTAATCATGACACTGAAATGATTCAAAAATACACATTTCTGTTAGAAGATACAAAGATGGAAGGGGATTTAAAAGTCCACAAAGTCACATACCTACTGTTGTACCACTTTTGTATTTATAGTTTGAAAATCAATGGAGCTTTAATGTAAGCATCATTCTTTGGAAGACAGAAAGTACAGCTGTTGCCATTTTATTTATGGTGGGTAATAACATTAATCTAAGGATACCAGCTGGAGCCCTTTTCAATAGAAGTATACTTATGCAAAATGGTATCATTTTGGTGCTTTGATGTATGCTTTTTTATCTCTGCATCTCTTTTTTTCTTTTTTTTACTCCTCATGATGTCTGTGTAGATCATTCAGTCCTGCTTGGCATGTATTTTCAGTGTGAAAGTAGCACATATTTCTCCTGGTATTAGAGGACACATAAGGTAACAGTACCACAAAAGGACAATTTCATCCCAAGTGTGAAGTCTTTTCAAATAATCCTCATATAAGCTGCTGTTATGCCTAAGAGTGGCAGTAAATATACAGTGATATTGAGAAACCATGTGTATGAAAAATTGTTGAAGAGAATTGGTTAGAAGCATGATTTTATGTCTCTTACTGCAAGTATAATGAGGAATAACTCCAGCCAAAGCAGCATAACATTCAACAAGACTGAGAGGAGAGAAAAAATTAAATGATCAGTATCTCAAAAGCAGAAGAAATAAACTGTGTYGGAGGACCGAGTTTAAAAGTGTCCTTGGACATAGTCCTGGCCACATACTCTAGGTGACCCTATGTATGCAGGGGGGTTGGATTAGATGATCTCTAAAGGTCCCTTCAAACCTTAGTGATTCTATGATTCTATGATATGCGCTTTAAGTAACCTAATGTATGTTGCATTGCAAACAGTATTTTTTAATGGATGACTACTTATGTTCAGGCTAAAGAAAACTGAAGTTGTGTAGGAAAAGGTCTTTTGTTTTATCTGAGTAGTGTAACTCTTCTTTGTAAGCTACCTACACAGGTTGGTAGGAGTTAAATACACAAGTTGAGGGAGAAAGCCCATATGAGGTGGGGTCTATATCACAGGAGTCTGGCTTGCACTAGTTGGGTGTCATTCAACTGAGCAAGACTGTGGAGCTTTAAGAGGAAAAAGAGACAGAAAAGAACACTTGATATTGGTAGAAATCCTTATCATCTATACTGTATTGCCTAGAAATCTACATCATAGGCTCAATTGCACTTGTTTTCCATACTCTGTACATCGTTGTATGCTGTCCTAGACCCATGTTTTGATCAGTTTTAATCTCTGTCCCACCATGTTCATATTTCTTGGTGTTCTACCCTCCAGTTCTCTGTCAGATGAGTGAAAAAGACCCCTCATGGGGCCTTTTTCTTTTGTCAAGGCCAAGGCCAAGGGCAGGTGATGGAGCAAGAGGTGGAGTCAGCACAGGTTACAGAGGAGGATGGTCTCCTCTAGGCATACTAAGACGCCTACATTGGGCAACAGCCTTGGAGTATGGATGATTGGATATGGATGATATGGAGTATGATCCCCAAAGGATGCAGAAATTATTGAAATTGCTGAAAGAGAGGAGTATACAAGAATGCAATATTTTAAATCCTGTCACTGTCTCTTCATCCCTCCTTCTAACCCTGCTGGCACTTGGCAGAGAAGACTTTTTTAATGTTCAAATGTAGCATTTTCATTTAATCTAAATAAATGCAAACATTAAAACTCCATCTGTTTCATCTGAGTAGCACTGTGCTCATATATAATGATGGTTTTCAGCATGGAAACAGATCTAGGCAGTTTGCCTGGGGCAGTGATCTTTCTAAGTTCTCAACTCAAAGGCTGAACTGCTAGGGTTGACCCCACTCTTGAGGTGGAAGACCTCCACCTTCCAGAGGGAGGACCTGCCTGTCTCTGTGGGAGGGGAATATACATCATAATTCCAGCAGGGCTGAGCTACAGTCCATGGGACTGGTCTTCATGGGACTGCCCTAAGCAAAGTTCAGGGTGACATTGGATTGTCCAATGGCTGGGGAAGCTGGGAGGGCCAGGCCTCCCTCTGCTGGGTCTGCAAAATGCTGTATAGCATAGCCCACAGTCCACAATAAGCTCTGCCTGTGCAGCTTCTGCACTCACAGTTAGGTCATGAGTCCAGTCTGGCTGTACTAAGAAGTATCAATTCACACAAAGGAATTCACATGTTCCTGGAATGTGCAGTTACTGGTTCTGTACAGAGATACAGAGTTGGGATTTTGGCATTAGATTGTGGCACTAGAAAGCCATTGGAGCCAGATGGCCTCCTCTCACTAGTATCTCTAGCCAGTGCCTCAGAGATGCATCTCAAACTCTTGTGTGTTCTCCTGTTTGTCCACATGTGGCTGGAACAAGAGTCATATGTGGACATCTGGGTTATGTTCATGTCCTATATGTGGGCACTCATGTAGCAATACTCCATGGGGCAGGCCCAGGCCAGATTCAAACAATTATGCTTAGCTTTATTTGTTTTCCTACCCTCTCCCCAGTGCTGGGGGAAGGCAGGAGGGAGAAGAACCTTTCTTTTTTTTCCCCACTACAGTCCATCCCTCCCTGCTTTCCCACCCTCCTCTCATCTGTACTATTTATCCTGCAGCTGCTGTTGAGACTGGTGCTCCCTTGAGCTCTGTGCATTTACCTTTGAAGTGATCCCTTGTCCTTCCCACCAAGGGCTGGTAGGGGTTCTCATCGAGTTTGTGGGGAGGAGAGTATTGTTTCCCTGGAGTGCAGCAGTGGGTTCTGTGTCCTTTGGGCTCCACTCACCCAGGGGTACAACTCACTTTCTAGGCTACCATGCTGCTGCAAAGCCTGTGCTGCCTGAGGTGTGTACAGGATGTTGGTCTCTGGATCCTCATACCTGTCTCCTGGGCAAGGAGTGACAACATTGGCGGTTGGGATTGGCCATCTCAGCCAGGCTATAACTGGGGCAATTAAGTCCTTCTAAGTACTGTGTCTTGAAGCAAGGAGAAAATTAGTGATGTCATGGTCTTTGGAGAGCAAAATAAGATGGTCATTGCTCTGACTTCCCTGGCTAGGAAAGAGTCAAGAGGGAGACAACACTGGAGTGTATGACTCAGCCAGGATCAACCCTGAGGTGCGCTGGGAATCCCATCTAAATGTGGGAATACAGATCAATGACTTTCCCTGTAGGCCTGCTTGATGGCTTTTCTCAGGAGTCCAAGTTCACCTGAACTTGGGTTAAGAAGAAACAGACACACAGGCCCAGGAATATGTTTGTGTATGACAAGGGATGCTCTGCCTTGGCAGGTGCAGAGCTCAGCTATCCTTATATCTGCCCTGTTAGCCATGAGGAGTATGGATCCTGGGTTTTTTGCTCAGCTATTTTTCTAGATGCAAAATCCTGATAAAAAAAAACACTGCCTGATTTCCAGTAGTGGAAATTAGGAAAGTGCTTAGCCCAGAGGCAGCACTTAGCTTCTGTGGGCCTGGGTCAGGACAGGTCAGACATTAATGAAAAGATCAACAGTAGTCAGAAGATTTTGACTTTTGCTCATGTTTTCTGGGCACCATATATATGTTGCCACAGTTGTGTATACATAGAAAGCACATCACTCAGATGGAAGTAGGAGTTGTGGAAGGACTCCTAGGAGATGGAGCACGTCCAGCTTGGAGGGGACCCCCTGTGGGGTAAGAAAAGAGGAGAATGAAGGACAGTCTCAGATATGGGGCAGGACAATCCAAAACAGGATATCTAAAAGAGGCTCAGGCAAACTGGCTCCTCACAATGCCCATCCTCAGTGAGGACTGGCTTTAAGACACATTCAAACAGAGCAAGAGTGCCCTGTTTTGAAGTCACCCAGAAAAGGAGGTGTTTCTTGGGCTCTTGTGCACAACCTACGCAGGCAATTTCCCTTGATGTGTCTGGCATAGCCAACATAAATGTCCCCACATCTCACTCAGTAGGAGCCAACTCCACTTGCTGCTGTCTGGCAGCTCTGTTCACACCACCCACATAAGCCCAGTGCAACTCAGCTCACATGGCATCTCCCGGCCATAATCCTGGAAGACGCACTTACATCCTCAGGCAGTTTCCACTCAACAGCTGGCAATCACAATCTGCTCCCCTGACTCCCAGTGAAGACTGACTTTATGGTGATCCCAAGCCAAAGGGAAGAGGCAGGCAAGAAGGAGATACGTTGCTCAGAGTCCTTGAACAGGTGAGACATTCTGAGCCACAATGAGGACAGAAGAGCCACTTTCATCCTGACCTTCACACATCCTGACCTTCAGTGAGGAAGACTGAGCTCTCTGGAGCAGCCAAAGTCTTTGAGGTACAGACTACCTGCCTGCCATTCCCGTTCTCCACCAAATCCCTCTGTTCCACTCCTATTGCCTTCTCCTTTCCCACCCTGTATCTCCCCATTTTTAACCCTTCTTTCTCTCTTTGCCTGTGCTCCTGACGTCTTCTGCTTGCTTTCCCTCTTCCTCATCATTTGTGTTATGCTGCCAGCTGTTCATGGAGGTTGGATGACCTCTCCAGAGAAAGTGTGCTGGAGATGGGGAGCAGCTGGACAGAGCTGATAAGAAGAACTGCTGTTTTATGTGAGGGCTGTATACTCATAGCAGATATGAGTGTAATATTTCTTTCAACCAGTTATGGTGACTAGCCACTGCTAAACAGCAGGGCAACATTTCGAGAACGAGTACTTCAGATTGATTGAGGGGATAGGAGCCAATAGATGTTCACTAAGTGTTTGACAGAAGATACAGAGAATACAAGAATTGTAATCTATACCGGCATTAAAATTCTGGACACATGAAACATCCCTACCAGGTGCTCAGTCTGATCAGGGAAAATGAATAACTCAAAAGAGAAGTATTGTATTTTTTTCATATTTTAGTTTGTAATTATTTAATGATTATGTGTTATTATACATCAATAGATCTACTTTCATTCTGCCAGACTCTCAGAGTTACACAGTCATTCATTTGCTATTTCTGCCCAGATGAAGTGCCAGAGTGAAGAGTATCTCATCTTTCATCTCCATCTCTCTCTACCTAATTCTGCAGCGTTTAATCTTTAACTCTGCATTTGTATAAGCTATTTCTAATCTGGGCATTGCTAGGTCCACTGCTTAACATGCACTTCTTATTAAAACCTCTTTTAGCCATCTTGTAAAGACATATCAGAAGTGTGTCTAGACGTACTTGGCTTTTCAGTCCTTGGAGAAGCTTCACCATATTAACATCTGGCTCTTGCAGACCTTTGAAACTCAGATCTATCAGCTTGAAACTAGACAAGCCAAAAAGCCCAAGAACTCTGCTGATGACTTGGACATTTTTCTTGAATGTGAAGTTCATAGAGCTGATGTTAATATCCTTATCACCTCCTTAAAAAGAATAGCAGAGGATGTGAAAACTAGCAGGGAAGCCAAAGGTAAGAAACATATGTATCTGATGGTGTGTTTTTGCTTCTTTTTGGAGGTATTTTTTAGTGTTAACTTAATAATAGTATTAATTTAATTTAAGTTTGGAAAGCAGGCGTGCCTGTATTCACTTTCCTTCAGTTCGTGACTGTTTTCACTTAAGTTGGACTGTTTCCATCATTGTGGAAAGACAGCCACTTCAACTAGGCTGGGGAAATGGGTGAGAAAAATGGTGGGACACTTTTATAGTAAGAGGGGAGATGTCAAAGAAAGACAGCAAAACAAGAAGCTCAGCAGGTGCTTCTTTATGGTGTCTTGGCTCCAGCCATTTGGATCTAGTGGGAGCCTTTGGAGGTAAATTGCTCTGTAACTGAAAGGAGCAGAGTGCAACCAGCTGGGAAAAGCTTTCAGAATGCAGAAAGATGAAAGGATCACTAGTGAGCTTACAGGTCCTGAGCAGATGGTGAGTGGCAGAGAAGCAAGGGATATTCTTTCAGGGAGCAGATCCACTGCCAAGCGTGGATCTTATAGCCGTATAAAAGATCATCAGGCATTTTTTCTTGTGTGAAGGTTGTGCAACTTCTAAGATTCCAGTTTAAGAACAATATTTCCCTCTGGCAAGATGTTGCAAGTGGCTACTCTGCTGCTTGAGCTGTATTTGTTACCATCCTTCCTGGTCTGCAGCATGGCAAATGAGTTTGCTAAAGAGAAAGGAATTTGTCTTTTTTACTGGCAGATGTCCGATGGTTGAGTACAACAAAATATTAAACATCTGTAGACAGTTCTGAGGAAATGAGAGAGGACATCAAAAAGGCATCACAGTGCACAGGGCAGCTAGAGAGGGAAGAGCTTTCTGAAGCTGAAAAGGCATTTTGTCGGGGCTGAGAGGTCTGTGCTTAGAAGAAGCTGTTAATTTCAAATATGCTGGGATTGGGATCTATCACAAAAACACTTAGGTGTTAAAAGTGGGCTGGCTTGTTTGTTGGAGCAAGGGAGTATTAGAGGCATATTTTTCCTCATATTTCTCTCTGTCTTATGTTTGGAACAGGCATAAAATCAAACAGGTTTATTTGAGCTCATATAGCTGGCATGCAAATGGTGTTTTTTTAAGGAATAGTCATTGGTGGATGCGATCAGGATTCTCCTCAGAGAGTCCTAAGTCAAAGTAAAGGGGAAAGCTTTTGTCATTTTGAGGCCAAAGGGCTCCTTCAGCCATTTCACACAGCTTTGGCGCTTTCTTTTTTTTTTTTTTTTTTTTTTTTTTTTAATCATTCTCTGGAAGAGTCAGCAGCCCTGTACAACAACATCAGTATATATCTGTAGCCTTTGCACACTAGCTGTGTTTAGGTACAGTTTATTATGACTAAAGCTGAATCTGACATATCTGACATTTAGTCCAGACAGGACAGTTAGTTATGAGATCAGACACAGGCAAATACAGATACAAATGGAGCTTTTCTCATCCATAACAACTGAGTCTGACAGCCTGACCTCACTATCAGTCTGACACCAGAAAGTGGCATTAACCTAATCTCCTGTTTAATTTTTTTTCCTTTTCAATTTTTCAGTTGTAAATATGAGAAGGAAGTCAAAAAATGTACAGTAGAGTCATGCTCCAGTGAGGTAATTTCTAAGCCAAAGCACTGGGAAGACATTAAAAAAGAAACAAACAAAAATATTTTTAATCAAAAATTTCCACCTCTGGCATAGATGAAATTATAATAATTGGATATAAATAAAAATAGAATTACAAAGGGCCATTTTTTGATTCTCAAGGTTGAATTCACGTAGTTATTTGGAATTTTTCTGTAAAAATCACTATAGAAGTCATGCATGAAAAAACAAAACAAAACAAAACCCAGATTTGCACTGGAAAGTGCAAAGAAGATTTAGATGGATGTCAACAGAATCTACCTGATTTTATTCTTCTCTTCCATGAGTGTCTGAATTCTGCTTAGGCCATTTTATTTAGGCCCTTTTATTAACCAAAATAGCATTAATGTTGTTCTAATCTGTTTACAAGGGAAATAAACCTTTTTTTGTTTCTTTCTCACGTGCTCTGTACAGTTCTGTGTGTCACAGAAGACTTTCCAGATCCACTATCAATTTTGAGAATGATTTATGAAACTAGAATACCCTACAAGACTTTATGTCCTCTTAGTCAGAATTCTTTCACTCTTCTCTACATCTCTTTCTCATAGAAATCCAAGTGCTAGGTTATCTCGTTCCTGAACTATCTCTGAAGTTTTCTAATGAGTTAGTGGAAGCATACTAAGGACTGATCTCAATCAGACTAAGTCTCACTCCTCTGTTGTCAAATGGAAGGTGTGAGCATCAGAGAGAGCATCTGCTGAAAACAGAGATCTAGCAGAGTTAGCCAAACTAATGGTGGAGCAGAGTTACTGAAGTATAGAGTGGGGATATGTTCACACTGCATAGTGCAGTTCAATGTAGAAATGCATAAAATAGCTTGCAACAAATTACCTCAGGCATTGAAAATCACCAGTCTGGGGCAGGATTCAGGGTCATGGACTGTCTTGCTGAGCAAGGCTGAAAACAGGGAAAAGTAACAAATGCAGTGATGTGCATCTGGCTCTCCAGAGATTTCTGCATATGGATTTGTTGCCAAATATGCAGGTTAGGATGTCCATCCTAATGGCTCCACTTTACTCTCTCACATCTCTTTATGTCTCTTTAATAGTAAAACAACAACAACAACAACAACAAAACAATGACCCTGTAACATCATTTATTTGCTGGGGTATCCTGACACTTGGCTATGGTCTCTGGTGCTCCCCTGGGGAGGCTGTTGCTGTTCAGAGCATGGGTACAGAGCTCTGTGCAGAGCAGGGATAAAATAGAGAGGTCATAGCATGGACACGAGTCTGAACCAATGGCTTTACCATGTGTTTTGTATGGATGTGATACAACTACTAACAAGAAAAGATGGCATCTGAATGGACATAATATTCCTAACACATGACAAAAGTAAATATGCTCTTGGGATCCAGTTCTTCTCTCAGATTCACGCACACAATACTCATTAACTGCAGTATAACTGGTATTATTGCTACACTGAAAATTATGTGAATAAACCTAAGGGAGAAATTTGGCTTGTAGTATGCAAAATGATTCCAATAAATTCAGAATATTTCAGAATAATAAATATTTGTACAGTGATGCTGATCAACGCTGCTTTATGAGTTATATTTGTAACACAGTGCCAGATTTCAGATTTCATTCTTATTATGAATGGTGTAAAATTCAAGGGGATTTGATTCCACATGTCTATTCATACTCAATACCTGGAAAATCCTGCTTGAGTCTCCACTTTTAGTAAATCCAGAGGGAAAAAAAGAACTTATTTAGTAAACAAGCCATTTGAATATACACCACTGAATCCATCTTTAACACAAATGTTAAAAAAATGGGTAATAGGAAATTCATCTGAATGTCTATACTTTCTATAGATTCAGTGATGCTTCTAATGATTTTTAGCTGCTCATCACCCCTTCCTTTCCTGGATCATAGACTATCATGCAGGCATAGTAAGGTGGTGCCAAACTCAGTGCTGTTATGCCCATCTCAGCCCTGTGCTGTCATCTTCGTTCTTAACATAGAAGGGAAGTGATTTATACTCTCAATTATTCCCCAAATGAAGAGATGTCCGTAATCTAATAGTGTTTTTTTTTGTTGTTGTTGTGTGTGTGTCTGTGTGTCATCTTTACTTAATTTAACTTTGTGTAGTGATCTGCAATGTGGCATTTACAAACAACTCAAAAATCTTCCCACCAAGCCATGCTACTTTCCTTTATGGGCACAGTCCTAAAATTTTCTGCAAAATGTTATGGATGTAACCAAGAACAGACTTTGGCTTACTCTCTTTATAAAACTCAAGATCATTTCTTCAGCAAAAAGCCACTAAACTGAGGGCTAGTCATTTTGAATGTTTCTGCCAGCTATAAAATACTCTTAATGTAATACACTTTTTTTTTTTTTTTTTTTTTTTTTTAACTCAGGGCTACACAGAAAAGGAAGGACTTTCTTTGCTGACCTTGCTTTCAATTACAAAGTGTAAGTATAAGTCAAAAGCAAGTGCATAGCAAAAGAGAAGAAAAGTGCACACTAAACGGACAGGACTGCAGAAGCAGCAGCAAAAGGGAAGAGGAGATAATGTCACCCATGCATAGAAGTTACTGACAACCAAGCAGTGTATGCCTGGACAACTCCTTGCTAGTGAGTTTTTGAGTCACTCCCTTAAATGATACTGTGTCCAGGGATGGACCCTCCAGACACAAATGGTGTTTTTGTTGCTGGATTGTCATCAGTAGAGGCAAGATCAAAACTTAAGGCCTCTTTTCTGTTCGATCAAGCAGCATATCTATCTATCAAGATATTTATCAAGAATATATAAATTTAAAATAACAATAACAATATAACACAGTTTAGTATGTACTGTTTTGTTGTCGCTCTTTTCATTACAGCAAATATTCATGGTATAGACAAAGAAAATAATACATAGAAATTGAACTTGAAACCTACTTGAAAAACGTAACTTGTTTCCTGTCTTCTTCATAGGGGAGAACCTTTGCCTTGTATCAAGTACACAGCACAAGAGACTGCTACTTGGTGAGTTCACTTTCTATACTCCTGCTTCTGGGCCACATATGGAGAGTTCCTTCATAGGATGTGGCTAATCCAGCGTTCATAGTATAGACTGGCCTTGCCTGTTCTCCTCTAGATCTTCTTTCCTGTTAACTTCAATAGCATCATCCTCCAGCACTTAGGGTAGAAGAGATTTTGGAGTTCTTCCAAGGTGCATTACTTTATTATAAAAAAGGGTTTTTTTTTTTTTTTGAGGTTGTAGGAAATGATGAGCAAGTTACTTTCACATGGCTTCAGCATTTTTTCATTAGGACTTTGTTTCTCTTGAAGTTTCGCCACTCAAAAAAAAAAAAAGCTCCAAAAAATCATTCAATTCAAAGTGTTTGCAAACATCACATCAAATATGTCTTAGATTTGGAAGAATGCAGAATTTTTATTTCATAAGTCTCTTTCCATTTTCTTCAACTATTTTTTACAAATCTCAGTAAGTAGCAGTAATTACATATTTGTATGCTAATATAAACACAGCGATGTCCAAATGTCCCAGCTAAGGCCCAAGGGTCAGGCAAGGTACCGCATATGCACATAGTAATAAGAGAGAGTCTATTCAGAGAAGTTTATGATCTAAATGGAAAGACAGCCTAAAGGTGTGAGAAAGGAAGAATGATGGCCACATTTATAGCTGTGGAACTGAGAAAGTGAAAGCTTAAGTTACTTGTCCAAAATTACACAGGAAGTTTGTGTCAGAGCCAGTAATTAAATCCATATATTGGAAGTCTTATGCCAGAATCCCAATGACAGGGCCATCCTATCTTTTTCAGTGGTTATTTTTTTTAAAATAAGTTTAGTGTGCCACAGATCATGAGGGGTGTTGCCCACAGTCATAGAGAAACTTTGGGTCTAACTCACTCCAGCGGTCACATTTTTTATTAAGCACTAATAGTAGGTTTTTACAGAATCTTTCATTTGTCAAAGATTGATGGTCAGTGTCATGTGCATGATTGCTACCACCAGCCAACAATCTTGGCATGGGATGGTGTGTGGGAATGTCGTATTTAAGAAAATTTAATTTTGTGTTCTTTCCTGTTTTCGTAGTTTGTTTCCAACCTCTGTCATTCCAGCCTTTCTCCACCTAGATTTAGTCCCAGTATGGTAAGTCCTTTTAAAGGAATATCTGCCCATTTCCCCAAAGAGCCAGCCTCAGTAACCTAGGTTTTCTTGTTATGTAAAGCTGTTTCCAAAATTAGACTTCCCAGTGGTGATCACATTTCCCTAGGGCTGTGCCCTGAGGTCAGCTGCATTACAGCACCACTTAATTGAGCACAGTCAAATTGAACAGGAAATTTGTAGCCCAGACTAAATTCCCTTGGTGTTTACTCTGAAGAGTTGTTGGATGCCTTCAGTTTGTAGCAACATGGTTATAAAAATGAAAACTAATCAAGTGCAGAAACATGAAAACAGAGGGTACAGATGAGCTGAGTTTCTGTTTTCAAGTAGGTTTCTTGGAAGGCTCTGAAACTAACTAGTCATAACAGATGCCTTATGGGTAAAAGATAAGACAAGCTAAAAAGGAGAATCTAGGACAAAACTATGTGATTGCACCTGCCACATCTTTGTAACGAAGCTCAGTAAAGACACTTTTCTTCTAAACAGAATAAGGAAATTTATTTAGATAAAGGTATTCTTTTAAGTGACTGGTTCTACTGTTCATTGTGTTCATTTCTAGACTGTATAATAGTCTAAACTTCCAGGACTTTTTGCTTTCTCTCCCTGGATTGGCTGGCCATCAAGTGGCAACTTAATGGCCTTCTAAAACTTAGGGTGAAAGTGGTGTGACAATAAAGCAAACACTACACCAAATCCTCAGCCAGGGTCACTATTTTTACTTTTTTTTTTTTTTTTTCATATAAACACATATACATTCTAACTGAGAATACATTCCTGTACTTCACATTATTTATTTATTGAGACAGAAAAGTCTAAGAATAAATTTCATCTCATTCTCCTTCACTCATCTAAAAGATGGTTCTTTACTCTGTGGTTCTTTTATAATCAAAATAACACCTCCAAATAGTGACCCATCTCATCTAAGATAAGGACAAATTAACAAATTAAACTCCTCTCTAGAGATACCTGCTCCTGTCCATTCACTATATGAACTAAGATGAACATCCCCATGAGCAGGACTATACAGGATTGAGACAGGACATGTATATTTTGTCAGAAATTCAACAGGGGTTGAAAGCAAGCTCACTGCTGGTCTCTGAGACTGCCTACATTTCTGTGGTAGTCAATGTTTGCACACACTGTAGAGTGTTTTGACTTTGATAAAAGAGAACTTATGTGCCAATTCTTTGAGCAGATGTAAATAAGCCTGTCTTCTCTAGACGTTAGTCTGAGGCTGAACTCTGTACTGGTTTAGAAACAATGCAATCCCTCTGAAGTCAGTATTATTCAATGGGGAATACACCAATACAACATTTGAACACTAGCGCTCAGTTTTTCCTAATTCTTCAGTGGAAATGGCCCAGTCTCCTACAGCCTTTGCAATAGTGACAGCAGTCACTTTTATTTTTTTCTCTACTTTTTTACTCCCATTCCCTTTGCCCCCACCCCATTCTGGTTCATTACTCCCAGACAGTGTAAGATGAGCATACAAATGGAGAGAGCCATTACCAAGGACTGACTATCACCTCCATAGCAACAATAGCTTCACACACACAAGAATACAATACAATAACAACAAAAGGTCATTTTTTTTAGCCAGCATTTCCAAGAATGATCTCAATTTTCATAAAACAATGTTTATAAATTTACTAACACCCTAGGGCCATGTCTGAACAAAAATAACCATTTCTATAAGATTCTTTGCCATGCTATTACTACTTATTTATCTTGAAATAGATATATTCCAAACCACAGTCCTGGATCCAAATACCATCAAACCTAGGAGAAGCTTGAAGACTGTGCCCAAATCTGGTTAGACATATTTTTCTTCAGCTGATCTCTTTCTTTGTAAGTGGCTAAGTGCTCCAAGAAACTTWTGTGCTTTTTATACATATAGTACATGCCAGGCATTTTGAACTGCAAGAATAAGAACCTCTCTGCCTGTGCAGATTTTACACTTTATTATCAAGAAAAGGTTTTTTTTAGGAGGAGGGTGGTAGGAGTCAAATATGGGTTAGGAGTTAGTATGGAGAGATAGCATTTCAAATTGTACCACTTCTAATTAGAGAACACTTGGCATCACCAAACAATGCAGAGAGGGCTTCAACATCACATTCCCTGCCACTTTCCTTGAGCATATCGTGTCCTTATTCCTAAATCGAGAATGTTTCTGAATTGGGATTAGAACTCTATATTTAATGAGCCTATGTGAAGGGATTAAGCAGTTTTGCTGAACAGACGCCAGCTTCTGAAGGGAGGACGGAACAAAACCTCTCTCTACATCTTGCAGGCACCAACTTCCAAGCACCGTATGCCCCAAGTTCTTTTATTTTTTTAAGACAGTTGCCTGTGTTGGGGGTTTACATCTATCTAGGAACACGAAACTGTGGCAGAGAAGTGCTGCTTTTACTGAGGAATGTCATGCTGAATGGCTTTTCTTCTCAGGAAAGAAGTCTAGAGGAAGCTGAGCAACCTCTACCCAACTCATGCCTGTAAGTAATAACCTGGATGCTCTCCAAAAGCTGGAAAAAATACTGTGGCTACCAAGAAGACAGAATGCCTCAACTTCAGGATGTCTCCAGATTTTTAAAAGACCAGTCATTATGAGTCATGTCTTATTTTAAACAAACAAACAAATAAACAATACAGTTTAAATGAATTAAATTTTAATGTGGCATTCAGGGACTCAAGTAAGTTGCTCCCTTCATTAATAAGTGATACAAATAAGCTTTATTAGCCTTTCTGTTGATGAAAATATTTTAAGATATTGTCGTCTTTAGGGAATATTAAGTCACTGGGGACAAATTTTTAAATGCACCTATAATGTAAAGGACTGTAGAGCTGGGAGATGAAAAGCATCTCTAATGGGCATACCAATACCATCCCATTTTAGCTGTAGGAACCTCAGGTGCCAGGACCAAAAGTGAATGGAATTAGAGCATAATGCTTCATTTCTGGCATCCCAAGTTAGAAATATTTACAAGGACTGCAAATTTGTRTTAAAGACAGTCTTATGCCAGTCATGCTCTGGCTAAGGGTGGGACTTTTTATGATTTTTATGATTACGAAATTGGGTGGGTTTTTTTTGGCACAATCTTCAGCAAGGCCTGAGTTTTTGTTCTTTAAAACTTGAATTAATTATGTACTTAGGCTCCTTCTTGTGTTTTGGTGTATATTGTTGCCTTATCCCAACTAAACGCTAGGTTGTGATATGTCTCTTAATATGCCTTGGCATGCAGTTCAAGTATTTCATATACTACCTCCCATAGGGAGATTTCTTCCCACTACTTGCTAGCTCTGGGTCGGCTAGCCCAGCATATGTCATCGCTGACCACTGCCTTTGATAAACTGGACAGTGGGGATGCAGAGAGAGAAAGGAACATACTGGAGGGAAAACGACCTTGCTATAACCAGCTCACAGACCCAAATAATGCTGAGCAAATCCTTTTGACTTTTATTACTAACTGGACTAGAAGTTCTGTCTGGTGTCATCTGGTTTGGACATGAGGTTCATTTTTTAATAGAAATGTACTAGAAATGTACATACTACTTGTAAGTATTCCACAGCTATATAAAAGGAAATTAAAGAGTTAACCGCATAACCTTGTCACATCATAAGTGTTTTTCTAAAGAGTTAACTAGATGAACCTATGCACTTCTTTCTTTTTAGGAAGGAAGTTTGGACTTAGGCATTCATTGTCCTCCACAGCTGGAAGATATTACATCCAGTGAACTCTAGCAAGTTCACACTACAATGCACAGGCCTGTACGTATGAGCTTTCTTAGGCCAAGAATTAAGCCTTACAGATCACTTTAGGTCAACTGTTCAAGACCTCCTCTTCAACTCTCTTTGACTTCAGAGGTCTTTGAGTAGCATATCCAATCATCCACACCCCCAATTCTCTACTGATTGCTCATTTTATTGTACAGTAATAAAGCAAAAGTTCAGATTCGGCAAATAGTACCTTCAACAGATGACTTTTTCCTACGTCTTTTCAGGCACTTTGCCAAGGCTGTTGCATTAGCAGTCTGTCTGATTCACACACTTAAATTTAAAAAAAGGGCATCTAAGGGAGCTCTAGCTGTAATTTTCATTTCCCTCCTGTTCTTCTTACATGTATGTTAAAACAATATAAATTTCCTTAGACGTCTTCAAAACTTTATTTCAAAATTGAGATACTTTGGGCTAAATTCTGTGCCTGAAAAGTGCACCATCTGAAAAACACATCAGACTCACATCATGCTCTAAGGCAACTAAGTTCTGAGCTTTTGCGGTGCCTCTGGATTGGCATAACAATGCACTGACACTAAGAGAGTACTCAATCTGCCAGCTCTTGGCTAGGCAGAAGAAATAAGGAGACAGTTGATGACCTATTCCCTCCACCAAATACCCTGCTCTCYTAATTTGCAGAGTGAGAGAACAATAGCTATCTGCCTTATGCTCCCCCTTGTTGCTATTTTTGCTTAGGATGTAGATGAAGACATTGYATCCATAGATTTATTTTCTGTTGTTCAGCTTTTATGCTATTCTGTACTCACTGCTTTTGAATTAGGTTCAGCAATAGAAAATAATCACAGCAAACATTAGCCATCTAGTTTTCTGTCAGATAGAAGCACTCCTTGAAGTCCTGCCCTCCTTGTCAGGTATTTATTTCGTTTCACTTGAATTTCTTCAAGTGAAGGCTCCTTCTCTCTCTCTCTCTCTCTCTCTTTCTCCTTCCTTCCTTCCTTCCTTCCTTCCTTCCTTCCTTCCTTCCTTCCTTCCTTCCTTCCTTCCTTCCTT
>NW_020455317.1:246329-258751 GCF_003342845.1 Nothoprocta perdicaria
TCTTCCTTCCTTCCTCTCTTCCTCTCTTCCTCTCTTCCTCTCTTCCTTCCTTCCTCTCTTCCTTCCTTCCTCCCTCTCTTCCTTCCTTCCTCTCTTCCTTTCTTCCCCTCTCTCTTCCTCTCTTGCTCTGTCTCTGTCTTTCACTTTCTCTCTCCTTCTTTCTCTCTCCTTCTTTCTCTCTTTCTCCTTCTCTCTCTTTCCTTCTTTCTCTTTCTTTTTCTCTCTTTCTTCTTACTTCCAGAAAAGTGCTAGCAGCTAGACAGAGCAATAGAAGAAATGCTAGAAGAAACATTTAAAACAAGCCAAAAYAAATCTTGTCAGTGGGTTGTTTTCTGGTTGGGATTTTTTTATTATTATTGCTTGTTTACATAAAATAAATTAAGTTCCAAGCTTCATGACACAATAGACTATAGATAGGGAAGCGAGAATAAAGCTTTTTTTAAAAAAATATTCTTTAAAGCAGATGAAATGGTATTTATGAGAGCTGGGAATGCAACACAGATTTTGAATATAGAATTTCAAGAAGATTATCATTGTCTTTTAAAGCAGTGTTTTTTAATTTTCTTAGCTTTACAGATCACCAACATATTTCCCATGTAAATGCAGATTATGTATTCTGMTGATCATAAGACTCATCACCTCTCATAGACCCTTTCATAGTTATGGAGGAATGTCTGGGGCAACACTGACAGCACAAGTTGAACTCATGATGCAAAACTCTGTATAATTCTGACCTGTGAATGGATTTTTGCAAAGCAAGATACATGATCACATCACTGCAAGAGCATGTAGTTAGTTCTAGAGAAAAATTATGCTGAAAAAAACAGATGGAGGAAATAGGATACAAGGATACAAGAACACTTACAAAAACTCAGATATTAAATGGTTAAAGACTAGGTTCTATTGCTCTTTCCTCTAATGAGGACCTTTTTGCTATCTCTCCTGAATGTTCCCATTCTAAACAAACCTGAATAGAAAGCTAAAATGGAACCTTTGGCAGTTGCCAGCCAATACTTACATTTAGAGCATGCATAGATAGACTGCAACAAAGTTGAACAATATGTCCCAATGTCATTGCCCTGGAGTGTTTTGAACTAGACTCACTGAGGAACTATTGTCCGCCCTGTCTGTGATAGCAATAGCGATTCGTAAAATAGCCAGACAATGAAAATGCCMATTTTATTCCCTGTTTGACCATAGTGGTCCTGCGTGACCAAAGGTATATCATTAACATGTAGGAGATTGTAGGTATATACATGTAAATATGGCAGAAACGTAAATTGCACGTGGCAATATTTCCATATCTCACGTAATTGCTGTGTGAGTAAGCAGAGGACTGGTGACATGTATGATATGACAAGCCAATATAGTCCTATTATCTTTAAGTAGAGGAAGAATAGAGCATGAATGGTACCTGAAACTGTCTCCCTGGAGTGCTATTGTCATGAAATTAACCCTAGAATTTCCTCAATACTGTCCCATTTTCTTTTGCAGAAAAAAACAGGTTTTCAGCTGATACTAGCTGCAGGACTGCTGTCTGCTCATCACTTCCTTAGCAGCCTAGCATTTCGTGTCTTTCAGAGCACACAATATATAAGGCATTTCTCTTCTCCTATGCATTCCCCAGAATCATAAGTAGGATATCTTGGCACAACTCCATTCTCTTAAATTGTTGGGGGTGATTCTGTAACTCTGGAGCTCTATTCAGTAATCCACAGAATGAAATAATTTGAGAACTGGTAGCTGGAGAGTTTGAAGGGGAAGTCATGCATGAGAGGATGTGAGTCTCTGTCTCCCTTGCAACACTGTCTGGAGAAGGAAAAGACTGGGGAATATCTGGTTTAATCTTTTCATTCTGCCTTTATTTACCATCTGCTGGGTTTTGATTCCCTACTGTGAAACTCTCCCAGAAAGTGCTGGCCAGACAGCAGCAATTACATTTCATGAGAAATTACAAGTTTGGACAGACGTTTTGGTTGCATGTGGGACAAAAGAGTGGCCTTTCAAAAATGTTGTGACATAGGAGATTACTGCCCATGCCATCCCAGAGGAGTCAATAACCAGAGCAGTGGGGGCAGTTGCTCCCCCTGACAGAAGGGACTGCTCTATCCCCCTCTCTTCAGAACCAGGCCAGGTATGCAGGCTGCTACGGTGCAGCTGAAATGGTCTTAATCCTCACACTAGCTCTCTCAGGAGAGTCTATTGGGTAAAGTCGTTCATGAGTTGTTCATGCAAAACAGGAGAAAAACAGACTTTATTAAAGGTGAAGGTTCCTTGTTTTACAGAGACTGAATTGCCATGAGTTGCTGGGTCATGTTACTATGTTAGCTGACAAGGAGTTTGCTCAGTTCTCACAGGTAAAATCCTGCTTGACCAGTTGCTCCAAATAGTGTCCAATAAACATGCCGCAAAGTAATCCATCTCCCCATGCTTGAACTGCTGTATTAACACTTGGTTGTCTCCTGCTTACAATGGTGGTGGGCTAGCAGTGCCTCAGGAAATATGTACGTTTTCAGCTCACACGATACTTTATTTGTGCCCACCACAATGTCATTCATTGGAGAAGTTTTTCCTTTTACAGCTCACCAGATTCTCACAGCATTGCTCACACTAGTGAAGAGGTTCTTAAAATAAAGCAGGGCTTCTTCATACCATTAGGGTCTACTTAGTGTGAACAGTCAGTGTTAGACCCAAGTGAACTCTGTGACTTTGTATAATTAAATAATTCAAAACTATGAATGTGCCTCAAAAGCACATCAGAGGGTAAAAATATCATATTTTAGGTTTATTAACGAGTGCCGTGTGAAGAAACGGGCAAGAAGTGTAGGCAGTTATACTATATCGATTCCTGCCAGAATATCTGAAAAAGAAACCCAGTTCACCTCACGTAATGTAACTTCCAATTGTATCAAAATGGAAACACGCCAGTTTACATTTTGGTCACAAATATTGGTGACTACCAGATTCAAATTAGTGGTTCTAAAGCATATTCTGACATTCTATATTGCATTCTGGAGAACCTTCTTCAGTTCAACATCAGAAGAYATACTAGACCTAAGAGATTGTAGTAATTTTAAAACTTTCACCTTAACTCTTTTCTCATCTATATTTCAGAATATGAGATCATTTAGTGAACAATACAAAATATTTTCACAGTTGAAATTCACCTTTGTTCCATTCAAGATGGGAAAACGAATGATGAAGAAAACCTTTTTTTTTTTTTTTTTTTTTTTTTTTTTTTTTTTTTTTTTTTTTTTTTTTTTTTTTTNTTTTTTTTTTTTTTTGTTGGTTGCATTTTATGGTCCCTAGGATAGCTAAGAGGGGAAACAAAGATTCTTGCTGGCAGAATAACAGTTAACTCAAGAGGGAGCATACAAGAGAGTAAAAGGAGTTTTCCCTATGTACTTTTGGCAAGAAGTGGTGTAAGAAGTGGAGTACTGCATTTTTACAGCAGGACTATCCCCTCAGTCTCTTTTGCTACTCTGCTGGCATACTGCCTTCTCTCACTTTGCTAGTGCAGAGTCARCAAGGATCTGTGGTACCCTTGAACACTGCCAGAAGGACAGTCTAACACCAAGACACTCTGACAAAAATTGAAAAAACACCTTGCTATCTTTCCTTCCAAGGCCTTCTCTTAAATCTTGACAGGGATAGTTCAGCAATAAGTGAAGAGATGGTTAATTTTATAGAGAGAGCTCTGAGGATTAAGCATTCATCAAATGTGTCTCCCAGTAGTACGTAGCCAGGGAAGAGGTAGGCATACTGGAAGCCCTGGAAGGTCATTTTGGGTGACAAAAACAATGACTAGTTCATGCTATTCATGCTAGAATTGATGTGGTCCTCTCCCTTCCCCACTCTCCCTTGGGCTGAATTACAGCAGTTACACTACTGTAACACTGCTCGTTTGCTTACTTGTTTTAGGATATTGGACTGGCTTCTCTTGGATTGTCTGAAGCAGAGATTGAGAAATTGGCCTCAGTAAGTATAGATGGCAGTTTAATATCAGAAGCAAAAGCAAAGGCTTCATTGCATATCCTTCCTTGTGCAGATGAGCCTTCTCTCATATCTGGAATTAGGCACACAAAAATGGGAGCACCAGAAGGATCTTGTCTTCTCTACATCCACGGTTTAGGGTTGGGTAGGAGCTGGTGGGGGTGGGAGCCCAGAAGCATATGAGCATCTGAGAAAAGGCTTATAGCTTTTGCTTCCATACAAATATATTCCAGAAGCTGAGTTGCTACAATTTTAGCAACAGGGGAGTTCCAACTCACTTTCCAGATTCACCTAACAGGGTGGTTATTCTTTGTGATTTTCTCATAAACAAAAGAGGTGTATGAGACCATTCAAATCCAATGCACCCTATATCCATTAATCTCACAGAACAGGAGAGCTCTTAAAATCAATTTGAGAGAAAGTCAAATTCAAGTTTGGAGTCACTAGCCTGTAAGCATCTGTGAGAACAAYTCATGCTATCCCTAGATGCCGTTTTAATATGACCTGAAAGTAGGCTGCARGCCAGATGACTTTTACTGATAATGGCAGCCATTTCCCAGACCTGATAATTTTTGCAGTGGAGGAGATGAGAGGAGCCTTATTTATTCATACAGCTCACGTACACATCAAGGATGAGCTGAAATTCATTCAGGAAAGTAGGTGGACGGAAGGAGTCTGTCACTGTCCACAGCCACACTCATAGTGTGGTAGCATAAGGGCACCATGTGAAAAACATTATGGGTAATCTAAAATCCATCTGCAAATGCCCTTCCATGCTTCAGGACTAGGTGAGACTAGAGGTATTTTCAGAGCTGGGAAAATAGAGGGACCCAATGGGGTTTTTTTTGTAACATCATACAGATCCTGAGTTGGTGGAGTATGGGAGATAGATGGAAAGAGGCAGTGGCACGTTCATAGTTGCTCTACAATTATCCTTCTGTGGACCTGGATAGGCTAAAATAAGATTAAGGTTCATCTTTTGGTTAAGGCTAAGAGAATGAAGGTTCCCAAGGAAAAATTTTTTGCACTGTTACTTAATTCTTTATGATACAGAGTGGTGGTCCTGTTTTGGTAGAACCTGTGGTTTGGTAGAGCCTCTGCACCACCCCACTGGCTCCAAGCTGATTAGAGTTAGGGCCACGGTTAGCAGAATGATGGGTTCCAGATTGATCATGGATACAGACAAAGATCCATGGGAACACAGTTGTGTAAGTGCTATTGAAGCCTTCTGAATTGTAAATGTATATTCTGGATTAATCTTTCAATCTGTAATTGTTTAAAATTTAGAGATCTAATGTAGGTTCATTGCTTAGGTACTTTCACTAGACAATAGAGAAAAACCTATAAAATATTCTCTAACCCAACATAGATGCCAAACATAAATTTTTCCTTTTTTTTTCTGGAAGACCCTACCGTTCTCCACTTACTATAAAGAGAATTCAAGAAAATAGCTTAGATGATATGCCACCATTTTATCCAACTAATTTTTTTTTTAAATGAATCTCTACTTGTTGCTACAGTCTATAGTTGCACAACAGACTTTAAAATATGATCATATCACTCTGCTGCTGGATTAATTTAAGTAGATGGAACTGAGCTCAGGAGACTAGAAACTGTCAGTGTTCCTGTTGTCCTTGAAGTACTATTAATACCATGTCTTGTACCTTATTAAAATAATGAGGGCAAACAACTTAATTAGCTCAAAGTCAAAGACATGGTATCTAAAGAACCACCAAAAAGAATTGCTTATCTTAGGGCATTGCTCCATTTTCCACTCTCCAGTCAAAAATACCTTCTGCAAAATTAGGGGATCCTCAAAAACTAGGATATAATTAGTGCCAAGATTATAAGTACAATAATGATAGAGAATTATCACATGAATTGTAGAACAAGCAGCTCAGAATTCTGCAGGAAGAAGGATCATGGCATGATGCCTTTTAATTGTAAAATTTACAGCTAAAATAAGTCACCAAATCCTATGTCAGAGGTATGTCAAAGATAGCGGGGTAAAGGAAAATATTGTGAAAGGCAGAATAGACAGGAGTTAATAGACAGGAATGTGCCTACAGCAATTTGTGAAAGATGTTGATATTGCTGTGCTTATAGTTAAATTACACACAAAAGGCCCAGACCTGAAATGAGGCAGCAAAGAGCTGTGTATCGCAAAGGAACATTGAAGAGTTGTGACACAAGGCTATTTTCTTGAAAGGTCTCCTGTTTTCCATGTTGTGGACAACATCTTTTGCACAATAGTGATCCAGGAGCTCCGAGGTCAGATGGTGTCCAGAAGTGGCTCTACGTTGCTCATTTTCTTAACACAGTAAGGGAAGAGATAATAGGCTGGCGAAACAGTGAAATACTTTTACCCCATTACTGTCCTAAGTATGGTCCTAATAACATTTATTGCTAGAACAGCCAACACAGACTCACTTTTTTCTTTTACAGTATGATAAAGATGGAATTGACATGATCTTAAAGGTCACATTGCTGCCAAGGAATAAGTCATTCTTAAATTCTGCTGGATGCTGCTGTAGAGAGTGATGCAATGGGTCTTTTCAGGGACCTTTTCTGAGATCCTAAACCACACAGTGGGTATCTCCCAATGCTTATGGGGAGTATGTAGAGAAATCTCCAGGTTATTCTCACTATAATGCTGCT
The DNA here is from genome assembly GCF_003342845.1 of Nothoprocta perdicaria. Taxonomy (NCBI): domain Eukaryota; kingdom Metazoa; phylum Chordata; class Aves; order Tinamiformes; family Tinamidae; genus Nothoprocta; species Nothoprocta perdicaria. Next base: position 252,981 of record NW_020455317.1, read on the forward strand.
CACAGTTAGTAGGATGCATGCTAATTTGTGACATCTTCCAAAGTAAGAAAAGGATATGACTTTATGATTTTATTTGCCCCTTTAATTAGCATTAACACTTTTTGGTAGTGAAAATGGGAAGTAGTTTTTGAAAAATATGCCTTAGAATTTATGTCTTAGAATTTATGTGTTTTGTATTATGCATGTTAGAGAAAAAATAATTTTCTTAAAATATATATATTCAGGCATTAGACACAAAGGCATTTAGAAAATGGCACTTAGACCCACTTAGGCCCTTAGACACATTAGGCATTTACACACAAAGATATTAAAGAGTAAGGGTAAAAGAAAACAGAAAAAAGAAAAAGGAAAAAAACCAAAAATGATGAAGAATGAACTTCCAGCTAAGACTACGATTTTCACAATTTGTTTTTGATTATCAGCTTTATTGGTTTACTGTGGAGTTCGGACTCTGCAAACAAAATGGATCCATTAAAGCTTATGGAATAAGGCTGCTTTCATCTTATGGGGAGCTGATGGTATGTCTTGTACATATGATATTATACGATATCTAGACTAAAACCAGAATAATCTAGTTTTCTAAACTTTGTAGCAAAACTGAAAGATTCTCCTCACATAGCACAATATTCTCATGCTAGATTTAAAATTCTGTTTTGTGAGTTTTTTTTGACAAAAAATATCACTCTTCTCTCTGCAGAACCTACCACTTTTGATAACCTAATGAGAAAAAATGGAGTGACAACAACAAACTATAAACTGTTAGACTATCTATTAGACTTACAGACTAATATATAGACTATAATAATCTATATAGGCTATATAGATAATAAAAATTCTTTAATTCTATAATAATAATCTATATAGACTTACTAGAGTATAAACTATTAGACTAGACAGCTATAGACTCTAGCTGTTTACTGTCCTGTCTAATAGTAATATAGTTGATTTTGACATAAAACTCATGTACCTTTCTGCATTATTCACTAGAGGGCAATATTATGCCTATTATGAGTTCTGTCCTTTGTCCATGGCATTGACCATGTATATATTAGAAGAGGAGTGTCTGACTGGACCAAATGAAGTGCCAGAAAACTAAATAGCATATGCACTAAACAATAAGAAAGTTCTATAGAATTTTAGGTTCTGAAATGCTTTTTAAAACTGATTCCTGATTGGAGTTTTATGTAGATGAAAATCACTGTACACATGTTTGAAAGTGCACTGTTTCAGCAGATTTACTGTATGCCTTTACAAGGAGCTTATAAACAACTAACAGAATGGATATCCATTTCTTTGTTTTGCGAGGCATGGAAGCAGATGATTAGTTCCTAAGTACCAAAATCTTAGCACTGAAATCAGCCATTCTCAATTGCTTGCAGATAGTGAATGCTTTTTTTTTTTTTTTTCCGCATGGGCAAGAGATAAAGGAAAATGGTTGTTTTTTTCAAGTCTTCTTACAAAACTTTTTTTTTTTTCATGGCTTTCTTAAGCTTAACAGATAGATAAAGCAACCAAGCACCAGCTATGCGATATGCTCATGTGGAACCATCATTTTGCTTTTGGTGCCCATGATTTGAGGCTAGAATGATTATGATATTACAAATATTACAACACTCTCCTGATTGGTAGAAGTGTCAACCTCCCAGTCAATGACAAAAAGAGGAGACAATACACTAGCATATCTCAAAATATCTGTCATAGGAGCAGGAGGACACATGGAAGTTAGTGTATAGAAAGAGGAACACTCCCAGACCTTTCATTTCAACTGTGCTTTGGCATTATTTTTTCTCTTGCACTTGCAAAATGAAGAGTTCTGTTTGCAGACTCAATAGTATATGACCTGTAGAGCTGTCTCAYTTGAGAAGTGGAGAAATCTTTATTTCCATCAACTCTGTAAAGAAAAAACGTGTCTTTTTTACTGTGCAGCAACCTGATTTGTGCACATGATACAAGAATGTGCTAACATTACTACAGCACTGCTCCTTAGGACAGTGAAATGTACTGTTTTGGAACAGCAGATCAATGAGCACCTCTGCAAATTAGGCTGCAGTGCAACATATTTGGTTTGCACATCTATGGGTTTCAGGATAAAGCTGACGCTACTAATTTTCTGAGAATCCTTGGTACTTGTATTCACAGTCAATAAGCAGAAAACATGGACTTGTTTTTATTTATCTTGTAACACCGAGAAAATTAAATATCAAAATCCAGTTCAAGGCAATATTTATTTTGTTCTTCTTGCCTGAATACCTTTCCACTTTAACTCAAAAGCATTTAGATATCAAAAGCAAGACAAAAAAGGGCACTGATACTCATGTCTCCAAAACTTATGTTTTGAGGGACCTAGGCTAAAGTTCAGAAGTTCATAAAAGGTTAACTAGTAGCTTTACAGGAGAGCGTCCAGCAATTCTGATTTGAATCTTTAATCATTTCGTCATAAACAAAAGGAGCTTGGCACCATCTAAGGTTAGGTTTGTGGCTAAGAGCAACCAAGTTAGTGAGTGACCTCACCTGTAAAATCCAGGATTGCACTTGCTGTTTAAGGAAATTTAAAAAGCATGGAGTCTATATGCTTGTTACTGCCTAGCTGTCATTAATATTCATTGCAGAATCTATCTGCATGATGTTACCTCTTTTTCTGTTAGTTTGAATTTGGCACAGGTGAAGGTATATGTCACATAACAAACATTTGTATTTAGTGGCTGGGTTAGAGCATACAGCATTTGTGTTCTTGCTGTCTTTCTTTGCTTCCCTATACTTTAATAATTTTTTTTTTTGCTTTTCATTGAAGTAGTAGCCCAGAGTCGCTCGTTCTCAAAACTGTACTATAGAACACAAAAGTATAACTGCACTTCAGATTACTTACTTCTAAATTTGACTATAGGAAAAAAAAAAAACTATTCGTGAGTTGATAAGAGTTTCTTATAATTCCTTTTTTTATCAATAGTTGCTTGGGTTATGACCTGGATAAGTTCTTGACACCTTCGGCTCCATCCAGGTTTCTCATCCATCCTGTTTCTGAAATAACACACAGAGGTGATAGCAACTGTATTCAATAGGAAATGAAAAGTGATGCTTCTTTCCAGAACTGTGTCCCTCTTGCATAACATACCTGAGTCAGGCTAAGGATGGGTGGTTAGTTCACCAGAAATGCCCTGCGTAATCCTTGTGTGAGCTTGGAAATTTTCTCTCTGGAGAGTTTTTTAGGGCTCAACAGTCACCTTGAGCATCTCAAACTGCTTGTGAAGAAATTAATTATACCCATGGATTTAGGTGCTGAAGTTTCCTTTTACAGCTGATGGATTTTATTTTATTTTATTTTATTTTATTTTATTTTATTTTATTTTATTTTATTTTATTTTATTTTATTTTATTTTATTAATACAGCAGTGGTTAAGCAACTACATTAGAGAAAATGAAGTAAAACTGCTCCTTGAACTTGGATTGGAATCTTTTGAGGCTCACAATAGCCTTCAGTCCCTTGTAGAATTTGTTTTACAGTCTTTGACCAGCTCCTGAGAAAGCTCAAGATAAGTTTCATTATCCTTGGGAAAAAGCCATTGTGCAAAGGAAACCAAATTTTTGGTTTTCTGATAATTATCTGCAAGTCTTTTAAATATTGGCCCAGATGTGTGCCTATGGACTGAGGCCTTCTACTCCACTCCTTATCATGTGGCTGATCAGCATAAGTAGTGGCACAGACAGATTCCCTGCAGCTCATGGGAACAGCTGACCTGCTGCAGCATCCTGAACATAGCAGAGAGATTTCTTACCACTGTAGCTTTCCTGCCCAGGAAAGCTGGTAAATTGGGATGATTTGGCCACTGAGGAGGTGATAAAGGCACTATTAGCTAAGGTCAGTTGGTGTACTGCAAGATGATGTCTTCTAACCACCTGAGAAGAGTCAACGGCATCATCCCCATTATGGGATCTGGCCAGGCTGGCTGTGGGTGGATGGCTGTAAACCAAGGAACTGCATCCTAGCTATGAAATCTTCAAAACACTTTCATCTTCTCTACAGCACCCATTCTGATCAGTCTGAATTTATCTGACCCTGACAGAACTCACGGCACCACTTGGCGAAAGGCAGATGATGCAAAAGAAGTAGAACTACTTGCCCTCCGCATGAGATTAGCTCTTGAATACAAGTTGTCTAACAAATCATTCAGTAACAGCGGGTAGGTATCAGAGCGACAGGATAACTGTGCTGACGGCTGAACTGAACAGTTATAGAGGGTCTGACTGCTGGCCAACCTTGCCTCTTCTGAACTGTAAGAATTCATCCCCAATAGCTATTGCAGTGTTTATTTCACTATATTCTGTCAGCTGTTCTGCATTATCTGAAATGCTTCTCCTGTTAACACTCAGCTGGACTCTTTCCTACATACTGTAAAATCTTATGGCTCATACCACACTTCTGGCAGCACTCAGTGCTACATATGCTTTTCTTGCAGCACAACAAGTTCTTAAATTGTAGAGGCTTTTCAGGCCATCCGGTTTCAAGCAGAACTTCCACTAAAATCAATGGGATTTCAGTTCTGTTTAGACACTGACAACATAGTGGGACCCCTGTCAGGTTTTGAGTTTCTAAAATCTTTTCCCATTATTCCCCAGAGGTTACAGCATTGTAAGAGCAGCCTTAGGTTTGTATATATCATCTATTTTAGACTGTAGGAGTTCTCTCCAAGGTTTACTCTTCAATTACACAGTGCAAATGAAGAATTGGAAAAATACTATCTATTAAYATTTTATATTTTTGTTCTTTTTTTAAAGAACCTTTTATTAATTTCTGCATCAGCTCTGCAACAAATTGGCCTACTGGTTAAGGCAGGCCTCCAAAGATGGAGAGTTCAGGCTCAGTTCAGTGAAATATCTAAAAATGTTCTTAAGCATGTCTCCAGTTAGCAGACTGAGCTCCAAGTCTTGTACAATGTTACCCACTCAGTTACCTGCTGTTACCCAATTGGTTCTTACAAAAAGCAGTATCTGGATTACAACATGGTGAAGGAAGGCTCCTGAAGACTGAGGAAGAATAGAGAGAAAGATGAGCAGGCAGACACCTCATCCTGACTAGCTGGAGCTCAAACCAGCTTTTAAGTACATTTACAGTCAGCTACATTTACATCACAGAAGCTGAGCTAGCTTTAAAGTAGCTCAAATAGTTTCAGTGTCAGATCAACTGCGCATGGAATGACTTGGAGCCTGAGCTCTGCTGCCTTCCCAGGTCCCCGCAGAAGTATGAAGTAACTGTCACTCAAACTTCAGTTCCCACTGGCACTTGGCCTACTGCTGCCTAGTTTGAAGTTGGCTCTAGTGTGTCTAAACAAGGGACCAAGGGGCCTGTGGACTGCAGTATGGACATAATACTCCAAGTTGAGGAGAAAGTAGGAGAATTTGCTACCTCCATGGGCCCAAAACAGAAACACATTTCTCCACATCTGCCCCATATAGTGACCATTTTGTATGCTTTGTTTCAGAGTAGCTTTTAGGCTGCTCTTCCTAGCATGGAACTGTGCAGAAAATACAATGAGCCTGCTGTCCACTCTTCAGTGCAGTAAAATGTGAGATTGGTAGGTGAGGACTCTGAGAAAGTGTTAGGCAATGGTATGAGTCTTCTACTGTACCAGATGGAAAAAAAAGGAAGTGTGATACTATGAAGTGTCTAATTATTTTTCTGCTAGATATTCAGATTTTGGGGTATGGGATATATATCCCTCCTTGCCTGAGAATGCAGCTGTGGTACCCAAATGTTGCAGTAGCAGAAGAAACAT